>NC_133334.1:196509326-196833076 GCF_042186555.1 Aquarana catesbeiana
GCAGTAGTTCTTTAACGCACTCTGATTTGCTCTGGAGGCATAGGATACACAGACCAGCATTCCCATCATCTTCTACCTCGGCCATTAGAATCTAAAGCAATTCCTTATGTGCCACTGCATTCAACAAACATTCCATTGGAAACTGTCTTAAGACATTATTCTGTGGCCTATGCCATATGACTGAGATCACGAAAGACTCTTGGTGGGTGGCTGCGTATAATTTAAGGCAGACTGGTTGCTGGGTTGGATAGGCGGAGCTTAAGGGTCTTCTGAGTTTCTTCAGGTTTTTATGGTTCATTTAAATGTATCCTGGAAGAGCTTTCTTAATTTTTTGTTAAAATTGAAGTGTAATGTAATCACCATGCAGTTTGAATTTTTCAATCCAATCATTTTGTTTTATAGAAGTACCTCTTTTTGAGACCCAGCAACATCATAACTGGGTCTGTCTGCTGGTCTTTGCTTTGCATTTGGAAGGAGGGGCCAGCAGGCTCCTGTAAATTTTACAGCACCCTGCCTCTGATCTCCATCTTTCAAGAGCATTAAAAAGCAGCTTCAAAGGGTTGTATGTGTAGATGCAAGTTTGTAGGGATTTGAGAGTAATCTGTTTATTAAATTATGACTCTGAAAGTTTTATTTTTTTTTTTTATAGGGATCAAAGCGTATTCTGCGTTCCAACGAGATCTCTCTACCAAGTAGCGGGGTTTCAGAGACTGAACTACAGCTAACATTCTCACTGCAGGTGACTTTTTTTTTTTTTTTTTTTTCTTTTATAGCCTTCTTGACATTCGTATCTTACAATAATAAAAGTAGTATATTTTTTATATGTGAATACCAGAATTTTTGCAGAATGACAGTGACCGCACCCACTACTATTGTTTCTCATTGCTTTGTTGTGCATGTAATCAGTATCTTGAGCTGTTATTCTACCAGATTGTTAAACTGATGGTGCACACATTGCAGTACTGCTTATGGTGTATGTAAACGCTAACAATTTGTCTTTTTGCCCAAAGTGGATTACCCTACAGAGAGTGGTAGACCAACAGCTGCCAAGGATTCAGAGGTGACACTGCCAACTACTGAATGCTATAGCCTGCAGCACTGATCAAGAGGAAATTTTCCAGCAGGGCAGTTGTACAGAAGCCGATTGATTAAAGTACAACCATAGTACCCATACATGGACCAAAATTTGGCCGGTCTCCAATGAACTGGCTGAATTTCGACCTATTTATGGACAGCTTAAGTCGGTTAGATATGCTATTGAAAGCATTGTGTTAGATCTGAAAAGTGCAAACAATACCAGTTGATCATGTCAGAAATGTAAGCATGCTGTACAGTGCTCACTTCCTGAAGGGGTTAACGTGGTAAAACATGGGGAAACGTGTATTGCAAACATGCTGCTTATGTAATTTTTATACTTTAACCCTGTCCTCCTACATTTTTTAATCTGTTGCACCAATTGCATGTTGGATTAAAGCTGCTTGCTTAGATGTTGTTTGTTCTGTAAGCATGACTACCTTTTATGAATCCCGCATGTTTTCCATGTATTCTTGTATGGAATGTCACTTGCACATTTTAAGTATATGTGATGTTATCTTTTGCATGAAGTCCTGTAATTGCACTGTTCTGATAATGTATACAATACATTTAATTTTTTGTTTTTTTTTGAAAACCCAATAAAATTATTAAACTAAATCTTGTACAGAGACTTGGAAAAATCGCAACATATAGGATATTCCCTTTTTTTTTTTTTTTCTTACTTTTTTAATTTACCTATACCGCATACAGTAGATATAATGTGTACACACCCCTGTTAAAATGTCAGGTTTCTGTGATGTAAAAAAAATGAGACAAAGATAAATAAATTCAGAACTTTTTCCACCTCTAATGTGACCTATAAACTGTACAACTCAGTTAAACCGCAGGCTGACATATTTTAGGTGGAGGGAATTAAAAATAAAAAACTAAAATAATATGGTTGCAAAAGTGTGCACACCCTTACACTAATATTTTGTTGAAGCACCTTTTGATTTTATTACAGCACTCAGTCTTTTTGGGTATGAGTCTATCAGCCTGGCACATCTCAACTTGCCCACTCTTCTTTGCAAAAACACTCCAAATCTGTCAGATTGCGAGGGCATCTCCTGTGCACAGCCCACTTCAGATCACCCCACATTTTTTCAATCGGATTCAGGTCTGGCCTCTGGCTGAGCCATTCTAAAACGTTAATCTTCTGGTGAAGCAATTCCTTTGTTAATTTGGATGTATGCTTTGAGTCGTCATGCTGAAAGATGAAGTTCATCTTCATGTTCAGCTTTCTAGCAGAAGCCTGAAGGTTTTGTGCCAGTATTGACTATTATTTAGAACTGTTTTTTTAATTCCTTCTACCTTGACTAAGGCCCCTTTTCCAGCTGAAGAAAAACAGCCCCAAAGCATGATGCTGCCACCACCATGCTTCACTGTGGGTATGATGTTCTTTTGGTGATTTGCAGTGTTGTTTTGTGCGCCAAACATATGTAGCACTAACCCCTGAAAGAGCTGCGGGCTGTTACCGTCACCCCTTTACCTGTAGTTTCACCAATATCAGAACTTAGAGTCCCTGTTGAGCTTTGTATCCGACAATAGAGGCACCAGTCACTTTAGTACTTTTCCAATGCTTTAATAGGAAATAACTGGAAGAAGTAGCAGAAAAGAGGTAGAAGAGGAGTTTCAGGAAAGTTCAAATACCTTTTTAGATCACTAAAGGATTGGAGATCTTAGATACGATTAAACACTCAGTCCAAAGATCTTTTGCCCACCCGGATAGGTCTCTCTCACTAACCTAGCAGCTGGAATGGCGCACGAACAAAAGTCTCTGCCACAGACTTTAAATGAACAAATTTGTTGTACGATCCTCTGCCACAGGATGTAGTGTTAGATGAACAAGGACACAGTACCAGAACCTTTAAGCTGACCCAGAAGTACTTGTGTGGTAGATTAGATTAAGATGCGTCCTCCAATTGAGTCACCAGGCCCCTCTCGAGATACCAGCCTTCCGCACGGTCCTCTCCAAAGACGGGTTCTCCCCTGGGTCTTCTCAATTGTCCGGCTTCTTCCCGCAGGACAGACACCACAGGATCATCTCCGCAGCAGTAGGCCCCAGACAGGCTTCTGGGCCTACTTGCACGGCTGCAGCATCGCAGCCCTCCGGCCTGGAGGGCCACGAGGTAGAACTCTCCATCACATACCTTTAGGCCAGGAGGGCCAGCAGGCGAAAAGAGACCCAAAAAAATGGCGTCTGCCCTTAAGTACCCTCTCCCAGAATGCACAGCAGCGGACCACCTCTGCCGAGTTGCATCTGAGAAAGAAGAGCACTCAATATACCTCAGCTTGTTGCTTTTCCAACACTGACCTATGGTGACGACACCTACAGGTGACAGTGTGGAACTGCACGCAACACAGCCAATGCTGGAACAGAGGCTAATTTAGCCATAGATTAAATTTGAACTATATACAGAACAAATGACCCACTACTGCCGAGCGGACCACCTCTGCCGAGTTGCATCTGAGAAAGAAGAGCACTCAATATACCTCAGCTTGTTGCTTTTCCAACACTGACCTATGGTGACGACACCTACAGGTGACAGTGTGGAACTGCACGCAACACAGCCAATGCTGGAACAGAGGCTAATTTAGCCATAGATTAAATTTGAACTATATACAGAACAAATGACCCACTAATTTTACATATAAGCGGTAGATTAGAAATCTACCAGCGCTACAGATATCTTTTGGAATTATGGCCAAAATGTTTAACCTTGGTTTCATCAGACCAGAACACCTTTTCCCACATGCTTTTGGGAGACTTCAGATGTATTTTTGCAAAATGTAGCCAAGCTTGTATGTTTTTCTTCATAAGAAAAAGCTTCCATCTTGCCACTCTACCCCATAGCCCAGACATGTAAAGAATACGGGAGATTGTTGTGACATGGACTACACAGTCAGTCCTTGTCCGATATTTTTGCAGCTTCTTTAATGTTGCTGTAGGCCTCTTGGCAGCCTCCCTGACAAGTTTTCTTCTCGTCTTTTCATCAGTTTTGGAGGGACGTCCAGTTCTTGGTAATGTCACTGTTGTGCCATATTTTCTCCACTTGATGACTGTCTTCACTGTGTTCCATGGTATATCTAATGCCTTGGAAATTCTTTTGTACCCTTCTCCTGACTGATACCTTTTTAACAGTGAGATCCCTCTTATGCTTTGGAAGCTTTCTGCGGACCATGGCTTTTGCTGTAGGATGTGACTAAGAAAATGTCAGGAAAGACCTACTAGAACAGCTGAGCTTTATTTGGGGTTAATCGGAGGCACTTTCAATGATGGCAGGTGTGTACTGACTTCTGTTTAACATGAGTTTGATTGTGATTGCTTAATTCTGAACACAGCTACACAGCCACAGTTAAAAGGGGGTGTGCACACTTATGCTTCCACATTATTTTTTTATTTTTATTTCTTCTTCTCAGTTTGTTTTTCAACTGAGTTGTACAGTTTATAGGTCACATTAAAGGTGGAAAAAGTTCTGAAATTATTTCTTTGTCTAATTTTTTTACATCACAGAAACCAGACATTTTAACCGGGGTGTGTAGACTTTTTTTTTTTTTTATATATCCACTGTACATATGAAGGGGTGTTTTTAATAAAACTAAATACATTTCTCTTTCTACTCTCACCCACAAGGTGGCATTTCTTTTGGACATCATCTCTACAAAGCAAGTGTCTGAGCTGATGGCAGGTTGGGGTTTTACGTCAAAAAGGAGGGATTGCTCCAGCTTCCTCTACAGACAAGTTCTGTGTTTCTAAGGAGATATAGACCTCAAAGTACCCAACACATTTGTTAAGGTCCAAATGTTTGAGTCCATGTGTTCAGTATTTCTGGCATCCATCGACATCAAGAATGCATATCTCTGTCCTGAGTTGTCCAACCTGTGAAGGGTTTTTATACTGTGCAGTGGAAGATGTGCACTAATTGTGCTCCACCCTGTCTTGTGTTCGCTCTTTGGGTCTTTATCAAGGTGCTTGCTCCAGTTTTGGCCTTACTGAGACATGAGATCTCAAATGTAGGTTATCTGAACGATCTCCTTCTCTAGGCAGATTGGTTTCCAAGGTAGAAAGAGAATCTGGGAATTACCATCTGTACCTTGGAGGTGTTTGACTGGATGTAGAACATCAAGAAGTTTTTGATTCTCTCTCTCCATCTGGAGTACTTAGGCTTGGTTCTAAATCCAGAAACTCAGAGCCTATGTTTGCTGTCTAACCTCTCTAGTGGGCATTGATTTACACTTGTCTGCTGGTTCTGGGGCTGATGGCTTCCTCTTTTAAAGTGGTTTCATATGCTCAACTCCACATATGAATTCTTAGCTTGAGATACTGACAAAATCAGACAAATCTCTTTCATCATTGGACAGTGATATCCAAATTAGTCTGCAGGTCAAGGCCTTCCTGGTGTGGTGGCTTTCTCTGATGCTGACTGGGAGGCTGCTTCTGTCCCCTGTTGGAAAATTGTGACAACAGATGCCAGCCTACTCAGCTTGGGACGGATGACAAATTTTAATCTAGGCGCAGGTCCTTTGGTCCAAAGAGGAATTCTGGTTGCCAGTTCACGTCTTGGAGTTGTGGGTGATTAAACATGCCTGTCACACTAAACAGATCTCCTACAGAGTAGAAGAGTTCAGTTGGACAATGCTGGCAATTTTGTGAAGGAACAAATTGCCAAGTGGAGTCACTGGACCTCTATTCACACAGGCAGACTACCTAAGTCGACAAAGTCTAAATCGAGGAGACCAGTCTCTTTTATCTGGAGGGGTTTCGTTAGATTTGCCTGAGGTGGGGAATGCTGTAAGTGGATCTTCTGCTGTCTCATCTGAATCGCTAAAGTGAACAGATTTGTGACCAGGACAAAATTCTTGGCAGATTCACGCATTGCCCTAGTATATGGCTTTTCTTTACCTAAAGCTTCTTCTTTGTCTTCTGCTTGAATATGAAGCTAAAAAATTACTATCCTCCTGGCTCCACAACTGGCCTCATCCTTGTTGCACAGATGTTATTTGTCAGGTTTCTAACATATTCTGGTGTTTCCCTCTTCACCCAGGTTTACATTTTCAGGGTCTAGAATTCCATTCTGCTTTACAATCGCTGGATTTAGCAATTTTGGGCATTGAAAGCCAGGTATTAAAGAACAGGGGGCTGTCGGATGCTTTGATTCCCATGATGCTTAGGGCTATCAAAAAAGGAACACAAGGGGGCACAGCTAAGTGCAGCATCAATGAATTTATTATGATTAAAAAGCCAAATGCAAATTCACAGAAATGCAAACTGAAAGCGCTTATCTGCAGCCATACCACATTGGATGGAAGCTGTCCACCAGAAATAGCGTTTTTGTCAGTGAGGAAACAAAGTTCAGTGTTTCAGGAAGTGAGGAGAGCCACTGTGGGACACAAGGCACGATGTGACCTCACACCTAGGTTGGGCTAGTTGCTACGGTAACACATTTTTTGAACTCCTATATGCCTGTGGTTGGCGGAGCCTGGACCACTAAAGGATAAAAGACGTGCTTCTCAGGCATGCAGTGCGCAGCCTGTTTGACAAAAGCAGATTTCTCTGCCACTGTGTCTAAATTCTCTGAAAAATGTGCAGCCCTCCTAGAACCTTTTGACTTCAGAAGGCAAAAAGCACTATACTTCTCCCTTCCTCCCTGAGTCTGTTCTTGAATTAGAGATGGAATCCTCCTAGAACCTTTTGACTTTGACTTCCAGAGGCCACAAACGCCATATTTTTCCCTTCGACTCTATTCGTGAACTTGAGATAGAACTTTTGAACCTCCTTTGAAGATGAAATGAAGAAAATCAATGTGGACACTTACACTGTAGTGGAAGCTGCAGAGGGTTTTTCAACCTCCTGCATTCTGTGAGCCTCAAAATATGGCTTTTTGACAAATACTTTTCATTGTTGAAAGGGTGCAAAGGCTAGTTTGCACTTTGTCAGTCAGCACTGGATTCTTTAGAGCCCATTCACACAGGGACAACTTTGGATCCGACTTCAAGTCGCCCCAAGTCGCCCCTAGTCGCCTCAAGTCGCGCTACACGAAAAAATCAATGTTAGTGAATGGATCTGTCTTAATGCACACTACTGCAGTCGCTCCGACTTCAGAAAAGGTTCTTTACTACTTCAATCCGACTTGAAGGCAACTTGTACCCATTGATTTCAATGGAAGTTGCCTCCAAGTCTGATCACTGTTCATACTGAGGCAACTTTACAGGAAGCAGAAAAGAAACAGAAAGTAATTTCCTCCGCTAAACAGCCAGCCCCCTCCTTCTCACACACAGCTGATAAGCTCTGATTGGCCACTTGTAAAGTTCCCTGTCCTGGAGGCGACTTCAAGTTGTGTTGTAAGTTGCCCCAAGTCGTGCTGTGATTCATACTCAAGTCGTGTCCAAGTTGCCTCCCAAAGTCGTGCTGGAAGTCGTGTTGCCCCTGTGTGAATGGGCTCTGTCAAAACAAGCCCCTATGGATACTAAAAGGCAGGCTTAGTAAAAAAAAAAAAAAAAAAAAAAAACACTTTTCCTATTCCTGAAAGGCAATTCACTCCTTAAGCATTTTGCTAAAATGTAACCTATGGAACCTATGGAAAAGGAATTTAAGAAAAAAATAATGTTCTGATAGTAGAATCTGCCATTTCAGTCCTCACAAAACACCTTTGTTTCCCTCTTTTAAAGTATTCTGTTGATAGGCATTTATAAGCTCCTTTGCACTTACAGATCCAGCCTTACAGCATTCAATTGCTACCATGAGTATTTGCCAGATTATTACTAATCGGGGAAGCGAATAGAAAATCTGAATCTGTGTTTGAGTACCTTGTTTTTAGAACAATTGCAGCCTTACTTACACTTTTTTTTTTTTTTTTTTGTGTGGATGCTCTAGAGATTGTGATTTGGCAAATCTTTAGACTGTTGCTCATTTCTGTTCACGTGATATAGGCTTTTATGGCTAACAGCTGGGTATGCTGAGTCTGCTTGTAATGGTCTTCTCTTACACCATTGCCTTTGATGGTGAATGTCTGTCTTTTGCGGGGGAATCCCCTGATATGTTCATTAAGCAAGTCATTTGGGGGGTGGGGGAGCTACTCCTACTCCATTTAAGAAAAAAAAAAAATACATCTCCTAAAGATACTACTTTTGCTCAGTGAAAGGCATAAACATCCAAACCAAGGCTTAACACTTGCTTTTTAGTTGCAAGCCCTAGACCCCCTAAGCCCACCAAGCCTACGCAAAAGCCCCCCTCACAATGAAGGGGAACCCCCGACTCTTCACTCTATTGCCATTTGTGACAATCTGGGTCCAATGTGTCATTTCAAAAAGGTACAAAATAGAATTTCTATCTCTACCCCCGTCTCTACCCTCCAATCTGCTAGCATAATTTCGAAACTAGACAAATCTACTGGCCACCCTAAGCCAACTTCAGTCACAAGGTGGTTATACCAGAGAAAAGGTTCAAATGCTTTTTTTTCAAAAGTTGTTCAGTCCCCAAACCAAATGGGGACATCCGCCCCATTCTGAATCTAAAGTCTCCAAACAGATTTCTGTGTGTCAAAATTCTGGATGAAATCGGCAAGATCTGTCATTTGTTTCTCTGACAAGTGAATTTCTTGCACCAATAAACCTAATAAGATGGCTATCTACATATGCCCATCTTCCCTCCACATAAATGCACACAACATTGTCTACCAACGTCCAAAGGACTGTTCAGTTCTTTTAAATCTTTGTCTGTTTGATCAACTGTTTGATGATCAGTGAAAGAGGCACCACTTTGCTTTTTCGTGAGAGTTCTGGGTTTTAATAGTGGCCTCCTTTTTTTAGGCATTATATTTATTTATTTAAATTTTTTTTTTTAGACTTCTGAACTCTTCAAAATAGCATATTCCTGCTATGGAACCAACATATCTATTCTCTGGAATGTCCTATGCATCTATCTGAGCAGATACAGCTTTTCTTGGCATAGTGAAACTTCAGACTTGCCCTGGAGTTGGGGAAAGTCCATCGTTCCCATGCCCTGAAAAGTGATGCTGGTGGTAGGAGTGGTTTTCTTGGGCTGGCCTACATTTTTCTTTGATATGCTATTGTGTCTTGGGCTGGCCTATGCTTTTTGTTTGCCATTGTGCATTCTTCCAATATAAGGTTAACTTGCAAGGGTCCTTTTTTCCTTTTTTTTCCCCACACACCGCCACAATGCAGGGATTAAAACACTTGTTAGTTATTTGAGATTCATCTGCTTCTTCTTTTTTTTTTTTTCTGGAGACCATTTCCACCTAGAGTGAAAGTTTTATAGAAAAACACACATTTTGGGCTGTCACCTGACGGAAATAGGGTTTTTTTTCAGGTTCTAATTCCCTTCCCTTTGCATTAAAATAATCCTTACCTTTTTTAGTTTTATGTGGCCCAATGATCTAGAAAAAACAAGGAAAGTCTGTCATAAGTGCAAAGATCCATTTTTATTTTTATTTTTTTTTTGTATATTATATGCAGAATATGTTTTAGGCTGTACAAGAAGCTATTTTCTGACTAAGGCCTCATGCACACGAACGTTTTTACAGCTGCTTTTTTGAGCTTATTTTTTCAGCTTAAAAAGACCTGTCTATGTTAGTCTATGGCTTCATGCCCACCTAGGCGTTTTTGAGCTGCAAATGGCATAGGCGTTTTTAAGCTGTAAAAAAAAAAACCCAGGACCAGTGGGTTCTGAGAGACGTTTTTCAGCTGTAAAAACGCTCTAACGCTCAAAAATGCTCAAAAACGTCATTCACCAACGTTTTTTGACGTTTTTGGTCCATTAAAAAAAAAATTTTGAAAAAAACAAACGCAAACGCTCAAAAACGCTATTGCAAAAACGTTGAAAAAAGCTGAAAAAAGTAAAAAAAAAAAATCACTGCAAAGATACTGGCGTTTTTCATAACGTTATTTTAACAGCCTGTGTGCATGAGGCCTTAATGTTCTTCAGGATCTACTTACCCAAGTGTCCTGCTTTGTGGCATATTCTCTTTAAATTTATTTGTGTGTGTGTGTGTGTGTGTGTGTGTTTTGTTTTTTTGTTTTTTATTTTTTTGTTTTTTTTTTCTTATCCACCCATAGTATCCACACTTCCTAAAGAGAAATGCAAATCGCCTGCAGATCATGTTGCAGAGACGCAAGAGGTACAAGAACCGAACAATACTGGGTTATAAGAGCTTGGCTGTTGGAGTTATAAATATGGCAGAGGTGAGACAAGGACACGATACATAAAAGACTTGCACATTTAAAAAAAAAATGAGGTTGGTTAAAAAAAAAATAAAAATAAAAAAAATATACAGGCATATGCACATTTTTACTAAGATTTTAATCTCTCTCTCATCCATTAAGGGCCATGGTATTCTTGAACATCTAGGTTATACTGCTCCTACAGGATGACTGAATACTGACATTAAAAAAAGCTTTAGGCTGGTAGGCCAGTTCTGGGTTTAACGCCTCCCAAGATTAACATACAGTGCATCTGGAAAGTATTCACAGCGCTTCACTTTTACCAACATTTTTGTTATGTTACAGCCTTCTTCCAAAATGGATTAAATTCCACAAACAATACCCCTTAATGACAACATAAAATGTTTGAATTCTTTGAAAAATGTATAAAAAAAAACAAACCACATGTACATAGGTATTCACAGCCTTTGCTCAATACTTTTGTTGAATCACCTTTGGCACCAATTACAGCCTCAAGTCTTGTAGCATGATGCTACAAGCTTGGCACACCTATTTCTGGGCAGTTTCTCCCATTCTTCTTTGCAGGACCTCTCAAGCTCCATCAGGTTGGATGAGGAGCGTCGGTGCACAGCCATTTTCAGATCTCTCTAGAGATGTTCAAGTCTGGACTCTGGCTGGGCCACTCAAGGACATTCACAGAGTTGTCCCGTAGCCACTCCTTTGCTATCTTGGCTGTGTGCTTAGGGTCGTTGTCCTGTTGGAAGATGACCTTTGCCTCAGTTTGAGTTCCAGAGCGCTCTGGAGCAAGATTTCATCAACTATGTATTGTACATTGCTGCATTCATCTTACTCTCTATCCTAACTAGTCTCCCAATTCCTGCCCCTGAAAAACATCCCCACAGCATGATGCTTCACTGTAGGATGGTATTGGCCAGGTGATGAGCGGTGCCTGGTTTCCTCCAGACATGACCAGAGAATTTTGTTTGACATGGTCTGTGTCCTTCATGTGCCTTTGGGCAAAATCCAGGCGTGCTGGCATGTGCCTTTTACTGAGTGGCTTCAGTCTGGCCATTCTACCATACAGGCCTGATTGGTGGAGTGCTGCAGAGATGGTTGTTCTCTCTCCACTGAGAAACGCTGGAGCTCTGTCAAAGTGACCATCGGGTTCTTGGTCACCTCCCTGACTAAGGCTCTTCTCCCCTGATCGCTCAGTTTGGCCCGGCGGCCCGCTCTAGCAAGAGTTCTGGTGGTTCCAAACTTCTTTCATTTATGGATGATGGAGGTCACTATGCTCATTGGGACCTTCAATGCTGCAGAAATATTTCTGTACCCTTCCCCAGATCTGTGCCTTGATGCAATCCTGTCTCGGAGGTCTACAGACAATTCCTTGGCCTTCATGGCTTGGTTTGTGCTCTGACATGCACTGTTAACTGTGGACCTTTTATAGACTGTTTGTGTATATGTGTGTGCCTTTACAAATCATGTCCAATCAACTGAATTTACCACAGGTGGACTCCAATCAAGTTGTAGAAACCTCTCAAGGATGATTAGTGGAAATAGGATGCACCTGAGCTCCATTTTTTATTGTCATGACAAAGGCTGTGAATACTTGTATACATGTGATTTATTAATAAATTTGCAAAGATTTCAAACAAACTTCTTTTCACATTTTCATTATGTGGTATTTGTTTGTAGAATTTCAAGGAAAATAATGAATTTAACATTTTGGAATAATGTGGAAAAAGTGAAGCACTGTGACTAATTTCCGAAAGAACTATGCTTTAGTTTTTTGCTAGTGTCCTAGGAGAAATGATGTTTTTAGCCTGCTGTATCAAGACTTGCTTTGAAATGTTCTTCTAGCAACCTTTTTCCTTCAGCCAAGATTTTACAATGGACAGCTGCTGGTGTAATCCCTTCCTTTCCCTGCAGCTGTCCTGCACTTGTAATTCCCAACATCTTCTGTTGGATCTAACTGTGTGGACTGGACCTTTGCAGTGTGAGCCTGAATCATTGATCGTATGAATCAAATGACCATGGCTCAAAACTTTCTTATGTGAAATCTCTCCCTTTTTTAATGACCCAGATGTTCAAAGATCCCTTGTTCTTCAGTGAGCAATAGAGAAAATGTGATTTTGCACTCAATGTAAAATTAAAGAGTGTGCGTGACGAAGGTGTGTCTATACTTGTAGCGTTTGATCTTGGTACTGCAGTGAAACTGAAGGATGCCAGGTATGAGATGTGTCATAACCCAGGGCTGACCTACAGGTAGTGTGTTGTGTTTTTTTTTTTTTTTTTGCCAACGTCTGATCCTCCTGTAGGTAGAAGCATTACCCAGATGTTTAAGCACTTCAGCCCTCAAGAATTTGCCACCTTAATGACCAGAGCATTTTTTGCGATATGTCACTGCGTCGCTTTAACTGAGAATTGCGTGGTCGTGCCATGCTGTACCTAAACACAATTGACGTTCCCCCCCCCCACAAATAGAGCTTTCTTTTGGTGATATTTGATCACCTCTGCGGTTTTGTATTTTTTCTATAAACAAAAAGAGCACCATTTTGAAGATTTTTTTTTTTTTTTAACTTTCTGCTATAATACATATCCCCAAAAAATATATAAAAAACCAAATTTTATTCATACAGTTTAGGCCGATATATATTTTACATATTTTTGGTAAAAAAGATCGCAATAAGCGTATATTGATTGGTTTGCGCAAAAGTTATTGAGTCTACAAACTATGGGATAGATTTAGGGACTTTCATTTTTATTTTTTATTGTTTTTACTGGTAATAGCGGCGATCTGCGATTTTATTTATTTTATTTATTTATTTATTTTTTTTCTTTTGCCAGACTGCGACATTGCGGCAGAGAAGTCTGACCCCAAATTACACTTTTTGGGTACCAGTGACATTACATTGATCAGTGCTATAAAAATGCACTTATCAATGTAAAAGTGACACTGGCAGGGGGGCGATCAAGAGGTTAAGTGTGTTCCCTCAGTGTGTTCTAACTGTAAGGTGCGTTGGGCTTACTGAAACATGACAGAGATCACTGCTCCTGATTACTGGGAGCAGTAGATCCCTGTCATGTCACTAGGCAGAATGGGAAATGCCTTGTTTTCATGGGAAGTACCCCGTTCTGCGTCTCCTCATTGTGGGTCACCGGCGGACATCGAGTCCGTGGGACCCACAGGCACGCTCCTGCGGCGGGTGCGCACCTGCTATCCTTTTACGAAGTGACGTACAGGTACATCAGTTTGCGCATGAGAGCCATTCTGCTGACGTAAATCGGCGTGAGGCGGTCAGCAAGTGGTTAAGAATCCTGTGCCACTTAATGGAATCTGACAAAAGGATTTTTATTCACGCATCTCTCTGAAAATAGGGTTTTTGTACTCAACTACTCAACATAAAGGGCATCTATTATTGGAAATCGATTATACAAAAAAATCTCTAATAACCTGCTAAAAGAATAAATATAGCCATAAACGCCAGGCATTTGCTTATGTAGCACTTTAAAAGATCATTCATTTAATTGAAAATTATGTTTGCTCAATAAGCACACTTTTTTTCAAAAATTATTTTTATTCTTTGATTTATGCAGTACATATAGCATATACACACACGTTTCATTGAAAACACGACTAGTCCCATAACAAAGAGGCATGATCTAACAGTGCTGTGTGCTGTTGGGTACATTGAAGGAGTACAGCAGAATGTTTCAAGTATAACCATTTTAGTGCGTAGAAGACTGTTCTCTGCACTGTGTAGTGGAACCCATTATATGTAGACTGTAGCTTAGATTTCAGAGTACTCAAAAGCGAGGAGGGATGGGTAGTAATGAGGTGTAGGATGCTAAAGAGGGGAAAGGGTGGGGGGCAGAGTAGAGAATGCAGTGGGGGGAGAATTGTGGGGATAGGTGAAGTTGTATTGGGCCAGAGAAGGGGGAGGGGAAGTTTTAGAGTTGAGTGAGACCTGAGCTGGAGAGGGAGGATGCCTTTTTTTTTTTTTCATAGGGTGGTATGTGTTGGTGTCATCGGGAAGTTATTTTTTTTTATAGTGCTTGATATGGTGGACTGAAGCTAAAAGGATGGGAGATTGGAGAAGTGGTTCAAAGGTGCCAAAGAGCGGGTACTGCTTTAGAGGAGAACAAATGGCACTATCGGTTCTTTTTATTTAAGGGGTCTTTTTATTAAGTGCGACGCATTGGGGCACATGGAGAGGCACTTTTGGCATGTTTGTTCACAATTGCATGATTGCACAACAATCGCATGAATGCACATTTGGGACAAGAGTAATATTCTGCAGATCCCCTGGAGAAATACTTCGTAGTTTGCACAAATTGTTTCTGCACAGGGACGGAGTACACATAATAATGTTTGAATGCACTTTCTATTTACAGTTCTATTGAGATTTTATGAAGCAATAATTTGCAGTTTTTGTACGATACAACATTGGAAACTTGAGAACAATATTCTGATCTTGCTGAACAACATTTTGTAGTTTGCACAACTGATTTATTTGCACATAGGACACAGCATTGTTTTTATATACACCTAATGATAACTTTAAGAGTGATACTCTGCAAATAGTATGGAGCAATAATCTGCGATTTTTGCACAGATGTATGTTTTTGCACAGCAATCGAAAACGTATGGATTGAAGAGCAATAATACTCTGCAGATATTATGGAGACTTGATCTGTGATTTTGTATCGTATGATTTAGCACAGAAATTAAAGACCCAGTAAGGATTGAAGGCTATATTTATTTTTTATGAACAAAAAAAAAAATAAGCTAAACAAGTCATGGGGCTCACATATATCATTCCAAAGAAGATGTCTGCTTGGTGAGGCACTTGACCAATTCTTCAAAGCAGTCACAGGAGGGGGAAGGGTTTACTTCCATCACGGAAGACCTCAAAAACCTTTTCCTCAGGAGCCCCTTGCTCCTCTAAATGCAGAGCACCTGTCCAGGCTTTGACTTAAGGGGCCTTTCACATGGAGTGGAGTCCTCTTCGCTCAGCAGGGTATCCATGAACATATCCATGACCCCTGCTGAATCGGAGCTGAACGGGACAGATGTCAGTCTTTTGACATCCATGCCTGTTCGGTTTCTGCTCGGTGGACATGGGCGAATCACTGTTAGCTTTATGGGCGACTGTAAAGAGCTCTGCTGCCCATTTAAATCAGGCTGCCTTCAACCTGGTCCACAAAATCGAAGAGGACGCAGTCCCTCTTTTTTTTTTTTCTTTTCTTTTCTTTTCTTTCTCTGGACCTGGACAAACCCGGAGGTAGGTGGGTGTAAACGGACACCAGTCCATTTACATCAACCTGTCTATAGGGCTGCATAGACATTTCGTTCAGGTCCATGTAAAAGGTCCTTTAAAACCTAAGCTGAGCTCTTCCTTTCGGTGCAAGGCTTGGCCCACAAAGACTACCAAACCGTCTCCAAAGCCCTCTTCACAATAAAGGGGCTCTTTCTTCTAAGAGGTGGGGGATATCCATTACGGTTTGTCTCTCTGGGTCACAGGCGTCCCAGACCTGTGCATTCAATCCGTGGTTACAAAGTAGTTCAAAACTGTACCCCCTTTCACCTTTCTTCTTTTAAATGAACCAAAAGACTGCTCAGACAGTCAGCTTTGCAAAATACCCTGTGCCATCTCTTGTCCCAGGGAGTTGTTGTGCCAGTACCACCACAAGACAGGTTCAGAGGATTCTACTCCTGTTTATGGTACCAAACCCCAGCGGGAGTACTCATGCTAAAATCCCTCAACAGCTTCCTTCAAAATCCAAAATTTCACATGGAATCTGCAAGGTCAGTAATTGCCTCCCTGAGACAAGGGGAATACATGGCACCCGTGGACATCCAAGATACCTGTCTGCATGTTTCCATTTAGAACAAAGCTGTATGTGGCATGGGTGTGCAGACACCTCTATTGGACACCAGCCATAGAAAGGCAATGGTCACCAGAGTTGCTGAAACAGGAACAGTTTATTTGAACTGATAATCGCATTAAAAAAACATGAAAAGTCAATGAGAGATTCGATCCTTAAAATTGGTATGCTGTGGAATGAGCCCAAACCAGATCCACCAATAGCCAGAAGTAAACAACCAGGGGCTTGTGTGAGGAGATGTTACGAACCTCAGCTGTGACCGAATCACGGAGCATGTGGTTACCCGGGCACACGGGGAGCGTGGAGAATGGCTGGGCTGCTGACACAGCCGCCACTCACAGCATCAATGTAAGGGTGAAAACTGAGAAACTAGGGGTGCAGCGAATGGAAATTTTGGTACCGACAATACAGGATGCACTTAGCCTAAAGCCGAAAATGACAGTTTTAAAAAAAATTTATATTTTTATATATATTTGTATTATATTCGACTTTAATATCATGAATTTAAATTGATATTGTTAATTGTTGGCCATTATTGCCACTTTTTTTTTTGTGCATAAAAAGCTCAAGAAAAGTGCAGTCTGTGACCATCTCTTGTATTATCATGTCCGCAGTCTCCTACTTAACCACTTCAGCCCCAGAAGGATTTGCCCCCTTCCTGACCAGAGCACTTTTTACAATTTTGGCACTGCGCTGCTTTAACTGGTAATTGCGCGGCCATGCAATACTGTAACAAAACTAAATTTTGTCCTCCCCCCCCCCCCCCCAACAAATAGAGCTTTCTTTTGGTGGTATTTGATCACCTCTGCGGTTTTTATTTTTTGCGCTATAAACGAAAAAGACTGGAGGGGAAAAAGAAAAATTCGACTTTCTTGTTATAAAAAAAAAAAATCCAATAAACTCAATTTTAGTCATACATTTAGGTCAAAATTCAATAAGCGTATATTTATTGCTTTATGCAAAAGTTATAGCGTCTACAAACTAGGGTACATTTTCTTCATTTCATTTTCTGGAATTTACGCAATTTTTAGTTTGCCTCCTCTCATTTCTTGAGGTGCTGTAATGGCAGGGCAGTACAACCCCCGCCCCCCCCACACACCAGATGACCCCATTTTGGAAAGTAGACACCCCAAGGGATTTGCTGAGAGGCATATTGAGCACATTGAATATTGAATATTTTATTTTTTGTCACAAGTTTTTGAAACATGACAAAAAGTTACACAAAGTTTTCACTGAAATTATATATTGCTCAAACATGCCATGGGCATATGTGAAATTACACCCCAAAATACATTTTGCTGCTTCTCCTGAGTACTGGAATACCACACATGTGGGACTTTTTGGGAGCCTAGCCGCATACAGGACCCAGAAAACCAAGCACCACTTTCAGGCTTTCTAAGGGCGTAAAATGGTGATTTCACTCCTCACTACCTATCAGTTTCAGAGGCAATGAAATGCCAAGATGGCACAAACCCCCCCCAGATGACCCCATTTTGGTATTTGCTGAGAGACCTGTTGAGTATTTGGCGGATTTTGCTTTTTATCACAAAGTTTTGAAAATTAAAAAAAAAAAAAAAAAAAAAAATCCTTTTCTTTCTTCATTTTCAAAAACAAATGAGAGCTGCAAAATCTCCATGCCTCTTAGCAAATACGTTTTGGGTGTCTACTTTCCAAAATGGGGTCCTTTTTTTAGGGAGGGTTGTGCTATCTGGGCATGTCATGGCCTCCGAAACTTTGATAGTTAGGGAGGAGTAAAATCACCATTTTAGTTTTCGGGGCCCCGTACACGGCTAGGCTCCCAAAAAGTCCCACCCATGTGGTATCCCTGTACTCAGAAGCAGCAGAATGTATTTTGGGGTGCAATTCCACATATACCCATGTCCATGTGTGAGCAATATATCATTTAGTGACAACTTTGTGTAAAAAAAAAAAAAAAAAAAAAAAAAATTCAATTTTCCAGAAAGTTGTAGCAAAATATAAAATATTCCATGGACTCAACATGCCTCTCAGCAAATAGCTTGGGGTGTCTACTTTCCAAAATGGGGTCATTTGGGGGGAGGGGGGGTTTGAACTGTCCTGGTATTTTGTACACAACATTAGAAGCTTATGCCACACATCACCCACTCTTCTAACCACTTGAAAACAAAGCCCTTTCTGACACTTTTTTTTTTTGTTTATATGAAAACTTTTTTTTTTTGCTAGAAAATTACTTTGAACCCCCAAAAATGATATTGATATATATATATATATATAAAAAAAAAATTATATATAGAGCAAAGGCCCTACAGATTAAAATGGTGGGTGTTGCTATTTTTGTTTTTCACACAGTATTTGCGCAGCGATTTTTCAAAAGCTATTTTTTTTTTTTTTTGAAAAAAAAACACTTTTTTTTTTAATTTGTATGCACTAAAATGCACTATATTGCCCAAATGTTTGGAAAAATGTAAAAGATGATCTTATGCTGAGTACATGGATACCAAACACGACATGTTTTAAAATTGCGCACAACCGTGCAGCAGCGACAAACTACATATATTTTTTTTTAAAAGCCTTTACAGGATACTACTTTAGATTTACAGAGGAGGTCTACTGCTAAAATTACTGCCCTCAATCTGACGTTCGTGGTGATAACTCACATGCATGGTGCAATTGCTGTTTTCGTTCGCCTTTGCACACGAGCATGGGGGGACAGGGGTGCTTTTTTTTTTTTTTTTTTAATCATTTTTATTCTCACAAGGAATGTAAATATCCCCTATGATAGCAATAGGTAGTGACAGGCACTCTTTCAAAAATTGGGGTCTTTTAGACTCTAGATCTCCCCTCTGTCCTCAGAGCATCTGACCACACCAAGATCGGTGTGAGAAGATGCTTTCCCAATGGCGCTGTTTATATCCAGCGAAACCAAAGTCATAAAATACTTGTAGCTTCCGGTTTCTTAGGCCATAGAGATGATTGGAGCCATTCTGGTCTTCGATCAGCTCTATGGTCAGCTAGCGAAACAACCGGCTGCGTTCTTAGGTTCCCCGGTGGGACAGGAGAGCCTGAGAAAGCCATGATGTTCCCTCCCACTGCTTGTAAAAGCAGTCTAGCTGCTAATTGGCTGCCAGGATTGCTTTTATATGAAAGTTGACTGCTGACGGCAAAGAACGATACCAAGATGATACCTAAACCTGCCAAAGCATGGGGGCAATCCCGCCCCTAATGTTAGGGGCAAATCGCCCCTCCACCCCTGCCCCCCCATGCTTCGGCATATGTTTTTTTTTTTTTTTTCTTTCAAATGTGGTAAAATCACCTCCTATGGCACTGGAGCCTCTGATTTACGTATCGTGAGAGCAAACTCTGTTGCTGTTGATATAGATAAATCGATGCTGCAGCTGAATGGCATACCTACAAAGAAAATAATAATTAACAAGAAAACGCAGTAAACCGTAAAGTATAAAAGAATTACATGCCTGCAAAGCAAACATGATAAAACAGAGCAGAACAATAGAGAGAGAGGAGAACAAGAAAAAACATTTTTTTTTGGCTTTTTTTTTTTTTATATATTTTTAAATTTTTTATTTTTATTTATTTTTATTTTTTTTTTTCCTTTTTTTTTTTATTTTTTTTGTAACTGTAAAGGTGCCAGGTTTGACTCTCTCTAAAAATGCGATGGCATCTTTGGAGACCCTGTGAAAGTGTGTCCTAGGACTGTGAAGTGCTGTACCCTACGCTAATACTCCACTAGTGTGTGGTAGCGTTGGAAACATTCACCGATGCAGAGACCAGGCTGATCAGGACAGGAGGGACGATAAAAGCAGGTGTTACGCCTGTATCTGCGTTTCCTACAGACACGTCATCTTTGGGTGGTTCGTTGGGTAGGGGTACCACGGAGGACATACAGAAAATGCTTCTCATGCAGCCGGCTCATTGCATTTGCATTGTGAAGTTGGGGCACAGCACCGTCTAGAAACAGAAGGGCTGTAATGACCTCTTCCTGGAATTTTAAGGAAGGATCCAGTTCATCCTGACGCCTTGTATATAACATAAGCGTTCAGCAGTGCCAATTGAAACAGGTATACAGACACTTTTTTTGTACCAGCGTCTGACTCTACGGGCAATTAACCACTTACCGACCGGCCACTGTATATATACGTCATTACTTTGAAGATGGATATCTCGGTAACGGCAGCAGCTGTTGCCACAACCGAGGTATCCATCTTTAGGGCTGGCGGTTCTGTGTATGATAATGGTGGTCTCTGCGGCGGGTTCGCAGCGAGATCACCGTTATCGGCGGCGGGAGAGGTGCCGCCGCTCTCCCGCGCCCTCCACTGCTTACCGGAGCCCTTGGTAGTGGCGGAGGCGATCTGGTCCTCTCACTTCCCCACCCGTCTCCATACCATAGGAGGGCGGAAGCAACGTCATGACGTCAGCTCCGCCCATTTGTCTTAAAGGCACATTTTTTTTTTTGTCATTTTTTCAAACGATTTTTTATTTTTTTTTCATTAAAGTCCAAATATGAGATCTGAGGACTTTTTGACCCCAGATCTCATATTTAAGAGGACCTGTCATGCTTTTTTCTATTACAAGGGATGTTTACATTCCTTGTAATAGGAATAAAAGTGATCCAATTTAAAAAAAAAAAAAAAAACAGTGGAAAAAATAAATAAAATAAAGTAAAATAAATAAAACATTTTTTTTTTTTAAAGCGCCCTGTCCCAATGAGCAGAAGCGAACGCATACGTGAGTAACGCCCACATATGAAAACGGTGGTCAAACCACATGTGAGGTGTCGCCGCGACCAGTAGAGCAAAAATTCTAGCATTCTAGCTCTAGACCTCCTCTGTAACGCAAAACATGCAACCTGTAGAATTTTTTTAAATGTCACCTATGGAGATTTTTAAGGGTAAAAGTTTGACGCCATTCCACGAGCGGGCGCAATTTTGAAGCGCGACATGTTGGGTATCAATTTACTTGGCGTAACATTATATTTCACAATGAAAAAAAAAATTGGGCTAACTTTACTGTTGTCTAATTTTTTTTTTTTTTTTTTTTTTTTTCAAAAAAGTGAATTTTTTCCAAAAAAAGTGAGCTTATAAGACCGCTGCACAAATACGGTGAAAAAAAAGTATTGCATTGACCACCATTTTATTCTCTAGGGTGTTAGAACCCCCAAACATTATATATTGTTTTTTTTCTAAGTAATTTTCTAGCAAAAAAACCTGTTTTAAACATGTAAACACCTAAAATCCAAAACGAGGCTAGTCCTTAAGTGGTTAAGTATGGCGCCATCAACTGGTTGTTGAGGTCCACCCCTCCCTTATTAAGGTTGTATTCGTGGACACAGAGGTGTTTCTCCACAACACCAGTGGCTGTTGGCATTTGGACTGTCGTATTTGCATGAAGGGAGGACAGAATGGAAAACATTTCGTTAATCCCTCCACTTCACTGCGAGCAAATTATTACATCTCAGGCAGGCTCTCTCCCCCAGTCCAAGACGAGACTCTACAAGCCACTGGGGTAAGCCCCAGCAATTAGATCGCATGGTGCCACATGCGCCAATTCCACAATCCAAAAGGTCGCTAAAGTGGCACGCTTGTGTAATAATTGTCCACGTACAAGTGGTACCCCTTTCCAAAAAAGGGTGACACAAAGTCCCACACAAGCTTGCCAGCTCTCCCTATGTAGTCTGGGCAGTTCACGGGCTTCATGTGACTATCTTTTCCCTCGTAAACCATAAAACCTATATATATAGCCTGTTGCCCTGTCACAGAGCTTCTACAACTTGACCCAATATCTGGCACGCTTGCTGTAAAGATACTGTTTAAAAGACAAGCGGTCAGAAAACTTAATCAGGCACTCATCAACGCAGACAACTTTATCAGGAGTAAACAAGGCTGCAAACTGTTGGTTGAAGTGGTTTACGAGGGGCCGAATTTTGTAGAGTCGATCAACTCCAGGGTCACCCCGAGGATAACGAGTTCATTGTCGTTTGAAGTGCATAAATCACAAGACCTGCTCGTATCTAGCCCTGGTGATGGATGCAGAGAACACGGGCATATGGTGAATTGGCTCAGTGGACCAATATGACCGCAACTCACTTTTTAGTTATGCCCATGAGGAGGGATAGACCCAGGTAGGTCTTCAATTTGGAAACTGTAATAGGTTTCCAATCTCTGGCAAGGATCTACTACGGATTAGCGGTGATGAAATGACCAGCATACTAATTGCTTTGGTCCACAATAGATCTATAGAGATCTTCAGTGAAAAACAGCAAATAAAAATCAAGTGACGTAAAATCGACGGTTTCCACCTGAATTCTGGGTTGGCCAGTGAATGGGGAAAGTACGGGTGCTGCAGAAGTTGTGGGCTCCCAATTGGGATTGGCAAATGCAGCAGGAAGAGCACTATGGGCTCGACGGGCCTGTGTTTGTCTTCTTGGTGGCTGCGGCACACTATTTGTGATAGCCACCGCACCAGCTTGAACTGCACTTATGAGACTCGCCACGTCACCATGTGATACTGCAGTGCTGGTTTGACTACAGGTATTAATAACTGTTAGTGCAAAAACAGTGCAACCAAGACAGAATGCAATCTATATAAGCAGTTCATAATCAGTTAGTCCATAGAGTAAGATGATGGGGTGTAAAAGGCGGCTGCCGTCTGTCTGTATATGCAGACAATTGGAGAGAAAAACCAGGAAGCACCACCTAAATGCTGTATTAAAATCACTATTTAATGGCAAGGTACTTAAAATCACTCACAGGAGAGAAGTAAATAACAAGCTCATTTGTTCCCCGTAGTCCAGGGGGCTCCCAGTGTCTGGAATCGGCTCTGTGTGGCTGTGTGTTTGTAGAATCCTCAGCGTGTCCTGTGGCCACCAGGAAGGCATCCAGAACCAGCATGGAAATGACGTCACGGACAGCAGGGATTTATCCAGAGGAACAGTGTGGTGGAAGGTGATGGACAGGCTATGTGCTTGGAGCATCAGCTCCTTCTATAGGCCTCTAGATGGTGCTTCCTGTTTTTTCTCTACTGGTTTGACCAGGGTGTACTAGGCCGATGGTTCTTGCCAGTTCACCAGTAGGATGAGCAGCACTAGTACTGGCTCTGCTCCATATGAGAGCCCTGCGGTTCTTGCACCTCAACAGAAGAACAGGGTCGGGTATGTCTGACCTTGGCAGGGACCACTACTCCATCAGAGCTATCTGTCAGGATGCCGCTGCTGTCTACTGGTTTGTATTCTGAGCCTGAATCTGAAAGATGGGTGACTTCCTCTTCATTCTCATCTGTCATGCTCAGAAACGTGTAGGCTTCTTCACAGGTGTACCTTCGATTGGACATTGTGGCCTCTAAATTTACTGGTACAACTAGTGAGACTCACAGGCAAAAAGAGCACCTGATTATCAGTGACTTCTTCAAACGCTACCAAAAATAAACCTGGCGTTCGCAGGGATCAGGCCTGACTCTGCGAAAACTGCAGTTATGTGTTTTGTAAGTGACAGTGATTGATACTGCACTTGGGTGGGCTGGGCGGAGGGGCTAAACATGGGTGCTAGCAGGTATCTGGGCTGATCCCACTAATGCGTTCTTGGGAACCCTAAACTACTGGGGATGCTAATATAGTTCTGTTCAGATCAAAGATATTGATCCGTTCAGACATTAGACTACTTGGGGAGGTGTATCGTGTGTGGGTGTTGGCCCTACTGGCACTAATCTGACGCTGCCTGGGGCTGAAGCAGACCCTAACTGATGCTAAAACCCGCTGGGTTATCAGGAGGTTAAACCTTTTATTAGGTCATATATGGCGGGTGCCCTGTCGCTATAAAAAAAAACTAACCAGCATTGCCCGCTACACTAATACGGTGATCACTGGTGATGGTAGGAAGGGTTAACTGGGGGTGATCAAGGGTTTAAAACCTTTATTCTGTAATATATGGGGGTACCCTGATGCTATAAAAGACTGATGGTGAAACTAACCAACTAACTTGCTAACCCGTGACACTAATACGGCGATCAGAATATAGATCTATATACTGTATTAGTGACACTGGTGACAGGGGGTGAAAGGGTTAAACCTTTATTGGGGGGGTTTGGTGGGGTACCCTAGACCTACCGTGGCCTACTACTAACTACCCTAACACTTATTAATCACAAATTACACCAATGCAGTGATCAGTAAAAACTGCACTTGGTGACACTGTGACAGGGAGTGAAGGGGTTAACTGGGGGGGCGCTACGTGTAGTGTTGTGCAAGTTAGATGTCCTCTCTCTGGAACGGAAAAGAGTTCCACAAGGGGAGATGGCATAGTTTCCTCTGCCTGTGTTTACACTTACAAGCAGAGGACAGTCTCAGTCCCTCTCCCTCCCCAGAACCGATCACCAGGTCCAGGCCAGAAATCATTAGCCTGGAGACGGATCGGTTCTGAAGCAAATCCGATCGCCGCCTGTACCCCCGACGTATACCTACGGTGATTTTGCCCAGGAGAGCCGACTGGTCCGCTACTGGTTAAGCTTAAACACACTGCTAATAGTATTAGCAAGATTTCCAATCGGTGCACCTCTAGCAGACATGATGCAAGAGATCAATGCAGGTGCCTGCCAGATACAGTCTCACCGGTGCCCGTCAGATGCAGCCTCAACGGCATTGGATCAATGTGCTGTCTATCACAGGAGGCAGGACATTGTTACTGCGGCCGCCTGGAAAATTCAGTTCCGTGACATAGGGAGATCGGGGATTTGCATAAGGAGGAGAGAGGATAGGATGGATGACACCCCCGTAATGTGTAGCACCCGGAGCGGTGCCCACCCCCTTTTTGGTGCCATTATTGGCATCTTTTCTTCTTTCAGCCGAATGCCGAAAACCGTTTTCGACTGATGTTCCGGCGGCCAAAATTTTAGTGCATCTCTGAGAAATCTGCAGTGTTCTCTCCGTGGAGGTACTTGGAGCGAGGAGGGTGGCCAGCGATGACGTCAGGGAGTCGGGCGGAAGCCTCTAGAAATGGTGAAGCCGTGGACCGCAAGCTAAGACTACTATCACTATGACTACGCATGACAAGTGTCATTAACCCCTAAGGCACTAAATGAATAGTCACCTAGGAAAATCATAATAAACCAAACAATTGGGGACTAATTAGTTTAGGAGTCATAATGTAAACCATATTAATAGAATCACATTAATTGAAATTCATTGATGGTAACTAATCGGTGTGACGTTAATCAATAAACATTAATCAAAAATTACTGTACCAATTAAATGAGAAAAAAAACCCCCAAAATATTAATATACCAAAAATCACATTCACACTCAAATAAAAAAAATGTGTATAGTACAAAAAAGGAGAATTAAAATTTAAACCAGAAAATCCATGTGAAAAGTTGCAGATCTGCACCTGTATCAATAGAAAAACTCAAATAAAATCTCTGCTAAGAATCCATAGTTCCTTGAGGCGCACAATATTATGTCTAGACAAGGGCCATTAATTATGTCCAGACAGCAACTTTACAGTGACTACAGAACCATGCTCACAAAAGCACCATAAAATACAGAAAAACTGAAGGATTGCAAACCAAGTACTGAGCTAAAAAGTGACGAGGGGTCCAAAGTTGTTTATATTAAACTGTACGTCTCCAGGTCCTCATTTAAACCATTGGGCGACAAAGTATTTAATATAAAAATTCAAAATGCCTCCTTGCAGAGCAAGGCAAATCTCTCATTTTCAGTCAGTGTTCTATCTGAAACTTATTTGATAGCTAAGACTTATAAACATTTTATGTCTTTGTTGTGGTAGGATAAAAAATTCTGGGGAACGCTATGTTTATTGCATCCCTTTTAAAATAAATCTTATGCTCGCTCACTCGTTTGCGGTGATGGTGTGGCCATCATACAATAAATTACAGGGGCACTGGAGCACATAGACTACGTATTAGCAACATTACAGTGACTACAGAACCATGCTCATAAAAGTGGCTGTACACATCCTAGGAGAACTGTGGGAAAGAGGGGTTCACCAGTACCCAACTTACAGACTGGTTTATGACCCCAGAAACAAGACATACCAGCTTCTGACCTAAATCTTCCTTTTTTTTCCCCCTAGTAAAATCCAAAGGCCCTTACATCAAAACGTTTCCCCAAGCAGTGTACGAGGACTTTCTAACACTTTGTAGAGATAATAAGAATGCAGGTCCAAAAAATCGAACCCCTACAGAATATAAAACCTTAAGAATTTTAGCGTTCGCTTCCACTTCTTTTTTCAAACAAGCAGATAAAAGGGGGCAGTATGGTTGTCCAAAACAAGGATGACCACCTAAAAGCCTTTCGCCTACTCTCAGACAGTAACACATACAAAATTTAAGACAGATCCTTCCCGAATATCAACAGGCTCTAAAAATATTGGTCAATGACGCATTTGAACACGGGGTATTAAACAAAAGAAAAGCAAAGGAAAAGGCTTGATTTAAATCAACTCAATATTTTTTTAAAGAGCAACTGTCATCTCTGTCCTGCAGCAGCTCCTCCTCTGACCTGCTGTTAATTCACAGACAGTCCCATTCACTTTAACCACCTCAATACAGTGCACTTACACCTCCTTCCTGCCCAGACCAATTTTCAGCTTTCAGCGCTCTCACACTTTGAATGACAATTACTCAGTCATGCAACACTGTACCCATATGAAATTTGCGTCCTTTTTTTCACACAAATAGAGCTTTCTTTTGGTGGTATTTAATCACTAGTGGGTTTTTTATTTTTTGTGCTATAAATAAAAAAAAGCCTGTAATTTTTTTGAAAACAATGCATTTTTCTTTGTTTCTGTCATAAAATTTTGCAAATTAGTCATTTTTCTTCATAAATTTTGGCCAAAATTTATACTGCTACATATCTTCGGTAAAAATAACCCAAATAATTGTAAATTATTTGGTCTTTGTGAAAGTTATAGAGTCTACAAACTATGGTGCCAATCACTGAAAATCACATCTCATCACACCTGATGTACTGATGGCCTTACGCCTTTTTTTTGAGACACTAACAAGTCAGGAAAGTACAAATACCCCCCCAAATGACCCCTTTTTAGAAAGTAGACATTCCAAGGTATTAACCACTTCAATACTGGGCACTTATACACCTTCCTGCCCAGATCAATTTTCAGCTTTCGGCGTTGTTGCATTTTGAATGACAATTGCGCGGTCATGCTGCACTGTACCCAAACTAAATTTTTATCATTTTGTTCCCACAACTAGAGCTTTCTTTTGGTGGTATTTGATCATCTCTGCGGTTTTTATTTTTTGCTAAACAAATAAAAAAAGACCAACAATTTTGAAAAAAAATAAGTTTTGTTTCTGTTAAAAAATGTGTAAATAAGTAAGTTTTCTCTTTCACTGATGGGCACTGATAAGGCGGCACTGACAGGCACTGATAAGACGGCACCGATGAGGTGGCACCAATGAGTGGGCACTGACGATGGGCACTGATAGGCAGCACTGATAGGCGGCACTGATGGGCACTCATGGGTGGCACTGAAAGGCTGCAAAGATGGGTTCTTTTGGGTGGCACTGATAGGCGGCACTGATGGGCACTCATGGGTGGTACTGGTTGCCACTGATAGGCGACACTGGGCACTGAAAGGCTGCAAAGATGGGTTCTTTTTAGGGCTGCAACTAACGATTATTTTCATAATCGATTAGTTGGCCGATTATTGTTTCGATTAATCGATTAATCGGTTAATAACCTTAAAAAAAAAAGTGTGGTGTATAATTTAGTTAATATGTAAAGTTTTTAAAAAAAGGCAATTTATTCTTAAATTTCTCTATGTAGTGGTAAATAAAAATAGCCAACTATATGGTTAGGGAGCAAAATATCTAATCCACTCTGAGAATTACACAGAAGAGATATACTGTATATACTATAAGAGGAAATATACTGTATATACTATTAGAGGAGAGATAAGAACGTTCGTTCGATTTTCTAATCATTAGTGGGGTCAAATCGACGTTCATTTTCAACCACAGTAATGGGAAAATTTGGAAATAATAAAAAAACTTCTTGGTGAAAGGAATTATCAGACAGTGTATGTGGTTTTCGTTCAGAAATTACAATTATTTTAAAAACAGAATGTTAAAAACAAGTGAAAATTTCAAACATTCTTTCATTCATTGAATGTACAAAGATTTTTCGTCTGAATATTCTCATCTGAAAATTGATCGGTGTGGCCAGCATAAGGCTCGGTGCACACCTATGCAGTTTGCTTTTGATCTATTTCTGTAGTGCTCTTTCCTGTGCGTTTTGATTTTTGCGCACGTGATTTTGCTGCGATTTGCGTTTTTTGCGGCGAATTTGTTGGGCAGATTAAAAAACACAAATTGCTGCAAAAACGCACTACATGCTTTTCTGCAGCTTCTCCATTGAAGTATGTTGCGTTAAAAAAAAGTCACTGACGCTTTACAAATACGCAGCGGCTGAAAAAGCATAGATGTGAACGTGTCCCATAGGAAACCGTGTGAATGACCTGTAGTCTGTTTCTGCAAAAAGCACCAAAAAACACATAGGTGTGAACCAGGTGTAAGACGTTTAGTAACATAATGGGGTTAAAAAAATGAATATTAGCCCTTTATAGTACAAATAAAGCAAATAATCAGTACTGTAAGGGGTTCATTTTTTTTACTGTAGAACTGTGAAAGAAATAGTCACAGTAGCGATTATTTGCTCTTTTTGTACTATAAAGGGCTCATTTTAGTTTTTTTTTTTTTAACCACATTATGTTACTGGCCGATTAATCGATTATGAAAATAGTAATCGATTAATTTCATAATCGATTAGTTGTCGATTAATCGATTAGTTGTTTCAGCCCTAGTTCTTTTGGGTGGCACTGATAGGCGGCACTGATGGGCACTGATAGGCGGCACTGATATGAGGCACTGACAGGCATCCCTGGTGGCATTGGAGTGGGCACTGATTGGCAGCTGCCTGGGCATTGATTGGCAGCTGCCTGGGCACAGACTGGTATTTCCCTGGGGGCTAGGGGGCATACCTGGTGGTCCAGTGTGGATGGCTTCCCTGGTGGTCCTGGGCGGGATTCGAGGGGGGGGCTGTGCTGATAAACAATCAGCACAGACCCCCCCTGTCAGGAGAGCAGCCGATCGGCTCTCTACTCGCGTCTGTCAGACGCGAGTGAGGAAAAGCTGATCACCGGCTCTTCCTATTTACATCGTGATCAGCTGTGATTGGACACGGCTGATCACGTGGTAAAGAGTCTCAGTCAGAGACTCTTTACCAAGATCGGAGTTGCGGTGTGTCAGACTGACACACTGCAACAACGATCGCCGCGATGATAATATCCTGATCACGTCATATGTCGTCCGGTCAGGATATTGAAACCACTTTGCCGCCGTCATTTTGCTATATGGCGGGCGGCAAGTGGTTAAGTAAGTAGCATAGTGAGTTTTTTTTAAGTTGTAATTTTTTTCCACAATTCTTTGCAAAATTTAAGATTGATTTATTTATTTTTTTTACAAAATTGGCATATTAACAGGTTATTTCTCTCACAGAGCATATGCATACAACAAATTACACCCCAAAATACATTCTGCTACTCTTCCCGAGTATGGCGATACCACATGTGTGAGACTTTTACACAGCCTGGCCACATACAAAGGCCCCACATTTAAGTAGCATCTTCAGGCGTTCTACAAGCATAAATGACACATCTCATTTCTCAACCACCTATTACACTTTTGAAGGCCCTGGAGCACCAGGACAATGGAATTGCCCCCAAAATGACCCCATTTTGGAAAGCAAACACCCCAATCTATAATGTATGAGCCATAATAAGTCCTTTGAACGGTTCATTTTTATTCCAGAAGTTTTTGGAAAATGTGGAAAAAAATAAAATAAACAACCTTCTTTTTTTTTTTTTTTTTTTTTTTTTTTTTACACAAATTTGACCATTTATCAGATATTTCCAACACATAGCATGTACATAGCAAAGATGACACCCCAAAATACATTCTGCTACTCCTGAGTATGGTGATACCACATGTGTGAGCCTTTTACACAGCCTGGCCACATACAGAGGCCCAACATCCAAGTAGAACCATCAGGCATTCTAGGAGCATAAATGACATATATAATTTCCTGGCAACCTATCATTTTTGAAGGCCCTTCATATTTCTAACACATAGCATGTACATACCAAGAATTACAATCCAAAATAAATTCTATTGTGGAAAGGGTAAAAAAAAAAGCATTACCTTTGCTTTTAGTAGTATCCACAGAGGAGAGCACTGGTCCAGGCAGCAGGCAGGGATGTGCTTAGCGACAGCAATAGTAATTATCCAGGCAGCAGGCAGGAATATAGTCTGTAGTCAGCACAAGGATATTGTCAGCACAGCACAGTCCATAGAAATTGTCCAGGCAGAGACAGCCAACACAGCCATAATGTTGGTCCTGGTACACTGTTACCTGCAGACACTCATTGTACCGCTCTCCAGCCCTTCATAAACATACTGCCTCTTGCTATAGCTAATTATTTGCATAGTCCAGGTAGCAGTGTGGTCCGTTCATGTGGCAAGCAGAGGCATGATGGCAGTAAGTCAGCAGCAGGCTGAGGGCCACAATCAGGTAAGACCTGTGCACAGGGGCACAGGGGTAGAGGCTTCGACCCACCCAAATCTCTATGAAGCCTCCGGACTCCAGACCCTAATCCGGAAATTCCGAAACACGGAGAAAACAAAAAAAAATTGTTTTCTCCATCCGGAAAAACAATTCTGGAGCCCATAGACATATGTGAGACCCCTGTGTACTACAGTAGCAGGGCAACAGATCAGTCCAAGCAATAGGCAAAAGCATAGTTCATAAAACAGGCCAGGGTCAGTTCATGTGGAGGCAGTCCAAACGGTAGGCAGAGGCATAGTCACAAAACAGGCCAGGGTCAGTTCACGTGGAAGCAGTCCAAACGGTAGGCAGAGGCATAGTCAAAAAACAGGCCAGGGTCAGTTCACGTGGAAGGCAGTGGCAAGGTTATCTGGGGAAGCATGGAAAATGGTCAGCACAGATGATGAAAATGGGGAAATGGTTAAAAATATGGGCTAATATTTTAAGGATGTATGATAAAGTTGGAAGCATTCACCAATGCAAAGGCCAGGTTGGGAGGGACACTGGGGACAATGGTAGCTGGTATCTTTTCGAAATACTCTTTTGGTGCACACGCAACATTTTTTTTTGCCGTCTTCGGCTTGCTTCAGTTTGTGGAATGTTGAAGGGGAAGTGGCGCTCATGAAGTTGGCAAACAGCCTCAGAGCGAAGGCCTTCTGGGGGGGTTTTTGGTGATAGATGAGAGATGTAACAACTTCTATGAATTGTAGGAAGGGGGTGGGGCTTTCTTTGGATTTGGTGTAGACTACGTAGGAATTATAAACGACCAAATGGATGAGATAAATTGCTACCTTCTTGTACCAGAACCGGGACCTCCTTATCGACAAATAGGGCTGAATCATTTGATCATTGAAATCCCCCCATGTAGAGATTATAATCTTGGACACATACTGGCTTTTCAGTGGGACCTCGTCTTCTTTGAACCTCAATTGTAGTGTCGTCATGGATATTGGACATCATGTGCACGTCCCTTTTATCCTTCCACCTCAAGGCCAGCACTTTGTTGCATCTCAATGCTGCTCTTTCCCCCCTTCGCAGCTTTTTGTTTGCTAGAGATTATGGGAAGCCCTTCCTATTTTTTCTGGAGGTTCCGCAGGCCAGGGTTTTTGCAATGTATTGGTGTTTGAAAAGGGGCAGGCCAGTGTAGAAATTGTCAAGGTATATGTGATATCCTTTGTTCAGAAGTGGGTATGCCAAGTCCCATACAATCTTTCCAGTTGTGCCCATGTAGGCCGGGCACTCGGGGCTGGAGCTGGGAATCTTTTCCTTCATATATGCGGAATGCATACAAATATCCTGTGGCTCTCACAGAGCTTATATAATTTTTTATTTTTTTTAAACAAAGAACACTTTTATTGTTGTCAGTCACATCGTACAATTATCATATATGACATAATCAGGGAAGCGACAGGCATTGTTTATATTCAAACATACGTTTCTGATATCGCATTTACATATTTAGGAAGGCGTAGGCAGATATGCAGTGGTGATACTTTAACTAGAACATATATTTGAACTATGGTATTTTAACAGGCTAGTCATTACCCGTGGTTGAGTTCAGGTATCTATGAAGGCATCATCCACCCCCGGTTTACCGCTATCACCTATTGATCATGTGGAGCATGTGTTTGCGCTTTCTAGCCATTTACTCCATACTTTATAGTATTTTTTTAGGCATCCTCTGTGGCTGTACAGCACTTTTTTATATGATAAGGACGTGTTCACGTCCCTCAGCCAGTCCTGGACGGTGGGAGAGGTGGTTCTCAGCCAGTGTTTAGCGATTAATTTTCTGGCGCTAAATAGGGTTTCACTAAGAAGTGTAGCCGTGGGCCTAGCCATGGTGTCTGGGAGTAGGCCCAGGAGGCATGGCTTGGGGTCTAGTTGTATTGGTGAACCCATTTGGTCATGGAGGAACTTCACGATTTGTGACCAGTAGTCTTGTATCACTGGGCATGACCAAATCAGATGAAAGAAGGAGCATGGGGTACCTAGGCATCGTGGGCAATTTAGGTTTTGGTTTGGGGAGAATTTGGCTATTCTGGCAGGCGTAAGGTAAGACCTATGAATTATGTATAATTGGGTCAGGCGGTCAGGTATCTTAGGTGAGGTTTTCCGTACGCTCTCTAGGATATCTTCCCAGTCGTTGATGTCAATTTGGCCCAAGTCTACTTCCCATTTGAATCTTGCTGTGTCTATTGTTCTGGCAGTTTCTCTATTTCTTAGTGTGGTGTATAGGGTAGATATAAGTTTTTCTGGATTGGATCCTGTGATTATATCTACTGCTGAGATCACTTGGGAGCTAGGAAAAGCCACTCGCGAACTGTGTCTGTAACGCATGTTTCAGTTGCAAGTAGCTGAAATGCATGTTAGAGGGGAGATCAAATTCTTCGCAGAGTGTTTGAAAATGGCATACACCAAATAAAGTGACAACCTGAAAAAGGAACACTATCCCCTTAGCTGCCCATCTGGTGGCCCCAGGCAAGGACCTCAGTTCCCCTAGAAGGGGGTTGTGCCAGAGGGGTGTGTGTGAGTGGAAAAAATCAACGCCCAACATTTTAATCGCCTTTTCCCATATGTGGCGATGTTGGAGTAGCAGTGAATGTTGGTCTGTTTTTGTCTGCTGTTTGTTCCCCTTTCTAAATAAGACTTGTAGTGGAGAGTACATGTCATTATTTGGCCTTTTGCATACTAATGCTTGGTATCTGGTTTCGTCAGTCTTATGAATATGGTAAAAATGAGAAAGCTGTGCAGCTATATAGTAGGTGTATAAGTCTGGTGTGGCAGCTCCTCCCGACGAGGTAGGGTTTTTGATCGTGTTCCAAGCCAATTTGTGTCTGCTAGACCCCCATATGAAAGAGTTGATAATTTGGTCCATTTTTTTAAAGAGTGTTAGCGGGATTAGTACTGGGGAGTTCCAAAACATATAAAGAAATTTTGCCAGGAGTATCATTTTAAATAGGTTAATTCTCCCCATTACCCCTAGGGGGAGTCTCGCCCAGGATTGTGTGCGGGATTTCAGATAGGGGAATAGTGGTTCAATGTTATTAGCTAAGTATTCAGAAGGGTCTTTTGTAATTGTTACACCCAGATATTTAATGGAGGCGACTCTTTGTAGCGGGAGGGACGCTGCCACAGATGATGGGGGCGAAAGGTCAAGGGGAAGAGTCTGTGATTTGGACCAATTCATGCTCAATCCCGAGTGCTTCCCAAACTCACCAATGATCTCAAGAACTTTTTGGAGGGAAGCGCCGGTATCTTCTAAATATAACAACATATCATCTGCGTATAAGCTTAGTTTTTCTGACACAGGGCTGTTGTTTAGCCCTCGTACATTGGGGTTTGACCTAAGGGAGATGGCAAGAGGTTCCACCGCGAGGGCATATAGCAGGGGAGACGGCGGGCATCCCTGCCGAGTTCCCCGACCTAAAGGAAATGAGTCAGACATATACCCGTTCACCACAACTCTAGCCGAGGGGGAGAAGTATAACAGTTTTACCCATTTTATGAAGTTGGGTCCAAACCCGAACCCCCTGAGGCACTCCCAAAGGTACCCCCATTCCACTGAATCGAAGGCTTTTGCGGCGTCCAACGCCACCACCGCCCTCTCTCCCGCGTTCTCATGCTCTGCCTCAATATTCATGTATAGGCGCCGTAAGTTCATGGCCGTGTTTTTGCCGGGCATGAACCCCGTCTGATCCGGGTGGATTAAGGAGAGAATGCTGTGATTGAGGCGCGTGGCCAATATTTTGGCTAGGATTTTAATGTCTGCTTGCAGGAGCGAGATAGGGCGATAAGATTCTATGTGGTGGGGGTCCTTGCCTGGTTTGGGGATCACTATAATAACTGCTTGTCGTAGGGATTCAGGAAGAGACCCAGACTCAAATATATGGTTGTAAAGCGTCATTAGTGCGGGGATGAGTATTTCTGAGTAGGCTGCGTAAAAGTCAAGAGGTAGACCGTCCCCACCTGGTGCCTTAGCTGGCGCGAGAGATGCTATGGCGAGCGCTATTTCATCCGTCATTAGGGGGGCCTCTAGGTCGGTAAGTTGGGATTCTGATAGCTGGGGAAAAGGGATGTTTTGGAGAAAGACCTGGGTTTCTTGTGCGGTAGTCTGCACCTTGGATGAGTATAGGTCGGCGAAGTATGCCTGAAAAGCTTTCGCAACCACTGGGGGGTCTGAGTATATGACATTGTTGGGGCCCGAGAGTGTGACTACTATCGGTGGGTTTGTATTTTGACGGGCAAGATACGCCAGTAATTTTCCCGCGCGTTCCCCTTGTTCAAAAACCCGTTGCCATACAAAAAAGAGTTTTTGCTTAGCTTTTTCAAACTGTAACTGGTCTACAAGGCGGGTCTGCATTCTGAGTGCAGATGCCTTTTCCTGTGTGGGGTTGTTCTGGAACTCCCCAGTAATCAAGTTTAGTTTGTCAGAGGCTTGAAGCATAATGGCTTTGGAGGATTTCTTGATTCTGTTTATGCGAGAAGATAGAATGGCGCGTGCGTGGAGTTTGAATGTTTCCCATATCATGCCCTTTGGGGCAGTGTTCCTATTAGTCTTAAAAAAAATACTACCACTCCCCGTGTATGTCCTCTTGATCTTTCAGTGTTGTTAGCCAAAAAGGGTGTAGGCGCCAGCTACGGGGTCCTGTGTTAGGGACTAGTTGTAATGTGGCCCAGCATGGAGCGTGATCCGAAAGGGATCTCGTGTGGTAACCTGAGTCAGTTAGCTTTGGAATTAGACTGTTTGATATTAAGATGAGATCAATTCGGGACATGGTGGAGTGTGTCGCCGAAAAGCAGGAGTAGGCCTTGGTGTCTGGGTGTTTGTATCTCCATGTATCAGTTAATGAAAATTCTGCTAGCGTGCGTGCGAGTCTAGTGGTATCGGGATGATGAGTGTTCCGTTGTAATTGTAACCTATCCTTATAAGGGTCTAGAACCATATTAAAATCGCCTAGCCAAATACATTGGATGTTGGGGTGTTGTGCCATGTATAGCAATCCCTCAGTAATTAAAGTGGACTTATATGGAGGAGGAATATAAAACGCCATTATTAAATATTGTATACCATTTAGTGTACAATGCAAAAATATATATCTCCCCTGGGGGTCGGTACATACCGAAATGACTGCAAATGGGGTTGTTTTGGCTATTAGGATCAAAATTCCACGTGAATACGGAGTGTGGGTGGCATGGAACGCCCAACCAATCCAGGGGCGCTTCAGTGCGTGTTGAAGTTGACCCGTGACGTGGGTTTCCACCAGAACTATAATGTCAGCTCTGTATGATTTAAGATTATTGAATATCGCAGTACGTTTAATTTTATCCCGAATCCCCCGAATATTCCAGGAGAGGAATTTTATGTTAGCCATAGCAGTTTAGTACAGATAATGGGGGGATAGACGTGGATCATTTTGTGGACTCCCATACCACCACACCCCGCATGGACAAAAGGAAGATACAAATTAATTTCAAGTTCTGTCACCTTTCCCATAGGATAACAATTATGTACTAGTATATGACGGCATGTGACAACATCAAACATGTTCCTGAACCGAACATTTCCCTCAGCCCCCCTCCCTGCCCTCAGTCTCCCAAACTTGACTGGGGCATCTATCCCAAACTTAGTGCAGCTACATTGCATTATCAGCATTCAGCAATCAGACATAAACTGCTGCACTTTTAAACATTCCACTGCCGACGAAAGCCTATTTGGCAGCGCCGGCGGCGGATTAACCAAAACTCTTTGGGTGCGAATAAGTTCTGGAAGTTAAGCAGCAATGGAGGACGTGAGAACTCTGCAATTCAAACCGGAGGTGTGTTGCATAAGCCAGGGCCTATGCTCCTCTGTGGTATAGACTCTTATCATATTGGCACCAAGAAGGTTGGAGTCCAAAGTGCTATGTTAGCAATAGTGGGGTGCGTCCGGCACCGGTACTCGAGGGATGCAATGGGGATCGAATAGTTCCTTGTATTTGGTAGTGAAGTGTCCCTGAGATTAAGAGGGTCTGCATGAGACCAATCCATTAACCACACCATGTGGGCGGGTGTGTGGACTTGCAAGTATTCAGCACTTTGGAGGAACGTAGTGGTGGGTTCCAAGTCCTGGCAGATTTAAGTATAAGGGGGAGGGGAACACAAAGTATGTGTGCTTAGGACCAAAGGCATTGTGGGCACAGAGCGCAAGTGTTTAGGCCCAAATGGTAGGCCATGTTTAGTAAAGGAGGATCAGAGGTAATGGGAACAGATAGAGGGTTAACTTAGTGGGTTAAGATTAGGCACTTACAATGTTAGTAGGACTAGACGGTGGTCAGGCTGGGCGATTTCTTGCGGTGTCTTGTTGGTCTAGCCATTCCGAAGCCAAGGCGGGGTCCTCGAAGAAGTACACCCTGTCCTCGCCAACCACGCGGAGTCGAGCTGGGAAGAGCATTGCGTATTTGATGTGATGGGCTCTTAAGCGGCGTTTGACTTCTGCGAATCGTGCTCGCTGCCTCTGCACCTCAGCAGAGAAATCTGTAAAAGCTGAGATGAATCCGGCCTGGAAGGGGATGTTGCCTTTAATTCTTGCCAATCGAAGCACCGCATCTCGGTCTCTGAAGTTTAGCAGCTTAGCTATAAAGGTACGGGGTGGTGCTCCTTCAGGCGGGCGACGTGCAGGCATACGGTGGGCCCGTTCCACCACAAAAGTGGCGGAGAAGGCTTCTCTACCATATGCTGTGATCAGAAGCTGCTCCAGGAAGGTGGCTGGGTCTGTGCCCTCCGATCCCTCAGGTAGCCCGATGAAGCGCAGGTTGGATCTGCGAGAGCGGTTCTCGAGATCGTCATGCTTTTGTGCCAGTTGTTGCATCTGTCGCTGCAGATCTTCATGGGAGTGCTGCAAGGGGTACAGTGTGTCTTCCGCACGCCCAATCCTGGTCTCTGCCTCGGTAACCCTCTCCCTCAATTTCGTCATGTCATGCCTGATTAAAGATATATCCATCTTTACTTCCTCTATTTTTGTCGTCAGGGTGGATTGGCACAGCGAGATGGCTTCAAGTACCTGAGCTGTGCCGTCTGCAGCTGGGTCTGTGTGAGGGGCCTCGTGTGCTGTTGGCTCGGCGCCATCTTGCTTCTCTGTGCCTCGCTCCGTCCTCCGGTATTTGTCTAAGGACGAGGAGGCAGCTGTGCCTTTTTTAGGAGGGGACATGATTCGGCTTGCCTGCGCTGCTGGTTCCCACAGTTTGGGCAGAAATCTAGCCCGTATTTGGTGCAGGATGGGGGAAGAAGGATAACCTCTAGCGGAGCTCCGGTCTTTCACGTCCTCTCACATCGCCGTCCAGACCACGCCCCAGAGCTTATATAATTTTACTCCGTATCTGGCCCTTTTGCTAGGAATATATTGCTTTATTTCTAGCCGGCCTGAAAAGGGTACCAGGGACTCATCAACACATATTCTAATCGGGGACATAGAGTTCTGCAAATTGTTGGGAAAAGAAATTTATCAGTGGGCAAAGTTTATATAATTTGTCGTAATTTGGATGATTGCGGGGAGGGCACTGGGTGTTGTCGCTAAAATGAAGAAAGCGCATTATCATTTCCTATCGGGACCTGGCCATTACGGCAGAATAAATGGGCATGTTGTGGATGGGGTTGGTGGACCAATAGGCATGTCCTTCATTTTTTTTTTTTTTTGTAAGCCCCATGTTTAGGGTGAGGCCCATAAACAATTTGAACTCCTCCAAATTCAGATCTCTCCACTCAAACGGACGGGCATAGGATGATTGGGGGTTGTTGGCAATATACTGCTGGGCTTATAAATTTGTCTGGTCCACAATAAATTGCAGAAAAGTGACGGCCAAAAACAGATAAAAAAAAATCAATCGCTGTGAAATTTTGGGTGTTGGCCTGCACACCTGGCTGTGCTGTGAAAGGGGGAATAATTGGTGATCCCGAGTCGGATGGCAGCCATGTTGGGTTGGCAAGACCATCTGGCATATATATAGAGGCAAATGAAACTAATAATAACACAGCGCTAACCCATTATAAAAAAGTGAAGCTGCTACACACAAATGTGACCAATATTCAAAACATACTATAATATAAATGTAACGCTAAAACAAAAACGAAATCCAAAATGTGAACAGATAATATAGTAGCCAGTGGATATAACCCACTGGGACATAAAAGCAGAAAACCAAAGTGATGTGTAAAGTTCAATAGCTCATGTATATTATAAACTAAGACATGAGAATGAATAGGTGAAACAATGAAGTCCTATAGTGTAAAGGTAAAATATAAATCCAATGTGAATGGAAGATCTTCTGATCTGTGCCTCATCAGCATGAAAATCTTGAGTTGGAAATAGATGGAATACTCTTACCAGAACGGGTGGATTCGAATGTAGGCGACACCGAATCAAACAGGCTTAGAGATCCAAAGGGGAAGTTGTCCTGAAGGGAGTCCCGGATCTCAAGGGACATCTCTCCGCTCCGCCAGTCAGGATGATGACCATCAATCAAGAGGGACCGTGAGGGAAAGATGGAGGTATCTGAATCTCGTAGGGAATCCCAGGGCTCTGCTCCTTTACTGGTGTCAATGTCTGTTTGCTTGCTGGGTCTGGTAGAGGCTATTGTTCCAACAGTGTCTATGGGGTCTACCTCTTATGTTGGACCCATTTATGTCATGACATTGTTTCTGAGATCCGGGACTCCCTTCAGGACAACTTCCCCTTTGGATCTCTAAGCCTGTTTGATTCGGTGTCGCCGACATAAGAATCCACCCGTTCTGGTAAGAGTATTCCATCTATTTCCAACTCAAGATTTTCATGCTGATGAGTCACAGATCAGAAGATCTTCCATTCACATTGGATTTATATTTTACCTTTACACTATAGGACTTCATTGTTTCACATATTCATACTCATGTCTTAGTTTTATAATATACATGAGCTATTGAACTTTACACATCACTTTGGTTTTCTGCTTTTATGTCCCAGTGGGTTATATCCACTAGCCACTATATTATCTGTTCACATTTTGGATTTTGTTTTTGTTTTAGCGCTACATTTATATATGTAGAGGCCATGGCTCTTGGGGGGATGTGACACTCCAGTAGTTGAGGGATTTGAATTTCCTGTGCTTGTACTCAGGTGTGATGTGGCAGCACTAGTACTGGGCATTTGTTCCCTGGGCCTATCGCCGGCAGCAGCGCTGGTACTGGGCATTTGTTCCCTGGGCCTATCGCTGGCGGCAGTGCTGGTACTGGGCCTGGGAATTTGTTCTTGGGGCCTATTGCTGGCAGCAGCGCTAGTACTGGGCCTTGGAATATAATCCTGGTTTCCAGAGTGCTGTGCCCTTTTAGGAGCGACCCATTCTTCCTCCGAATCATTTGCCGATTCACTATTCAGTTCAAATGCCGAATTTGATTCGGAATCAGAATTGGAATCTGATGAGAACTCCCCGTTGCTCTCATCAGTCATGGAGAGGATCTGGAACGCCTCCTCACTGGTGTATAATCTTTTTGACATGTTCTGATGGCTGTGTGACAGGTGGCAGGTGACGGTCACTGATGGGCTGTGAGTTGGGTGGCAGGTGACGTTCACTGATAGGTGATGACGGTGTGTGACAGGCGATGGTCACTGATGGGTGACAGGCTGCGGATGGTGATGGGTGATGGTCACAGACGGGTAACAGGCTACGGTCACTGATGGGTGATGGGGGCACCGCTGATGGTCACTGATAGGTGACGGGTAATGGCTGACGGTCACTGACGGTCACTGATGGGTGATGGGTAATGGCTGACGGTCACTGATGGGTCACAGATAATGGCTGCCGGTCACTGATTGGTGACGGCTGCCGGTCACTGATTGGTGACGGCTGCCGGTCACTGATTGGTGACGGCTGCCGGTCACTGATTGGTGACGGCTGCCGGTCACTGATTGGTGACGGCTGCCGGTCACTGATTGGTGACGGCTGCCGGTCACTGATTGGTGACGGCTGCCGGTCACTGATTGGTGACGGCTGCCGGTCACTGATGGGCGACGGCTGCCGGTCACTGATGGGTGACGGGTAATGGCTGACAGGTGCACCGCTGGAGGTCACCGATGGCAGTCTTATGTGACAGGTGCACTTTATGGGGTGACTGTTGGGTGACAGATGACAATGGGGGGCGATGGGACAAGTGTTGTGCTTGGTGCAGACATTATAGAACACAGATCGGTAACTCACTGCTCCTGGCTCTTCTCTCCTCACACTGGAAACAGTGTGTGAAGAGAGAAGAGCTGGTAACAGCTAGTTACCGCTCTCTGTTTACATTTAGTGATCGGCCGTGAAAGGATCACAGCCGATCACGTGGTAAACAGCCGCCAGCCAATGGCTGTTTACCATCATCGGTGACGAGCGGTGTGACTCGGCCGATGACAGATGGTACCGACCCCATTGTGCACAGCGCATGCTGGCGATCGGGAGCGCGCTACGCGTGCACGTCGGTGGCAGGGTGTTCCCAGTCACGGCTGATGACGCCCTCCCAAAATGAGAGCCGCGCCGCCTGGCCGTCATATGACTGACGGCGGGCGGCTGGTGATGCATCAATGGCACAACAAGGTGAGGGACATGGTGGCAGCAGGCGAGTGGATGCCCGCTAACAGGCGCTGCCATGATGGATCTCGAATGACAGGTGCTCTTTAAGTGTAAGGACTTATTCTTGCTAGTAGTTAGAATTGTTAATATTTGCAAACAAAAATTAAGGTTTCCTATTGTGCATAATAATCTGTCAGGTTAGTAAAACAGCGATATCAGAATCAATTCAATCATACATTTTGTAGTGTACATAGATTTGCAAAACAATTTCATAAAGGAATATTCCTGAACCGTGATTTTTATCTCTTGGTTACTGTGAAATTGTGTGAATGCATCAATGCATTGCATATTGTCTCAGCTTGCAGAGCTTGGACTCATTGAATGAGTTTGCCAAAAATTTTAATATTGCAGAATATACAGCCTCATGCTTTATAAATGAGCTCCATTTCATGCCAAATAAACTAAATTATTAATGTATCTTAAATAGAAAACTATTTTTTTAGATAGATTTTTACTTCAAAAGCAATTTTATTAAAATAAATTTGATAAAAAATAAAAAAATTTAAATACAGTGGAACCTCGGTTTGCAAGTAACTCGGTTAACGAACGCTTCGCAAACCGAGCACTGTATTTTTAAAATTCCTAACTCTGTTTGCGAGTGTTGTCTCTCAAAACGAGCAGGATTCAGCCAAAAGTGGTGTGCAGTACCGCTTTTGGCCTGAGGTGGGGGGCGCCGGAGCCGAGCAGAGCAGAAAGTCGCCGCTCGGAAATGCACGGAAAGGCCCGAGGACAGTTTGGCTGACCTCGGAAAGGCTTGTGAACGAAGTCTTTCCGAGGTTTGCTGAGGTCCGCCGAAGTGTCCCTCGGGCCTTTTAGGCCGTTTCCGAGGCTCTCCTGCGCATGCGGCATTGCATCCCATTGAAGTCAATGCGGAACTAATTATTTTCCTTTCCATTGACTTCAATGGGAAAACTCGCTTTAATATGTGAGTACATTGGATTACGATCGTACTCCTGGAACGGAATTATGCTCGTAATCCGAGGTTCCACTGTAAAAAAAGAATCAGATTTTTTTTTTTTTTCTTAAATCATTGATTTATATCCACCCTGGTACTTTGGTTTATAATCCTTCAGCTTTTCTGTCTTCTGTTTTATTAGCATGGTTCTGTAGTCACTGTAATGTTGCTGTCCGGACATAATTAATGGGCTTTCTCTAGACATTAAATTATGTGCCTCAAGGAACTATGGATTTTTAGTGGAGTTTCTAGTTTAAGTTTTTCTGTTGATACAGATGCAGAACTGCAACTTTGCAAATAGACTTTCTGCTTTTAATTTATTTTTTTTGTACTATACACATTTTTTAATTTTTAAGTGAATGTGATTTTTGGTATATTGGTATTTTGATGTTTATTGATTAACGTTACACCGACTAGTTGCTATTATTGAATTCATTTCTATTGATGTGTGATGTGATTCTATTAATCTGGTTTACATTATCGCTCCTAAACTAATGATTAGTCCCCAATTGTTTGGTTTTATGTTTATGATTTTCCTAGGTGACTATTTGGTGCCTTAGGGGTTAATGACCCTTGTGGAGATGTTACGAGCAAGTCCGAGGCTAGTTCCAGCCCTCTATCGTAACTTCTGGCTTCTCCTTCTTAAATACATCCTATTGGTCCCTCCCGTCACATGACTTGATAATGCGTAGGCGCGCAAAACAAGTAGTGATGGGACCTACACCTCTCCGCTTGCGGTCCGCGGCTTCACCATCCCCACAGGCTTCCGTCCGGCCCCCTGTTCTGGCTCGGCTAAAGACTGGAGAAATGGTTGTCTGGCAGAAAGGCAAAATGATGGCACTGCAGTGGCATGACAAAAAAGATTAGTGTGCCTAATGAGTACCGTCCATAATACCTCCGCTGTTATGGTACGCACAAAAGAAATCCTGAAGCCACAAGTAGTTATAGACTACAATAATATACCATGGGAGGTGTTGACAGAGCGGACCAAGCAATGACTTTCTATCCAGCAATGCGGAAACAGCAAAAAAAAAATTACAAAAAGATCTTCAGGCATCTTGAGTAATGCTTGTAGAATGCCTACATTCTACTCAAAAAAAAAAAAAAAAAAAAAAAGTGACAAGCCTATGATTCATTCTGACTTTATTTGGAAAGTTGCCAAACTGGTCTTCATGAACCACCGAACACCAATGGCTATGAATAGAGCTGAACGTCGTGCTGCTGGCGTTGTCAACCCGCAACGCCTGACTGGTTGGCACTTCATGGACTACATCCCACCAGCTGAGAAAAAGTCAGCACCTACAAGGATGTGCGTGGTTTGTTGCTCAAAGAGCGATAACAGCGGAAAGAAAATCTAAAAGAAAACCAGGTTCCATTTTCTTGATTGTGACGTTGGACTTTGTGCAGTCCCATGTTTCAAAATTGTTTATACCCGGGATGTTTACTTAACCAATATGACTAGTAATATTGCACCCTTGTTTGGACAAATTTCTGTGTTTTTGATTTGATTATTATATTGAATAAAATGTATTATTATTTATTATATTATAATTTATGATTTTGTATTTCAAACTTTATCATACCCGGGATGTCTCCTAGACTATTGGACAAATTGAAGTGAGTTATTCCTAAAAATGACAGGCCTACAATATAAAATGACAAATTTCCATACAAAACAATGTGTCGCTTTCAGCATCAAAATTTAGACCTAATCATTACCGCCAGGGAGGTTGAGGCTGGAGTGGCAAAGCTCCACCTGACAAGGTCCTGTTTGGTGGTTTGGATGTTCCAGGCAAAAGGAAGCATCCCACCGCTGCCAACCAAATGTGACGTAATCCGGACAACCTGACTGGGTATCTCCGCCAATAAGCTGCTTCCCATTGCTCTGGAACATGAGATCAGTGAATCTGACTAGTTACCCCAAGAACTAGGCGTAAACCAGAATAAGAACTGTTTATTTGATGAAGAATACAGGCTTTTATGTTTACCCAAAACATCACACCATGATTTAGCCAATGAGGTACAGCTGATTCATGGCTAATCTCATCACAGAGGATTCTATTTTTTTTTTTTTGTGTGTGTCAATATGACATCTGAGGTCTTTTTGACCCCAGATCTCATATTTAAGAGGTCATGTCATGCTTTTTTTCTATTACAAGGGATGTTTACATTTTTTTTTTTTTTTTTTTTTTTTTTTTTTTTTTAGTGTCAAAATAAATTGAAAATAAGAATTTTTTTTCTCAAGTCATCTTCCAGGATGGCACACCTGAGAGATGAGAGGCTCCTCCCCACAGAAAACACAATCAATCAACAGCTGTTTTAAGTCCACACCCTTTCCCCTGATCCTCAGTTTTTGATTGTGTTTCTCCCTACACGGCGAAACTGTTTGTTTTTTTCCAAATGACCGAAGCCTGGGGCTGGTGGTCTCCCCCTGGAAGACGGACCATATGCCTGGGAAGCCTCTGGGTCTGGTGGGATATATTTATCCTTCCCGGGGGGTTCCCCTATACTTTCCTCAGGGGGGGGCAGCAGAAACTGGGAAAGCCCCCCTGAGAGCTGAAGGCCCCTGGGTACAGTGGTGTCCCCAGAACTTCAGGGGCCTTTATCCTGTCTCCCCCCCTTACCTGTCCGGACGTCCATTCAGACGGGGGTGCTGGACGTCGGTTCTTTCCAGGGGGATAGTATCCCCTGACTCCTGGGTCCCTGGTAGCTCGCGTGGGCTGCTGGGGAGGGCACCGCCTGAACGACACGCGTTCTTACCCAGAAGGGAAGGCTGAGAGTCAGCAGGAGCAGGCGCCCACATCCTCCTTTCGAGGAGGCACCAATTTACTATGGTGAATGTCTGCCTAAACCACCTCAGATGGGAATGAGGAACGCACGGCATTGCCCCCCCATGTGTATATACTGACTGGACAGTGCAGGACACAGCCTAACCTTGCAGCTCCCTAAAGGGACAGCAGTTGTGGGGGGGGGGCACTTTGGCGGCTATCCTCCTTGCGTGTGGACCATAAGGATGGAAAAGCAAGCCCCCCGGTGGCTGTGGCAAAAGGGGAAGACGAAAACGGCGAGTCAAAAATCCCCAATCCCAGCCAGTTGGTTTCTGGGCATTTGAGATAATCTCCCCTGGGGTCTGGATTCAAATAGCCCAGAAGCTTTTGCTAAAGACACCAGCCACAGCTCCCTCCTACATCAGAGATGCTGTATGGTGGACAAGTGGTGCAGAGGAGCGAGTGTGCCTAAACCACCTCAGATGGGAAAGAGGTAGGTAAGGCATTTTTTCCCCTTCCACCTGTATTTACTGAGTGGTACAGTGCAGGACCTGGGGTCTCCATAACAAAATAGCCCAGAAGCTACTGCTAAAAACCACCAGCCACAGCTTCCTTTTATAGCAGAGACACTGTGGTTATCACAACAGTAGGTTGCCAGCCTCTCCCTACATACTCGGTTGTGGTACATTAGTAGGGGTGAATACAGCAAAGAGGGTGACCTGGTAGAACAAAGAGTTCATTACTGGCCAGGTATACCACTGAACAAGTTATTAATGGTGCAATGGTTGAAGGATTCAGGAGTAAGCTCCCTTGCTCAGCAGGTGCACTAGGTTATCTGGCCCTATTAGCCCAGCTGCTAGGAATCTGCTTAAAGTTGCTAAAAGATGCTTAAAAGCTGACCTAACTTTCAACAATGTGGCAGGGACCAAGCTTCTGTGTGGCACAGTAGGGGTTCCCTTGTGACAGATCCTCCTTTTGGGGGTTGCTTGCTATGGGTAACTTTTCATAAGCTCCAACCTCCCACTCCACTCTTACATTGTGGTTATATTTTAATGCAGGGGGTAAGAAAAACCTTTTTGTTGGTTTGGGCTACAGTCCACTCAGTGACAGATCTAAAAGCGATTTACCATAAATCGTTTTTCCTATATCCTTTGATTAAGGATTTTCTGTGCAAACATATGCAAGAGCTAGATGGCTATATGATTGCTTCTGTAGCCTCCCTGGCGGTATTCCCGAGTGTGGCTCGGGGTTAAAATTCAGTACCATTAGCGGTAACCCCGAGCCACACTCGGGATCGCATTGCAGGATCCTGGGGCGGCGTTACTTACCTTGTCCCCGGGATCCTGCGATGTCCCCCGCAGTGTCCGAGGGCTCCGTCCTCCTCCGAAGCCTCTCCGTGCCAGGCTCCGTTCCCTGCGAGCGGCGCAACGCACGGGGGCGGAGCCTGGCGGCAAATTCAAAAAACTGTCAAAATCATAACACATACAGTACTGTAATCTTACAGATTACAGTACTGTATGAAATGATTTCACATCCCTTTTGTCCCCAGTGCTCTGGCCCATGCCCTGCATGCAGTTTTACATGATATACACTGTTCTTTCTGCCTGGAAACTGGAGATTGTCCATAGCAACCAAAAAGTGTCCCTTTACGTCAAAAGTGGCTTTAGACCAGCTAGAAAACAGCGATAGTAAATTAGAACACTTGCAGAATTGAGCGATAGTGAATTGTGGGGAAATTTATTTTATTACTATTTTTTTTATTTTTTTTTAATTATTTATTTTTATTTATTATATTATAATTTATGTTTTTGTGTTTCAAACTTTATCATACCCGGGATATCTACTAGACTCTGGCTTGGACAGATTTAAGTGTGTTATTGTTAAGATTTACAGACCTACAATATAAAACGCCAAATTTCCATGCAAAATAATGGTACCGCTTTCAGCACCTAAAATCCGAAATAATCATACCGCCAGGGAGGTTAAGGGCTGCAGGTGGCTATTTACCTCCAGGCTAAATTGGTAACCACCCTTTTTAGAGGTCTTATATTGGTCTCTAGGGCTGGGCTCATTGAGACTTTAGTTACTGATCAGCCCCACCCGTGTATGAGCTGGCTAGCATTTGCTCAATCTACGGAGGTAAGGTAGGACAACAACTAGTATAGTAAGGTGTCCAACCATTTTAGGATTGGTTCCTTCACTGCTGGTGAAGGATTAGTCTCTACAGCCCAGGCTATGCCTATGAAATAATTTGCCCCTGTTTGGTTATTTCATAAAGGGATACACCATGACTCCTTCTTGGCTGCTCAGCAGTAGACCTCAGTAGTGAAGGTTTGTCCTTGCTGGGGTGTTTGGTGGCACAACTAAAGTACACATTGAGATTTGTGACATCTCTGCTGAAGCTTGTTGGGTGTCCTTTATATCCTAAAGGTACTGCTTTGTTTGGCTACAGATCAGAAAATACAACAGGGAAGGTGGTCTGTACTTTCTGGTTTTGTGCCGCATGCCAGAAACGCACATCATTGAGTCTGGTGATGACATTTCTGCTCATAATTGTTATATTGCTGCACATCAGACCTACACAAGATTGGGGTCTGTCTGTGGGGTTTTTGTGTCCTGTATTACTGCCTTATTGGTTGCTTATCAGAAAGGCAGCAGGAAAGATTGATGGCAGGGGTAGTACATATACTGCCTTTGGTAATCGGTACAGCACCACAAGGTGGCGTCGTGCTGATTCAGACAGTGCTATTAACGGCAATAGCTGCCGATTTTAGGCATGCGATTTGACATGTGAGTCGCATGCCAAATCGCTTCAATATGGATGTGCTATCTCTATTCAGAATTGTTAGATTGTTGCACATTAGAGATATACACGATTGAGGTTTGTCTGTGGGTCCTGTATTACTGCCTTATTGGTTGCTTATCAGAAAGGTAGCAGTGAAGATGGATGGTCCTGATTTTGTTGGAAAATACAAATTGAACCTGTGCCATTGGTAGTACACATACTGCCATTGGTAATCGGTGCAGCACCACAAGGTGACGTCGTGCTGATTCAGACAGCGCTATTAACGGCAATGGCTGACGATTTTAGGCATGCGATTTTGACATGTTGAGTCACATGCCAAATCACTTGAATATGGATGTGCTATCTCTATTCAAGATTGTTGTTGCACATCAGACACATACAAGATTGAAGGTTGTCTGTCCTTTATGTCTTTCATTTACTGCCTTATTGGCTGCATATCAGAAAGGACACAACAGTGAAGGTTGTTTGTCTTTTTCTGATTTGTTTTTGCTGCTCAGCAGGGAGACAAATTGAGGGTGATGACATCTCTGCTCAGTATTGGTATATGCTACACATCAGACATACACAAAGATTGAACATTGTGTCCTGTATGTCCTATATTTACTGCCTTATCATCCGTATATCAGAAAGGCACAGCAGTAAGTGGTGTTTCTCATTGATCTTCCTTGCTGTTTCTTAGGTATACACAGTAGGGGGTTGTTGGCTGCACTCCTCCAGGGAGCCACAGCATGGGGACATCTTGTTTGTTCGACCCAAAAACTGCTTTTCCTGCGACCTGTGTAATCTTGAGGTCTGTGGTTCCGCAAGCAGAGACTGCTGCAGACGCTGCGACCTGGAGTCGCACAGTCACGAATGGTAACCTTTGGAAGCCATAGTATATGACTTCTCATGCATCTTGCAGTCCCAAGTGGCAGGTTGGGTCGCACGGGTGTGGGAACCCTAAGCTTATCTGTCCCTTCTGGTTCAAGTTTTGCAACGCAGCAGGAATACTCATTGTGGAGTTATTGCCTTATTTTGCAGTAGACCAGAAAGATCGCAGCTGTAAAGGCTGTCTGTTGTTTCTTTGTTTTTATGTTGCTGCACAGCAGAAGTACTCAACATTGAAGCTTGTTGGTGCTTTCTGTTTCATATTGCCTTACCTTATGGCACTTCAGAAAAACACAATGCTGTAGGTTGCTTGTGTTCTTTCTCTGTTGGTTCTATGTAACTGCACTACAGAACTGCATAACAGGAACGATTGTCTTATAACTGTACTTGGTGGTTCGTCATAAATACGCAACATAGAAGTTTGGGTCTTTCTGTCTTCTCTTTATAGCCTTGTTTTGCTGTACATCAGTAAAACACCACTGTAAAAGGGGGTTCCCGTTCTTTCTGTATTTACCAGTTATGACCTAGCTAGCTGCACTTCAGAAATGCGCAGCATTTAAGGTGTGTTTGTGTCTTAATGCTTACGTATTGGCCGCACATCAGAAAACCAGACTGTGAGGTTCAGATTTGGGTCTCTTCCCATATTTGATATTTTGGTTTAGCTAGTCACACTCAGATACACAACATTGTTGTCTATGCTTGTGTCCTTTCTGTCTAAATCTATTGTGCTATGTCCACAATCTATGATTTTTTTTTATTTGTGATATTAATAATACATGTATCACCTTTTTGTATTTCAGCCTTCTCTTCCGTGGAAGGGCCAGGAGTTCTGGCTGCAGATGTCACATGTCAGAAAGCCTCGACCCCTTACATTCAGGGATGCCAGAGCCATTTCCTAGGGTTGAAGCCCAGTAGAGTTATGGGTCACTGGAGGAAGGCGATAATGAATCGCCCTGTTTAATAAGAACTTAGGAAGTTCGGTTCAGAGGAGTTTTATGGCCTGAAGATGAAGTATAAACATGTATACCCGACCAAATAGGTTACAGCTCGGTGCATGGCCTTCATTTTGCCCTTCTAGCAAAACTAGATGCAGCAATATGAGTGTTCTTCTCCTGCTATAGATGTTAGTCTCCTGCGTAGGCTCTCAGGCATAAGTAAAACTATAGATTGGGCATGCCTTAAACCCAAGGATTAAGTTTTTGTTAATCTATTTCCCTTAAGTAGGTTTCCCTTCAGTCTTTGCTGACGTAAAGATAAAAATGAACAAAAAGGGGTTGTCTGTCAGGGGCCCCCCTTTTTTGGCAGTTTTATTTCCCTGGACAGGGTTGTGTTAAGACAGGCCCCCTTATGGATCAATGTAGTATCCTTGTCTTAAAACACAGGTCTCCGATTAATCTTTTTAGTGGTTCTAAACAGCACCTATAGGCAGAATAGGCCATTGTTGGTAGATGTGTGACAGGCAACATTGATAACCTACAAGTTTAACATGTTTTCTGATTCCATCTTTAAGAGCCCACTCCACCTAGATCCTGCATCTGAAACAGAGAAGGCAGGGACACCGGTGGAGTAGACCGGCAGACCAGCCGCATGATCCAGCTAAGATACCTTCATCAAGCATATGGAGTAAAGGTAAAGCTTACTGCAGAACCGAGGTTCGCCAAGAGGGTCTTGCAGTGGTCCCACCCTAAGGTAGGCCTGAGGTACTTGATTATCCTCTCAGGTGTGCCGTCCTGGAAGATGACTTGAGAAAAGTACTGGTTACTTACCGGTAACTGTCTTTCTGGGAAATCTTCCAGGACGGCAGGCCTACTTCCCACCCGTTGGAGGAGGGAAAATTTTAGAACTCTAGAAGGTGAGTACCTATGAGGAATGATTTGCCTTGTGAACCAGGTTCAGGAGTTACTTCTCTACAAACTGAGGATCAGGGGGAAGGGTGTGGACTTAAAACAGCTGTTGATTGTGTTTCCTGTGGGGAGGAGCCTCTCATCTCTCAGGTTTGCCGTCCTGGAAGATTTCCCAGAAAGACAGTTACCGGTAAGTAACTAGTACTTTTTTTTTTTAAAGCGCCCCGTCCCGCTGAGCTTATACGCAGAAGTGAACGCATACGTGAGTAGCGCCTGCATATGAAAACTTTGTTCAAACCACACATGTGAGGTATCGCCGCAATCGTTAGAGCGAGAGCAATAATTCTAGCCCTAGACCTCCTTTGTAACTCAAAACTGGTAACCTGTAGAAATTTTTAAACATCGCCAATGATGATTTTTAAGGGTTTGTTGCCATTCTACGAGCGGGTGCAATTTTGAAGCATGACCTGTTTGGTATCAATTTACTCTACGTAACGTTCTCTTTAACAATATAAAAAATGGGCTAACTTTTACTGTTGTCTTATTTTTTTAATTAAAAAAAGTGTAATTTTTTTCCCAAAAAAGTGTGCTTGTAAGGCCGCTGATCAAATATGGTGTGACAAAGTATTGTAACGAGCACCATTTTATTCTTTAAGGTGTTGACACCCCCAAAATATATATATATATATATATATATATATATATATATATATATATATATATATATATATATTATTTTTTTTTTTTTCTAGCAAAAAAAAACCCTGATTTTAACTTGTAAACAACAAGTGTAAAAAAAAATAAAAAAAAGCTCAGGGCTGAAGTGGTTAACCACCTTGATGACTCAGATGTCTCATTGCTGGTCAGACTTGCTGACTCCAAGCTCAGAAGGTACAGTACACATTATCATAAGTATAAACACAGAACACCTTCAGACAATAGCAGGAGATCTACTTTCAATAAACACATAATGGCCCCAGACAGGTGGCTTGCTGATGACATCAGCATCTGCTATGAGTCCTACAGTGTGGAGCAGTGACTATTTTTAATGAGGCAGCTAGGCCTTAATTGGGGACCCTGGGCCTAGAGTACCCTCAGTCTTCCAAGTCTGTGACAGTGTGTGGCGAGAAAATGCAGCATATCTGCATTTTATTGCAGCACAGCTCCAGGATGCATTGCAGCGTGAATGGGACACTCACACAATTATTTTCTGTGTGTCCTTACGGTAACAGCCATTTTACAATGCAGTAAATCCCCTTTCACTGCACTGTGTGTGAATTTGCCCTAAAACATGAATCTAATGGAGGTGTTACTAACTCTCGAGAAGACTGCAAAACCTGTTTTTTCCACACTCAGAGCAGACATCCCAGAGCCATTCAAAGCCTAAGTGAGAACCCTGGGTGACATCTAACTCTTCTGATACCATGACAGCCATGCGTACCCTCTCAAACACCAGCACGTAAAGTTGTGGTTCTAAAAGGGAGCGTGCATGAACTGGAGGCCCTCATGAGGCTCCACAGGTCCCGGTGGGCAGAGGGACTACCCACATATCTGAAGGCGGTCAGTGTGGTCAAGGCACAGTTAGTGGAGCAAGAAGAGAGAAGATCTTTTTAAGAAAAGCAAGAGCAAGTAAGTCCTCCTACTAGCACCCCACTTAGAAAAAATGGCTTTAATGTCACTTTGCCATCTGGGGCTCTGACTGTTACACTTTTGGTTGTGGGGCCGGTGAAAGGGCGCTGCACCATATTTGAATTTGGCCCCTAGACGGACTTCTGTTGAATCAGTGTTTTCATTTGTCCCGCTACGCTTGCGTGTACCTTTTCTCCTGACCTCTTTGCGTTTCCATCATCTCTTCCACTTGTGCACCACCTCTATGATCCTCTGGACATTCATGTTGGGCTCCCTGCTGCCTTACAATGACAAGGTCACAGATGACATAAGCCCTTTCTGCTCCAACAGATGTTTGTGAGCTCTTGTGGGTAATACCTTACTTGCATATTTTAGTATGGCAGGTCATAAGCACAAGAACAGACAGGCCTGTGGGCCTTGCCAGCTTGGAATTCACTAACCACGCCTATTGTGACTGTTGTAGCTTGGACTAGTGTCACAACACTCATTGGAATCTTCCTTATCTGCCACTATGTGTGTTTATTGGGGAAAAGCTCAGCCACGTTAGCTGACTCAGAGCGCAGGGGCTGCAAACATGCTACTTGTCCTCTCCTCTGTAGTCAATTTCTGATTTCACTGGAGTGGCAGCTGCTTTTGCGCAGTCAGCTGAGGATGAAGAGGGTCATACCCTGTCCCTATTTGAGATTTTGTACGGGAAGGGGTCTGATTCTACAGCCCTAACTCCAAAGCTTATGGATACTATCTTGTTCCTTTTTGATGCAGTCTGAATATGCCTGCGCTTAGGAGCTACCTGTGTCAGCTATTCCTAAAGTTACCAATCTGGGTTTTCTTTAAAAAAAAAAAAAAACAGCCTGTTAAGACTTTTCAGTATGTTTATTTCTGTAACTTGTTTTTTATAGTTAATTGCCTAATCCTGATAGTCTAAATGCTTTTCCTAGTATATCTTAAGGAAGGGTTCTTAAAAATGTGGGCTGTCTCTGTATTATACCTGGCCATTTCCTTTTTTAATAAGATTCTGACTGGCCCTTTCCTGCCCTACAACCTGCCACTGTGGTTGTGTTCCTCTGCCAGGTGTCTGGTCCAGAGACATGTCTCTGATTCTTGGACCTATCCTAACAGATTTTTTTTTTTTGTGCTCCAGCAACTAAAGCTCATGCCTTTATGCCTACTCTACAGTGTTGATGGGCTAGGTGATGTAATCTGCCAAAGAAGGCCCAGAATAGGCCTCCTTTCTGTACATATGTCCTTTGATGGGGAACGCCTCTTTGGTGAATCCATGGATGACTTTATCAGAGATGTCATACCAGAGTACCTTGCTTGTAAAAGAAAAAAAAAAAAAAAAAAAAAGATAACCTCAGTACCTCAGTTTGGGCAACGATCTCTACATCTGAGGCTAAGCAGAGTTCCTTTCATTTCTCCTAGGCCTCCAAGTTCAAGGCAAAGCCTAAAACTCGGTTCTGTAGTAAATCTGGGACCCCCAAATCATCCAAATCGGCAAGATGAGGGGATGCCCCACTTGTTAGAGTGGGAGAATGTCCTTGACCCATTGCGGATGTCTGGTCCCAGGGTGTTTGGGTTCAGAACATTGTATACAGGGGCTACAAGCTGTAATTTCAATCTGTTTTCACCCTGCTTCATGTCAAACCTGCAAACAGCCCTGCAAAAATGTACTGACCTCCAGGCTTCTCTAGCATAGCTCCTCTCTCAAGTGCTCATAGCCTTTGTCATAGAAAAGGAAAGTTTCAATTTAAACTTGTTCACTGTTCTCAAGGCTAAAAGGGTATCTGCCGCATATTTGATCTAAAGGTTATCAACACTTTCATTCGGGTACAAAAATTAAGTTCTTCCTTCTATTCGGGAGGCTTTATGGACATGAAGGATGCCTATTTGCATGTCTCAGTTTTCCTGGGGCATCAACGCTACCTGCATTTCCTCCTACCTTTTTTTTTTTTTTTTTTTTTTTTTGAAAGTTCAGAGGTAACAAATGAAATAAAATAGTCAAGTATATAACAGAGCATAAGACTTGCATATGTAAATGTTCCCTGATCTGTTGAATGAGTATATAAGTTTTACTATGTGTGTATATAGATCAAAGCGGCAGTAAACCCGCACCCTTTTTTTTTTTTAATAAAAAAAACAAAAAACCTGCAGGGCAAAGGCATAATGAGCTAGTATGCAGTGCATACTAGCTCATTATGAAATACTCACCTTAGAACGAGGCGCCGGTATCTCACCGATCCACGCCGAGGGAGCTGGCATGTTGCCTCGGCGTGTCTTCCGGGTATCACTATGATTGGCCGAAGCCGCGATACGTCACTCCCACGCATGCGTAGGAGTCTTTTTCCCAGCAAGGTCTGGCAGTTCTGCCGGACCTTCAGCCGGGCCTTAACAGCTCATGCGCCACATGACGTCAGTGGCTGCATGAAAAGTAAATGTCTCGTAAACCGTACAAGTTTAGGAGATATTAATTTTACCTACAGGTAAGCCTTATTATAGGCTTATCTGTAGGTAAAAGTTCAAAAAAAATACTGTACAACCACTTTAAACATGCATTATATTAATATTTCCAATATTGGTGTATCATGTAAGAAAGAAAATGTGTGTTTAGTAAGTAACATAAAATTCTTCATGTAAAAAGTACAAGGACAAGTTCTCACCGTCCAGTTAAAAAAAGATGGGGACAAAGGTCCCAAAAGGTATTCTTCAGAAAGGTTACAGAAAGTGTAAAGGACTAATTTAACTTTATTTAATTGTACAAAAACAAATAAATACTTGCAAAAATACTTGTCTAAAATAATGAAAAAGTTCCCAAATCCCTCCTCCAAACACATTTAATTAAAATTAAGACAAGAAGGTCTTAATGGATCACCGGTGTCCATAGCAAATCCAGCCATACACATCAGTCACCCATCTCACACACACGGTTCAATCCGATTGTTTTATATTCACCACAGATTGGCCTGGTAACTCAATAGAGACAAAAGTCACTGTGATATAGATAAGATTAGCCAGCGGTGATTATGTATAGAGTTCGTGTGTTCCGCTCAGCAAGTAACTTCCACTCAAGCTTGTAAAGCAGCAATGCATATGGATTTCAAAATCGCAGAGTTTGAAAAGCGCAGGTCATTGGTTGCTATATAGGTATAAATCACAATTGATTAATCAGGGATAACATCGGTCAAAGGATGTTCAGCAAGTAACTTCCACTCAGACCTATAAAGCAGCAATGCATATGAATTTCAAAATCGCACAGTCATTTTTTGGAAACAAAATTTCCATTACTTGCTCCACAAAACAAATTCATTGTGGATATCCTCCAATTCATGCTTGAACATAACTGTTTTCAACCTCTGGGGATAAACTACCGGCAGATAAGAGGCATGGCAATGGGAGCCCCCTGGGCCCCCTCCTATGCGTGTTTGCACCTGGGTCTCTGGTCCCTGATTAATCAACTGTGATCCATACCTAATATAGCAACCATTGACCTGCGCTTTTCAAACTGTGCGATTTTGAAATGCATATGCATTACTGCTTTACAAGCTTGAGTGGAAGTTACTTGCTGAGCGGAACACACAAACTCTCTATACATAATCACCGCTGGCTAATCTTATCTATATCACAGTGACTTTTGCCTCTATTGAGTTACCAGGCTAATCTGCGGTGAATATACAACAATCAGATTGAACCGTGTGTGTGAGATGGGTGACTGATGTGTGTGGCTGGATTTGCTATGGACACCGGTGTTCCATTAAGACCTTCTTGTCTTAATTTTAATTAAATGTGTTTGGAGGAGGGATTTGGGAGCTTTTTCATTATTTTAGACAAGTATTTTTGCAAGTATTTGTTTTTGTACAATAAAATTAAAGTTAAATTAGTCCTTTACACTTTCTGTAACCTTTCTGAAGAATACCTTTTGGGACCTCTGTCCCTATCTTTTTTGAACATATATGCTTTTGTATTCAGAGGATCGCCACCCGGTGGCCTTTGGTCCACACACAGGGAATGGTTCTTTTCTAAGTTTATACTAACAGGTCTAGTGTTCGACGTGGGTCACTACCCACCTCACCGAGACTTGCCCTATAGGACTTTCTTCTAGATGAGCTTGGTCTCCAGTTTTCGTTGTTTTTCATATCTCAGCATCCAGTATATGAAATATAAGAATATAACCTATAAAGATGTCTATACTTGTGACAGTGACACTTTTAGCATCAGAGTCGGCTAATACAGCACAGTATGTAGTATTTGATTTCAGGGAGTTTAGGTCTCAAGGATCTCAAAGATCTTTCAAAGGCAACAAAGTTGTTCATAATCCACTGAATATCAGAAGAGATTGCATGCTGTCCACATCTTATGGAAGCGTTCAATTATGCAATAGCAATGGATTTTCCCATATTGTATATTGTTGGCTGCGTTTAAGCAGATGTCTCACCATAGAACGTTTCTATTTGCGAAGTGAGAGATTTGAAATGTGTAGAAGGCAACATTCAGGAGTTAGTTTTATGAAGGTGTCCGTGATCTTTCGTATGAGGTCGCAAATCTGGGACCAGAATGTTGAGATTTTAGGACATTGCCTCCATATACCACATGATGTACAAGTAGATTGACCACATCTCCAGCGTAGGTCAGAGGAAGTAGGTAACCATCTTTTTATTTTATCTGGTGTGATATACCAATCTGTGAGAAGTTTGTATGCATTTTCTTGGTATCTGGTGCTGATAGAGCATTTGTGAGCTAAAATGCATGCATTGTTCCATTGTTTTTCTGATTATTTCAATGTTTAAAACAGTTTCCCACTTCTCTTTTAGACTTGTCCTGCACTAGAAAGGATGTTTGCTGTAGCATAGAGTATGACATTTGAGGCTGCCTTTTTGCATTACTCACCTATTAAGCATATCTATTCTAGCATAGTGAGTGGTCTAATACAGGAACTTTTTCTGTGTGAAACGATGAGATAATTATGGATTTGCAGATCTGTCTAAAAGGTGCGCGGCAATTGTGGTACAGTCTCATCACTTGGAGCAGGGGTCTCCAAACTTTCTAAACAAAGGGCCAGTTTACTGTCCTTCAGACTATAGGGGGGCCAGAATGGTGGCAATTGGAATTAGAAAATGTCTCAGGTTTGGTGGTCAGTGTGCGTAAAACATTTTATATATATTCCCTGAGGTCAGGAGAAGGAATTGTGCCCCATCATTGGTATTAGTGGAGGAATAGTGCCCTATTGGTGGTATAAATGGGAGGAATAGTGCCCCATTGGTGGTACGAATGGGAGGAATAGGGCCCCATTGGTGGTATGAATGGGAGGAAAAATGCCCCATTGGTGGTATGAATGGGAAGATTAGGGCCCCATTGGTGGTATGAATGGGAAGATTAGGGCCCCATTGGTGGTATGAATGGGAAGATTAGGGCCCCATTGGTGGTATGAATGGGAAGATTAGGGCCCCATTGGTGGTATGAATGGGAAGATTAGGGCCCCATTGGTGGTATGAATGGGAAGATTAGGGCCCCATTGGTGGTATGAATGGGAGGAATAGGGCCCCATTGGTGGTATGAATGGGAGGAATAGGGCCCCATTGATGGTATGAATGGGAGGAATAGGGCCCCATTGGTGGTATGAATGGGAGGAATAGGGCCCCGTTGGTGGTATGAATGGGAGGAATAGGGCCCCGTTGGTGGTATGAATGGGAGGAATAGGGCCCCATTGGTATGAATGGGAGGAATAGGGCCCCATTGGTGGTATGAATGGGGGGGGATAGGGCCCCATTGGTGGTAGGACTAGGGCCCCATCTATGGTAAAAATGGGAAGAAATGGGGCATGGCCTGGCAAGCAATGGAGGAAGACGTAGGTAGCGGGAGCTCCTCTTGACGATACTCCTGTGAAACAGCCTGAACTTGACTCGGGTGACTCTTTCCTCAAAGCTGTCTGTGGGTCCCGGATCGGGGTACAATATGTCGCCGCCAAAAAAGACACCCGCAAATTCCGACATGATGGGGACGACAGCCAGGCCAAAGATCGACATGCCACAGATACGGTGAAAGTGCTGGATGCAATAGCCGCCCTTCAAAGTATCCTCACATCCAAAATAGATGAGGTAAAGATCGATATTTCACTCCTGCAACAGGACCTCTCTAAAGTAAAGGACAGGGTTACTGAAGTGGAAACTCGTATCGGCAATGCCGAGGATATTTTACGCCCACTACAGCACACCACTGAGGACATACAGAGGCAGATTCAACAGCTCCATTCCCATCAGGACGACATGGAAAATAGAATCCGTGGATGCAACCTCAGATTTATTGGCCTGACAGAGCTGAAGGTAAAGACCCGGCAGAGTACCTGGAGAATCTCCTTATAAGAGTATGGCAGGGAGGCCTTTTCAGTTATGTTTGCGGTGGAGAGGGCGCACCGTATACCAGCAAAGCCCCCACCTGCAGGAGCACCACGCCGAACCTTCATTGCAAAATTCCTGAACTTCAGGGACCGGGACAAGATCATGCGGCTTACTAGAGAAAAGGGAAACCTACAAGTAGGTAGCGGACATGTGGTGGTATTCCCGGATTTTTCAAGTGAAGTGCAAAGGAAACAGTCGCAGTTCCAGAACGTCAAGCGACGCCTCAGGGTGCTGCACCTCAAGTACGCCGTGCTCTTTCCGGCCAGGCTCAGAGTGGAGGAAGAAGACCGGGTGCATTTTTTTGAGACCCCCGCTGCGGCTGTGGCGTGGGTAGATCGGCGAGGGGGACCAGCCTAACAGATGCTACAGACGGCAGCTACATTTGAGTACATTTGATTGTGTCCCCCCCGCCCCCTATCTAACTCACGATGCCTTCCTTTTTTAAACTGACATATGGAACCTGGGTTTACCATAGCTCTGCATATGCAGGGAGGGGAGGGGAGCACTATTGGAAAAGTTTCTGTAGCCCAGAATGACTCTAACCCATGGATTGCTTCAGGTACTTCTGGCTCATTTGTGACTCTCAGCACTCTGCCTACATACCCCGGACATACCTATCCTAAAGGGCTATATATACTGTGTCTACTATGCTGGAGGGCAAAGAGAAGCACAGTACCGGCATATAAAGGGGTACTGATAGTCCCACACTAACTTCCCACGCGTTGCAGAGTGAACAATTGTCCCCCTAGGAATGGGATTTAAGGATGCAACATATCGAGAATTGAGCATAAGTTATGTGCCTCCAGCCGGGATTACCTGCTGGATGACTGTAGATCGGTTTACCTTTGGGTATTTGTTGTTCTCATCATGTTGGCTAGGTGCAGAACTGGGAGGGAGGGTTGTTGCCCGATTTAAAGGCCAAAGTTATAGCTTTATTTGTTTCAATTAATGCTCATATTGGTTTTGGGATGCATTTATGATCATCCATGGAAGGTATTTACATAGTACAGGTCATGGTATACAGATCCTGAGGCTAATGCTATTATATGTTGTGTTATCGCTGGTCCGCTACATTATTTATAACTCACTGACTTAATGACCACAGTTAAATTCTTAACGTGGAATGTGCGGGGAGTGAGAGATAAAATTTAACGTATCGCAGCTCTCGCTTATTTAAAATCACAGAAAGCAAATATGATAGCACTAACTGAAACGCATGTCACAGGTCATCTGCAGTCTGCTTTGAAGTGCCCATGGATTGGCTGGGCGTATCATAGCACACACGCTAACTTTTTCTCTAGAGACCCTATTTCAATCTATTTTTGAATCGGGAATACTCCCCCCTTCTATGCAAGAGGCACAGATTATAGTCCTCCCCAAACCAGGCAAGAATCCCCAACACCCGGAATCATACCGGCCTATATCCTTATTGCCAGTGGATATAAAAATACTAGCAAAAGTTCTATCCTCCCTGTTAAACACAGTTTATACTTTCCCTCATACACCCAGACCAAACTGTTTATGCAAGGGAAGAACACGGCGATGAATATTAGGAGGCTGTTTATGAACATCCAAGCTCAGCATGATAATGCGGGAACCAGAGTAGTAGTAGCCCTAGACACAGCCAAGGCATTCAACTCTGTTGATTGGATGTACTTGTGGGAATGTCTTAGCTGCTAGGGGTTTGGCCCTAACTTTATTAAATGGGTGCAACTTCTCTACCAGACCCCTAAGGCACGGGTGTTTGTGAATGGATGGCTATCAGACCAGATTTCCCTGGAGAGAGGCACAAGACAGGGCTGCCCTCTGTCACCACTGTTGTATGCCCTTGCTGCAGAACCCTTGGCAATAGCCATTAGAGCAAACCCGGACATAATAGGCCTCAAACGGGGTGACTCCTGGGAAAAAATAGGCCTCTATGCGGATGATACTATACTGTACCTAGCGGATCAGGGACCCTCATTGCAAACAGCACTATCCATTATAGAGACAGTAGGCAAATACTCGTGCCTGCAAATTAACTGGGATAAGTCTCAAATCCTCCCTATAGATCGTTTTCCTCACTCAGCTGTGTTTCCAGAACTTCCCCTAAAGAGAGTAGAAGATTAAATACTTGGGAGTGAAGGTCACAAGACACCTCAGGGACTATGTCTCCCTTAATGTGGAACCCCTGTTTGCAGTACTAAAATCTAAAATCTGGTCAAGATTGCCCCTGGGAGTAATGGGTAGAATTAATTTAATAAAAATGATATTGTTACCAAAAATTTTATATGCTGTCTCGCATGCCCCTCTGTACATCCCCCTTAAAGTTTTTAAAAAGATGGAAGCTATTCTAAATTCATTTGTATGGGGCCATGGTAGGCATAAATTGGCATGGCATATTTTTAAAAACCCCGCTTTGGAAGGAGGATGTTCCCTCCCAGATATCCAAGACTATTATGTGGCTTCACAGCTCTCACACTTATACAATTTTAATACTACTAAATCCCAACGCTATAGGACTTTCGGGTGCGACAAACCAGGAAGGCCCTTACATATCCCTATTCAGACCATTCTCTGCAAAGGACAAGGTGACCTCAAATCTCCCCGCTACAATACAGGGATGTTGTCACATCACCAAAAGATATGGTACATAGCACTAAAGAAGCAAAATAGACCACACATACACTCCCACACAGGTAGAGTTGAATACTGTACCTGAACCACAGCTATGGACGGCATATGGTATACTATACCTGTCTCAAGTCCTAACAGAGACTGGACCCAAAACTTTTCAAACACTTAAGGAAGAATTTTCACTTCCGAATCACTTATTATTATGGTATCTGCAGCTCAGACACACGGTTAGAGCACAGTTTGCCAATATCACCGTGACACTAGACACCCCACCGGTCCTGGACATTCTATTCGGTCCAGACCTGACTAAGCTTATTTCCAATCTATATTATACTATCCGCCTTTATAGGGTGCATAAGGTTTCCCAGACAGCTAAGATAGCATGGGAGCAAGATATAGGCCCTATAGATAACTCAGACTGGGATGAAATTCTAGAAGGTGTCAAGACTGCTTCCCCTAAACTTTCAGACAGACTGACACAATTGTATATTGTGCATCGCGCATATCTAACACCCTTGAAACTAGCCAAATTTCATCCTACAAGAAGCAATTTGTGTCCCATGTGCTTGCTGACCCCCCGTACGTTTTATCACTTGCTATGGAGCTGCCCGCACATACAGACCTGGGTACAAGTGATCCAATTTCTACATGATCATATGGGCACGCCTGTGGGTATGGATCCTAAGCTATGCCTCCTGGGTCTTTTGCCCGATATTGATGTGGACAAGTATCAAGCTATCTTTATATATGAAACCCTATTCTTAGCAAGGAAAGTTATCGCCAAAGTTTGGATGCAGGCTTTGCCTCCGACTCTACAAGGGTGGAAAAGGGAAATTAATACCACTCTTCCATATAGGAAAATGATACACATGCACAGAGGTCACCCACAGAAATTTGCTAGTGTCTGGGATAGATGGCTGGAGGATGGTGAGACTTGCACTCAATGACTCTGCCCCGGGGTGTATGGGACACTTGAAATAATGTCCCAAATCCACCTATGTTATACTCTCAGGGTACTATACTCTGTATATCATAAAAAATAAAAGAAAATGTGTATGTTTTATAGTAATGGAATTTCGCTCTCTGAATTGTCTCAATTCCTACTGTGATTCTTATATATATGTAAACCTTTTTGCATCTCAATGGTTTTCCTGATTAAAAAAAAGGGAAGAAATAGAGCCCATCGTTGGTGTCAAAGGGAGGAAAAGTGCCCCATTGGTTGAATTGGTGGGATAAATAGTGCCCCATCCCATCGGTGTTGTAAAAGGGAGGAATAGGGCCCCATCGGTGGTATCAGTTGGAGGAATAGTGCCTCCTATCACTTAGTGGAATGTTGCCCCAAGGGCCAGGTAAGAGCAAGCAAAGGGTCACATTTGACCTGGGAGCCGCAGTTTAACCACTTACAGATTGCCGCACGCCGATATACGTCCTAAGTTTGAAGAGGAATATCGTTGTTATGGCAGTAGCTAGCTGCCATAACCCCGGTATCCTCTTCTTCGTCTGGCAGTCTGCTTTTCTGATAAGAGTGGTCTCTGCGGAGGATTCACTGCGAGATCACTTTTATCGGCGGCAGGAGAGGGGCCCTCCCCTCCCGCCGCGCTCCGGGCGATCGGGTGTTACCCCTTGCTGGGTATGGAGATGAGTGAGGGGAAGCTGGGCCCCCACCTGTCTCAATAACATTGCAGGTCAAAACGTCACTTCTGCCCATAGCTCTTAAAGGGCCTTTTTTTTTATTGCATTTTAGTGCAAATATGAGATCTGAGGTCTTTTTGACCCCCGATCTCATATTTAAGAGGTCCTGTCATGCTTTTTTCTATTACAAGGGATGTTTACATTACATTGTAAAAATAAAAAATAAAAGGTAAAATAAATGAGAGAATTTTTTTTTTTAAACGTGCCCCGTCCCGCCAAGCTCGCGTGCAGAAGTGAACGCATACGTGAGTAGCGCCCGCATAGGAAAACAGCGTTCAAACCACACATGTGAGATATAGCCGCGATCGATGGAGCAAGAGAAATCTATCCCTAGACCTCCTCTGTAACTCAAAACATGCAACCTGTAGAATTTTTTTAAACGTCGCCTATGGAGATTTTTAAGGGTAAAAGTTTGTCGCCATTTTACGAGCGGGCGCAATTTTGAAGCGTGACATGTTTGTATCAATTTACTCGGCGTAACATTATCTTTCACAATATAAAAAATAATTGGGCTAACTTTACTGTTTTTTTTTTTTTTTTAAATAAAAAAAAAAGTGTATTTTTTCCAAAAAAAGTGCGCTTGTAAGACCGCTGCGCAAATATAGTGTGACAAAGTATTGCAACAACCGCCATTTTATTCTCTAGGGTGTTAGAAAAAATGTATAATGTTTGGGGGTTCTAAGTAATTTTCTAGCAAAAAAAACTGTTTTTAACTTGTAAACAACCCATCTCAAAAAGAGGCTTGGTCCTTAAGTGGTTAAAGACCACTGAGCTAGACCATCCATAAAAATCTATTTCTTGGCAGTCCATTGAAGGACATGGGACGTCTGAAACCCTCAGGTGCTACTGCCTCCTTGCACTAGCAAACAAAAGAACTGAAGCCCAAGATGGTGGTTTTAGAAGACTCTCCCAGGGTCCATCCATTATGACAAAAAGGGAATCGGCCTTTCTGAAAAATGCAGTAGCTGAGAGATAAACTTGCACTGCCATAACCCCATCTAAACAATATGGGAAATTGTAAACAGTTAATATTCAAGTGCCGAGAGAATCTGATTTAGATCTCATGAAGTCATAGGGAAATGGACAGGGGAAGCTACATGGGGGGACCTCCCTTAAGAAGACCTTAATCAGTGAGTGAAAGGCCAACATTCAGAATAGAAAAGAAACAGAATACAACACAGAAACTTGACCCTCAATAGTGCTGATAGACACTAGTCCAGAGCCAGCATCAGGAAAAAGCGTTTTCCAGGATTAGACCCAGATACTTCAGGATGATAAGTAAGTCCCAACGATGATTGCTGAAGGTTCAGAATCTATACAACATCAGGACGGTCAGCTTCATTTTGCCCAAAAGGGCCTGCACTAACTGCTCCCTCAACAGGAGGTCATCGAAGTATGCCTACCATGCCCAATGGCAGACCTTACAAGGAGTAGACTTCCCAGCTAGACATGTTTTGATTTGTTTCATTGCGATTCAAAATTTGGACACCTTTTTCATCATTCTGAAAGTTTGGATGTATCCGAATTACAATAACAAATCCAAAATAACGAAACAGAATTCAGCCGCAATTCGAATACAATAAAATAGAAAATAAAGGAATATAAATGAAAAGAATGAAAAAAAAATCAACTATAAAAGGATAGAATAGAATGAAATAAAATAGAAAATAAAGGAATAGATTAGAATACAATAAAATACAATGAAAAGAATAGATTTGAAAACAAAAAAAAAATAGAATAGAAAATAAAAGAATAGAACAGAAAAAAACAATAGAATATAACCGTCTTCCGAATTTCGAGTAGAATGAATTCGAATAAAATAGAGAAAATATAATCGTCTTCCGAAAATTTTGAATAGGCTAGAAAAAAACACTAGATTAACATAAAAAGAATATAGCCGTCTATCGAAAACCGATTTTCTAATAGAATAAATTTGAATGCCAATTCGAATTGTCCGAATTCGGTCCGATCTTGAATATGATTCGACTGAATTCAGAAAAATCTAATTTGAAAACAAATTAAACAAATTTATTGGATTTAAGTAAACACAATGATTTAAATATCGAAACAAAACTAAACACGTTTTTTTGTTCTGCACATGTCTATACCTAACCTTTTTAGGATCATAGGAATCACTGATTAAGGGATACCCCTGTCCTTCAGAACCTGGCCTTCAGTCATGTTAGAAGCTAGCGACTGTGAAGCACGATTGTAAATTGGTCCTTGGAGCCAGGAGATCCTGACGATGCAGTAGAGCCCATGGATTCTTACTGGGCTGACGTACCACCTGGTGAGAATACCAGTCTGGAGCAATGAGTTCCTGGAATACCCTCTAGTTCAGGGGTCTCCAAACTTTCTAAATAAAGGGCCAGTTTACTGTTCTTCAGACTTTAGGGGGAATAGTGCCCCGTTGTTCATATCAGTGGAAGAAATCACACCCAATCATTGGTGTCTGTGGGAGGAATAGTGCCCCATCATTGGTGTCTGTTGTGGATGGAATAGTGCCCCAAGGGCTGGTTAGAGGCAAGCAAAGGGCCATATCTGGCCCCAGGGCCGCAGATATGTATGCTGCAGATATTGTCCAAGGTTTTAGTTTAATTTAAGACTGTTCAGACTGTACAGTCCTAGAGTCAGATAACCCTCCTTTTTTGCATGAGGCTTTTGGGCTTAATGGTGGCCTCATTCTAGTCCATTCCATATGCCCAGTTTCGTTCTAGGCCATTGCAATTCAACATTCTGGTAGCATGGGGCAAGCACACTCTGTCAGTCATAAAGGTCCCTGTAGGGGACAGCCTGCTTCTCGTTCCACTATTGCAGATGGATTTGGCTCTTCATTATCTGTCAGACTTGTCAGCAAGGTTCCATATTTTCCTATAAAAGTGCACTCAATTAGAGTGCTATCTGGGCGCCCCCCTGCTCGCCCACGGAGCCGTTGCGAGTGCCCGGCGGTCGCGACCACCGCCGGGCTCCCGCGTTCGCTCAGGGCTCACTGAGAACCGGGATCTGTGTGTGTGTGTGTGTGTGTGTAAACAGACAGTTTCCGGTTCTCTGAGGGGAGTACAGAGTATGAACAGGCATCTGTCATCTCCCCTGCACAGTCCCATCCCCCCTTCAGTTAGAACACAAACTAGGACACACTTAACCCCTTCACTGCCCCCCCTAGTGGTTAACCCCTTCACTGCCAGTAACATTTTTACAGTAATCAATGCAATTTTATAGCATTGATTGCTGTAAAAATGCCAATGGTCCCAAAAATGTGTCAAAAAATCGCAAATCGCCACCGTTACTAGTAAAAAAAAAAAAAAAAAGAATAATAAAAAAGCCATAAAACTATCCCCTATTTTGTAGACGCTATAGCTTTTACGCAAACCAATCAATATACGCTTATTGCGATTTTTTTTTTTTTTTTTTATGTATATATTTTTGGGGGATATTATAGCAAAAAGTAAAAAATATTGCAAAATTGTTACATTTTTTTGTTTATAGAGCAAAAAATAAAAACCGCAGAGGTGATCAAATACCACCAAAAGAAAGCGCTATTTATGGGAAAAAAAGGACGTCGGTTTTGTTTGGGTGCAAAGCCGCACAACCGCGCAATTGTCAGTTAAAGTGACGCAGTTGCGAATCGCAAAAAGTGCTCTGATCAGGAAGGGGGTAAAATCTTCTTAGGCTGAAGCGGTTAAAAAATAAATGAAAGAAGAAAAACAATAGTGCAAAAACAGACAAATAATAAAATGGGTCATGTATAAAACAAACCAACAAACAAACCCTTATTTTTGAAAGTTTTCATACAGATATAGAAATATTTGTTTTGAGGTTGAATCCTATTTTATGTAAAATCTGGTTCTCCAGGAAGAGTATTCTATAACAAAAGAGAAAGGAATTGTAAAATGTTCCCATAGCAACCAGTCAGATTTTTTACTTATCATTTTTGAAAGTTCTCTAAAGAATGAGTGAGTGTTTAATTGTTTGCTATACAGCGGGTAGAATGAGTATTGAACAAGTCACCATTTTTCAAGCTAAATATATTTCTAAGGGTGCTATTTAACATGACATTTTCATCAAATTTCAGTACCAACCCATGCAATCCTTACATACAAAGTTATGTGTAATAAAATGGCATGACACAGGAAAAAAGTATTGAACGCACAAAGAAAGGGAGGTGCAAAAAGGCATGGAAAGCCAAGACACCAGCTGAAATCTATCAGTAATTAGAAAGCAATCCTGCCCCTTGTCGGTGCAAATTAATATCAGCTGGTTAAAAGCAAAGAGCTCTCTCAAGACCTTTGCAACCTTATTGTTGCAAAACAATCTGATGGCATTGGTTACAGGATTTCTAAACCTCTGAATGTTCTAGTGAGCACTGTTTGGACCATAATCCGGAAGTGGAAAGAACATCATTTCACCATAAACTGGCCACGACCAGGTGCTCCTTGCAAGATTTTTGACAGAGGAGTGAAAAGAATTATAGTTGTTAAAGAGCCAAGGACCACTTGTGGAGAGCTTCAGAAAAACCTGTAATTAACAGGTAAAATTATTTCAAAGCAAACAAGAAGTAATGCACTCGACCGTCATGGCCTGTATGCACGCTTACCATGCAAGACTCCATTGCTAAAGAAAAAGCATGTTGAAGCTTGTTGGTTGCAAAACATTTAGACAAGCCTGCGAAATACTGGGAGAATATAGTCTGGTCAGATGGGACCAAAATTGAATTCTTTGAATGCCATAATACACACCATGTTTGGAGGTCAAAAGGCACTGCACATCACCCCAAAAACACCCCCATAGCAACAGTGACGTTTAGAGGTGAGAATGTCATGGTTTGGGGCTGTTTTTCAGCATACTGTACTGACAAACTTAACGTCATTGAAGGAAGGATGAATGGAAAAATGCACCAAGACATTCTTGATAAAAACCTGCTGTCATCTACCAGGATAATGCAGATGAAATGAGGGTGGACATTTCAGCAAGACGATCCCAAACAGAGCCAAGGTAACTCTCCATTGGTTTCAAAGAAAGAAAAATAAAGCTGCTAGAATGGCCCAGCCAATCGCCTGATTTGAATCCAATAGAAAATCTATGGAAAGAACTAAAGATCTTAGTTAATAGAAGAAGCCCACAGAACCTTCAGGATTTGAAGACTGTGTGGAAGAATGGGCCGAAATCGCACCTGAACCCCCAATGCATGGACTAGTTTCTCCATACAGGAGGCGTCTTGAAGCTGTCATTACCAACAAAGGTTTTTGTATGAAGTATTACATTTCAGTTAGCGTGTTCAGTACTGTTTAACTGTGTTGTTCCATTTTTATTACACAACTTAACCTCTGAACTCATTTGTTGTGGTTTCTTTGTATGCATGGATTGCATGGTTTGTTACCGACAAGTGGTGAAAAATTCATGTCAGTAGCGCCTTTAGAAATATATTTACCTAGAAAAATGGTAACTTGTTCAATACCTATTTTACCGCTGTATATCACATCTTGAGATCTTGTTTACCACACTTGTCAGTCCCTTTTAACTCTTCATGTGTTATTTCTACTGCATCCTTGAATAACTGGTGTTATTGTGATCTTTAATACGGATGAGACATTCTCATTTTTTTAGCCTAATAACTGCTAATGCTTGCAGAAAAACCTTTTTTAGGTTTGTGTTTTTTTTTTTTTTGTTTCATCGATTCTAAGCCATGTTATTTTACCTTAGGTTTTGCAGTTTCCCAGTGAAAGCGGTCTTGTGTTGTCTCTTCATAGCCATGCCAAGGATGTTTCCTTCCCTGTTGCAGAGATAAACGTCCACTCTCTTTCAAGCCAACCAATTGATCATGAAGGACCGAAAGCCAAGCTGTCTGGTATTTACTGACTGATGACTGATTTACTTCATATTTTTTATTTAATGCGCATTTATTAGTCAATATATTTTTGTAACCATGAGCCATGGTAAAGTAATGAAGCTCTTTTGAAATAATATTGTAAAATTCCTGTTCTCTTACATCAAAACAGTATCCCAAAAAAAATTAGATCTGCGTAATTTAAAAAAAAAAAAGGTTTCAAAGTTAACATGAATCTGTTAGTTGCTTCTAGGTTTTCAAGTCGATTCCAGGTATTCTTATATTTGTCTATGGAAATTGGTTAGCTGAGTAGTAAGTGGTTCCATAGGTTGAACATCTATGATACGTTTATAAATCGCTGTTCATATTACTGATGCGCCGAACCTGGTGCATAGCACTGTTTCTAGGTGCTATATAAATCCTATATAATAACAGTTTGTGCAGCGCTTTACAACATGGGGGCAGACAGTACAGTTACAATACAGTTAAATACAGAAGGAATCCGAGGGCCCTGTTTATTAGAGCTTACAATCTAGGAGGGGGAGGATCAAGTGATACAAAAGGTATTAGCTGTGGGGGATGAGCTGATGGAGTAAATTAAAGTACATTTGTTAGGTAGGGGCAGAATAGGCTTCTCTGAGGAGGAGGATTTTCCGAAATCGTCTAAAAGCAAACAGAGTAGGAGATAGTCGGACAGATTGGGGTAGGGAGTGCCATAGGAGAGGCTCGAGAGAGGTCCTGGAGGTGAGCATGGGAGGAGATGACTAGGGAGCTAGAGAGCAGGAGGTCCTGGGAGGAATGAAGAGAACTGTTTAGTTGGTATTTTGAGACTAGATTAGTGATGTAGCTGGGGGCAGAGTTGTTAAAGGCTTTGTAAGTTGTTAGTATTTTGAATTTAATTTGTTGGGCGAGTGGAAGCCAGTGGAGTAGCAGACATTGAACGGTTAATAAGGTGGATGAGCCTGGCAGCAGCATTCATGATGGATGGAACGGGGGATAGCCTATGTAAAGGTAATCCTGAGAGGAGGGAGTTGCAGTAGTCGGGGCGAGAGATGGCCAGGGAGTGAACTAGGAGCCTTGTGGTGTCATTGGTTAGGATGGGGCATACTTTGAAGATGTTGCGGAGGTTAAGGTGGCAAGATTTGGACGGGGGGCCAAAAGGATAGTTCAGCATCCAGGATTACACATAGAATGTTTACTTTTTTTTTCCCCACAGAACTAGGGCCGAAACAACTAATCGATTAATCGTCAACCTATTGATTATGAAATTAATCGATTACTATTTTCATCGATTAATTGGCCAGTAACATAATGGGGTTAAAACTAAAATTAGCCCTTTAGAGTACAAAAAGTTGTACTTTCACTGTTGCACAGTAAAAAAAAGGAACCCCTTACAGTAGTGATTATTTGCTCCTTTTTGTACTATAAAAGGGCTATTTTTTTTTTTTTTTTTAACCCCATTATGTTACTACACGTCTGTTTTTTGGTACCTTTTGCAGAAATGCACTACAGTTCATTTAACGTTCACATCTATGCTTTTTTCAGCTGCTGCGTATTTGGAAAGGGTCAATGACTTTTTTCAACGCAAAACTGCTTTTTTTGGCTCAATATACTTCATTGGAGAAGCTGCAGAAAACGGAAAATTGTATACTCACCTTTCCGTAATTTTCCTTTCCTAACGCATCTTCATGGCAGCACACACTGGGTTGTGACTCCGCCCCTACAGCCTGACAGGATTAGTTAACTATAAATTTGAAGGGGAGACACCCCGCTGCATTCTCTGTATATATCACCGTAAAAAGGGGTGGGATTCTGTGTGCTGCCATGAAGATGCGTCAGAAAGGTAAATTACGGAAAGGTGAGTATACAATTTTCTGTTTTCCTGAGGCCTTAATGACAGCACACACTGGGAGATAACTCGCCAGTCGGGTGGGTGCAAGAAAATAATATTTATTCCTTTATAATGCGGAAGAATTGGCTCTAACAACGGATCTACCGAAGTCTGCCATAGCCAAGTGAGCAGAGTCCACTCTATAGTGAGAAATGAAAGTGCGTCTGGAGGACCAAGTCGCTGCCTTGCAAATCTTCTCCGGTGAGACCCTGCAATATGCTGCCCAGGAGTTAGCCACTTCCCTGGTCGAGCGAGCCCCGATGCCTTCAGGAATTGCCAGATGGCGAATGGAGTATGCCTTCTTGATGGATTTGACTAACCAGGAGGCGATAGTACGTGAAGTAGCCACTTGACCTCGTCTGTTTCCATGGGGAATGACCATAAGGGAATCCGTCTTCCTGAAAGGAGTTGTAGCCGCAAGGTAACTAATGATGGTTGTTTTAACATCCAGTGGATGAGGTTTGCCTTGATCATTAGTAAAGGATGGTAAGACAATGTCTTGGTTGTAATGGAAGGAAGTTGCTACCTTCGGGATGAAGTGGCCTGAAGGTCTCAGTACCACTCTATCAGGAAAAAACACTAAGTAAGGTTCCGATGCCATCAGTGCTCGGATCTCAGATACTCTTTGCTGATGTAATTGCGATGAGAAAAAACAGTTTCAAGGTTAGATCCCACAGTGAGATTGATTCAGATGGAGTAAAAGGAGGATTGGAAAAGGCATCGAAGACTACTGAGAGGTCCCATGATGGGAAAACTAGTTTCTTGGGAGGTTTGATCTTCAGACAGGCTCTCAGGAATTGGATTACCAGAGGGTGTAATGCCCATCTAATGCCTGTTTTGGCAGACAAAGCGGATACTTGTACCTTTTAGGGTACTTGAACTTAAGCCTTTGTCAACTCCTGACTCGAGGAACTCTAAAATTTGAGGAGGCTCTGGGGAAACGGGATTCCATCCCTTCTGCTGTGCCATGGAAAAGAACTTGCTCCAAACTCTTGTATAGGTGGTGTTGGTGGTAGTTTTCCTGGCTTGCATCAGGGTTGATATTACTTCCTGAGAAGAGCCTTGTTCCCTTAACCTAGCCCTTTCAACTTCCAGGCCATCAGATGCAACAGAGCTGGGTGTAGGAATTGGCCTTGAGATAGCAGATCCGGGGTTACCGGAAGAGGAATTGGAGGCTGAAGGCTGAGTTGCAATAGGGTCATGAACCACGGTCTTCTCGGCCAAAGTGGGATTACAGCGATTACTGTGGTTGAAGAGCTTCGGAGCCTGGACAGGAACCTCACAATTAGCGGGGTTGGAGGGAATATGTACCCCAACTTGAAGTTCCATGGGTGAATTAAACAATCTATTTCCTCGGCTGATGGGAATGACGCTCTTGACAGGAACCTCCGACTCTTGGCATTCGCAGGTGTGGCTGCTAAGTCGACTTCTGGTATTCCCCAAGTCTTTGTAAGAAGGGAAAAGGCCTGGAGGCTCAAAGACCATTCGTTGTTCGAGAGTGTCTCTTGACTCAGATAATCGGCTAACATGTTCTGTGCCGCCGGGATATATACTACCCTTAAATCTGTTGGGTGTGCCTGTGCCCATTCCAAGATAGGACAGAATTCCTCCATCAGCGTGTGACTCTTGGTACCCCCTGGCTTCTGGATATAGGACACTGCCACACTGTTGTCCATCCGGATAAGCACATTCTTCCCTATCAGGACTGGTGCAAATGCAATGAGAGCCTGGAAAGCTGCCCTGAGCTCTAGTATATTCGATACTACATCCTGGGCCTGGAACTGCCATCGGCCCTGAGCTGCTTGATCTCGAAAGTGGGCTCCCCAACCGATATGACAGGCATCCGAAGTGACTACTTCCGGGTCTGGTGGAACTATCGGTCTGAGTTTGCTCGGGTGTGTCCACCACCATACCGATTGCTTCACCGATCTGGAAATGGGAATGGTGTGATGCATTGATACTCCATCCCACTGCCTTAGAAAGGAGTTTTGCAGGACTCTCATGTGCCATTGTGACCACTGCACCATGGTTAGAGTTGCAGACATGGACCCTAGCACACTCAAACAGGTTTCCGGCTGGTAGATGCTTTGCTGACAATAATTTCCGCATCTTCTGTATTAGAGGCTGAACTTTCTCTTGAGGGAGTTGTACCCTGTTTCATTTGGTATTCAGATCCGCTCCCAGAAATGCCATATTTTGTGTGAGTTGCAAACTGCTCTTCTTCCAGTTGCCTAGCCAACCGAAGTCTTGGAAAGTTGTGAGTAGAATTCTCAGATGACAGAGCAAAGTTTCCCGATTTTCTGCTAAAAGCTGGATATAATAATGGTCCAAATAATGGTGAATTTGAAGTCCCTTTTTCTCTGAGAAACGCAACCAAGGGTAGAAGGACCTTAGTGAACGTCCTGGGAGCCGAAGAGATGCCGAATGGGAGGCACTGGAATTGGAAGTGACATTGGTTGATGGTGAATCAGAGAAACTTCTGAAAGGTGGGATGAATCGGGATTTGTAGATAAGTGTCTGAAAAATCTACTGATAGCATCCAGTCGCCCAGGTTTACTGCCAGAAGTATGGACTGGAGGCTTTCCATCTTGAAGGCCTCTATTTTTATGTTCCTGTTGAAATTTTTTTAAATCCAATGCAGGCCGCAAGTCTCTTGTCTTCTTCTTTACCAGAAATAAGGGGAAATAGAAACCTCTCCTTTTGACATGATGGAACTTCTAGAATTGCTCCTTTTTTGCTTCAATTCTGCTACATATTTTATTAGTAACCTCCTTTTTGTTTAGCGAGGATGGCAGTCTGGTTGATTGGAAGTGATTTCCTAGGAGTCTGCCCATAAACTTCCATTTGTGTCCAAATTTGATTGTGGATAGTGTCCACAGATCCTTTACATGACTTGACCAGATCTGTATGAAGTTTTTGAGCCTGGCGCCCACCTGTGCCGGGTTGGCAGGCGAATCCTCAAAAGGACTTCTGCTGCTCTCCTGCCGGGGTAGTCTTGGACTTCTGCATCCTCAGGAAGGAAGGCCTTGCATTTTTCCAGTCTCTTCTAAATTCCCTACCGGGACGGTAGGATTTGGCTTCCCTGTATTTATCGGGAAGGTTGCGTCTGTAGGAGGGACTCATTTGGGCCTTGGGTCTCCTGTCGGAGGGAATTAATGCCGACTTCCCTCCCGTTATCTTGGAGATGGCGGAGTCTAATTTAGACCCGAACAGGTTTGAGCCATCATATGAGATTCTGCACCAATTAGTTTTGGATGCAGTATCCGGCCATCCATGGTTTCAGCCATAAGGCCCTTCTTGCCGTGACTGAGGCTAGCATTGATCTTGCTGAAGACCTTATATCGACTGAGGCTTCTGCCACAAAGTCGCCTGCCAACTTAATTTCCTGAAGATAGGAGATTATCTTTCCTAATTCAGTGCCGTCTTGAAGGTCTTTCTCCATCCTGGTTGCCCATCCTGAGATGGCTTTAGCTATTGCTGCTGTGGTAATCCTTGGCCTGCAAGTGCCCCAGGCCATGGAATATGCTTTCTTCGATTCTAGATCCATCTTTCGATCAAGAACGTCCCGAAAGGAAACTACGTCCTCAATTGGCAGAGTGACATGCCGGGCAAGACGCATCAAGGAGGAGTCGACGACGGGAGTGTTAATCAATGAATTGACTTTGGACTCTTTCAAGGGGTACATCTTTGCCAGTCTGTTGGTGAGACTGGACCGCTTGTCAGATCTTTCCCACTCATCTTTAATTAGATCTTCCAGTTCACCTATAAAAGGGAAGTATTCTGGATCCTTTTTTAAATTTGGGAAATATTTTCGAACCTTTTGCGGTTCCACTTTATTTTCTTCCCAGCCGATTGCTTCCTTAACTGATTTTGCAAAAGGTTCAACTAGGGAAAAATTGAAGCCTGCGGACATCTCCTGATCCTCATCTCTGGAGGAAGATTCTAACGCTTGGGTGTGATGGAAGTCTGCCAATGTGGTGGGATCAGGCCTATCCGTTGTCTCCAGTATGGATTCTCGTACAGTTTCTCTTATGAGCTTCGTAGCCACCCTTGCGTCTGATTCCTTTTCCTTTGTTGCCTCATTGAAGCATGAGCGGCAGGCTAGTTTATCTGGCAAGGTAAAAACAAAAATTGCGCTTACACTAATAAACATAAGCTGCGACTAAAAAAGTAGTAAACCATATAACATATACAAAAAAGTCGCGCTAAAAACTGAAAATGACAACAGGCAAATGTCTAAAAAACCTCATAGGAATATGAGGGTAAATAGTAATCACTAAATGGATGAATTTTATAGGAGTGCTGAGCAATGTAAATACACACTTTAAAGGTAAGCCAAACTGAATGCTATTAGTTAGGTAGGACACGGATAACATTGACTATGTCCATGTGAAAAAAAACAATATTGCATGACCCAACCAATGACAGGTGAGTATCTCCAATGACTGTAGGAATACTAATATGACAAATCTGTGGCTGAAAAAACTAAACCGTGATAAATGAGTGAGAATAATAAAATAATATAATAAAAATAAAAAAAAATAAAAATAATAATAAAAATAAAATAATAAGCCAAAAAAAGTCCGTGGCTCAACACAAACAATACTAATAAATGTCCATCCGTGTTAAATTAAAAATGCATAAATTTGACTTGTCTCCAAGTGCTCTGTGCGATATTATAACAAAATCTTGCTGTAGTGAAAAATAGGGTGCGTAGACAGACCTCCACCTCTTGGAAAAATTACTGCCTCTTACCAGATAAAAATGGTCTCTTAATTACAGGAGACCCAGGGAGCGGATGGCTGCAACCCCAGCCAGGGATCTTTAAAGCAGGCACTCAGCGTCCAGATCCAGGGACTCTCTCCCACCAGCCTCCGCAAATAAGGAAATGTCACCATGCAAAAACAAAGTGCTCCACATAGCATAAAACCAGCGTTTTATTGAATATATACATTAAAGGTTGAACTTACAGAAACTTAGTAATTAAAAGCATGTAGAAAAAAGCCGGCCGGCTCCAAAGTAACCCGTGTCTTCCGGGTGTGTGAATCGCGGTGTCGTCGGGACGTAGCTCCTCCTCCCTACGCCGTTTCGTCACAACAGGACGTGGTCACGGGAAGTTCAACCTTTAATGTATATATTCAATAAAACGCTGGTTTTATGCTATGTGGAGCACTTTGTTTTTGCATGGTGACATTTCCTTATTTGCAGAGGCTGGTGGGAGAGAGTCCCTGGATCTGGATGCTGAGTGTCTGCTTTAAAGATCCCTGGCTGGGGTTGCAGCCATCCGCTCCCAGGGTCTCCTGTAATTAAGAGACCATTTTTATCTGTTAAGAGGCAGTAATTTTTCCAAGAGGTGGAGGTCTGTCTACGCACCCTATTTTTCACTACAGCAAGATTTTGTTATAATATCGCACAGAGCACTTGGAGACAAGTCAAATTTATGCATTTTTAATTTAACACGGATGGACTTTTATTAGTATTGTTTGTGTTGAGCCACTGACTTTTTTTGGTTTATTATTTTATTTTTATTATTATTTTTATTTTTTTATTTTTTTTTATTTTTATTATATTATTTTATTATTCTCACTCATTTATCACGGTTTAGTTTTTTCAGCCACAGATTTGTCATATTAGTATTCCTACAGTCATTGGAGATACTCACCTGTCATTGGTTGGGTCATGCAATATTGTTTTTTTTCACATGGACATAGTCAATGTTATCCGTGTCCTACCTAACTAATAGTATTCAGTTTGGCTTACCTTTAAAGTGTGTATTTACATTGCTCAGCACTCCTATAAAATTCATCCATTTAGTGATTACTATTTACCCTCATATTCCTATGAGGTTTTTTAGACATTTGCCTGTTGTCATTTTCAGTTTTTAGCGCGACTTTTTTGTATATAGTTTATCTGGCAAGGCTGGCGCGCTGCATACCAGCAAGCGTTTTCTACAGGACGGGTGTGACGGCTCTGGCGGTGTGACCGACTATGATGGGGGCGGCTGTGGCGTGAACGGCTACGTCTTCGGTGGCAGGAGGAAGATCTTGAACGGCTTCTGCGGGACTTCCTGCTTGAAGCATGACTCGATGATCGTCCATGCCTGGAACTTGCGTCTCTTGACCTGGTAGGGCTGCCAAAATGCAGCGTTAGTGGTCCGGCTCTTTTTTTTTTTTTCCTCCCCTTCTTCAATACTTACCCATGATGGATGGCCTTTTACCTAGTTTGCTGATGGTGGTCTGCATGGGCAGTGGTCTCCATAGTATAGTGATAGGCAGCCTGAAGGAGAATAAAAGAACTTTTTTTTTTTGGGAAAGGAAGGGCTGGGGAGAGCCTAAGGGCAGAAGGTATGACTTACCCGAGTTGCTGAGTAAATTTTGGCAAAGCAGGAGCGGAATCCAGTTTTCCTGAGCAGCTACAGCAAATACACAGGAAAAGCTGCGTTTTTAAATCTGGCTCCGCCGTCGCGGCAAAATGACGCTCCTGCACTTGCGCAGTAGCCTCCCGAGCGTCCCGGCGCCATCTTGGAGAAAGGCACAGCCTGTCATAGGAAATAACCTAGCTCTGCACACATGCAGAGCGGAGGAGGAGTGTACGGCGGCCATGATGGCTCCACAGGCTGCGGACAACAAGGACCAGCAATCCCCTAAGCAGGGGAACAATACTAAATGGAAAGAGAAAAAAGGACAGGCAGAATAAGAGAGGAGACCACTACAAAATTATGAAGCTTTTTAAAGCTTACTGTGCCAGATAACCAGACGCCCCCTGAGACCACCAGAATGGGGGTTCCCTCCATAGAAGCTCCTTTAGAAACTGTATAGGAGGGACTTCCAAACAGGAGAGGCTTGAACCTGCTGGGGCGCGTGCGGTAAGAGGCTTTTTCCTTGATCTTAAGTAGGAGAAACCTTGTTCATCCCAATCTGTCAGGTGAGGATAAAAAGAGAATGCAGTGGGGTGTCTCCCCTTCAAATTTATAGTTAACCAATCCTGTCAGGTTGTGGGGGCGGAGTCACAACCCAGTGTGTGCTGCCATGAAGGCGTCAGGAAAAGCATGTAATGTGTTTGTTTGCAACAATTTATGTTTTTTTTTGTTTTTTTTTAATCTGCACAACAACAAATTGGCCAAAAAAAGCATAAAAAATGCAAAAATGCAAATCGCAGCAAAATCACGTGCGCAAAAAAAATCAAAACTCAGAGCAAAAAGCACTGCAGACACAGATCGAAAGCAAACTGCATTGGTGTGTACCGAGCCTCATGCTGGCCACACGGATCAATTTTCAGACGAGAGTATTCATACGAAAAATCTTTGTACATTCGCTGAATGAAAGAGTGTTTGTTTGAAAATTTCTCTTGCTTTTAACATTGTTTTAAAACAAATGTAATTTCTGAACGAAAACCACGTACACTGTCTGTCTGAAAATTCCTTTGACCAAGAAGTTTTCTATTTCTAAATTTTCCCACCACTGTGGTTGAAAACAAACGTCGATTTGACCCCACTAACGACTAGAAAATCGAATGAATGTTTTTAAAATGAAATTTTTTTTTTTTTTTGAAGGAAGACATTGTTTTTGTATGGCCAGCATATAATATATTACAGTTCTATTTGCAAATCTGCAACAGTCTAACTTTTTTTTCTTTTAAATCAATTTTTTTAGTCTGATGATATTTACTAGATTCAACCTCTAATAGTATACTGTATATACAGTATATCTCTTCTGTCCATTATTCTCAGAGTGGATTAAAGATTTTACGCCCTAACCATATAGTTGGTTCTTTACCACTGCATATAGAGATATTTAAGAATAAATTGCCCTTTTTTTTAAACTTTACATATTAACTCAATTATACACCACACTTTTTTTAAAGCGGGGGTCCACCTATCTATCGTTGTTTTTTTTTTTTTTTTTTTTTTTTTTTTTTTTAAGTTCATTCACAAACTTTTCTTCTCAGCATTACATACTCACATATTGTGTGTAATATGTCCGCCTGTGTCATATTTCGTCGGAAAGAATAACTTATATTATTCACTGCAGGCGGTTTCCATCTTCATTGTGGGCATTTGAAGCCCACAAGCGTTTATTTCCTGGATGTGGTGAATGCTGTGCTCCCAGCATTCACCGCTCGTTCCCGCACATGCTCAGTGGCATCCTGGGAAGCCTGAGACTAGCTCCCAGGAGTCTGGGAGAGGCTAGAAACACGCCTACTCCCACGGGAGGAGAACCAGGAAGTGCAAAGAAGAATAGAAAAATAAAAGGTAATTACGGCAATTTAATTTTTTTTAAACGGCATGTCAGCATCTAGGCAAGGAAGAGAATACATACAGATATTGTTCAAAATTTGGGTGGAACCCAGCTTTAAGATTATTAATCGATTATGAAAATAATTGTTAGTTGAAGCCCTACACAGAACATTATTGAAATGTCATGAGTGACCTTTCAGTACAGTTCTATTTACTGCAGAGCCTTTGTGATGCAGTAATTCTCATCATAATCCGCTGTACTAAAGTACTGCATGCGGTACTTTTTTTTTTTTTACCAGCGCAGGAAACTCATCTGGTGTGAACAGGTCCTAAATGGTTGCTTCCATTTCATTGTGATCAAGCATCTTGCTGTATGAAATTAGGGTGGGCTTTGGTGATGTTACTACTGTGTTCACTGTTCTCTTTGCTGGAGGATCTGATGTGGGAAATGAAAATCCTGTCTAAGCAAGCGGAATGCCTTCATACACAATGCAGAAAAAGTAAAGGCAAGTCAGTAATGAGAGAACGTGGAAAAAGTTTAACAGCAGGGAAGGAGAAGACCACAGACAATACTGGTGAACAGTTATTTGCCCTCTGCATTTTTTTTTTTTTTTTTTTTATGCACAGCTTCCAGATTTCAGTTTTCCTTTTAACTCTTTGCCTAGGGTTTTCTCCACTTCAGCATGTAGTGGTGCTTTGGAAATCGTTCTGTAGGAAGATGGTTTAATAATTTTGTATATTCTGATTCCAGGCCTTTCCTGATATTATTGTAGTTTGGTCTCCAATATTTGCTTCTATTTCATTGCAATCAAACAACTTGCTGCTGTAAGTTTGCTTTCAAGTTTAGAGACTAATTGGGAGACCTTGGGGGTATGTCACTGGGTGTAAAGGTATTTCTTAGCCATACATCACAGGATGCAGGGTACTTCATATTCATGACTATTTGGGTTATCCTGCCACCTTTGGGTGAAGGGACACTGGCAAAAAAGTCACAAATTCCCCACCCAGGCATAATTCCTCTTATCTTAGCAAAGCCTCATTTTATAGGTAGTGTGCAAAGGTGATTGATACGCCTGCTGTTTCTCTGAAGATCTTGTTTAGTGGGCTTAGTCTGCTGTTTTTATGGCGTATTCTGCACTCCTCTGCTAGAGTAGAGATGGGCTTCATCTGGATTGTTTGTTTGCCTACAGCCTGAAAGACCAGAAGGCCTGTACCCAAACCCTGCATGCAAGAGCAGGAACGACTTGTAATGTTGCTGGTCTGTGGACAGTGATCTCCAGAGTACCTAGTACTAGGTGACCTCGCTGGCAGAGTATTTTTACAGGTCCAGAACAGTGATCTCTCTGCAGGGAAGTCAAATCTCTAAAGGCCCTGCGGGGCGAAGATTGGGCATCCTGGCCGTGAAGCTGGACTGGTGAGTGTCTTTGTGGCAGAGCATGTCTACTTGACAGTGTTCCTTGTGTTTTTGGCGCAGCATAGGCTCTTTTCCCTGTGGAACACTGCTGTCCTTCACCCCCCTCCCATTTTTTGGAATGGTGAGGCATCAGAGGAACATCCTCAAGAGGAAGAAACTGTTGAGGATCGGGAATCCTCTATAGGCAAGTTTTCCCAGGAGGAATCTCAGGGGTCTGGGGCTCTCACAGAAGATCACATTGGGCTTCCTGGCAGACATGGTGCACACTAACTAGAAGTTATCACTTCTTCTGGAGTCTTCTTCCTAAACGAGTCTTTTATCAATGACAACTTTAAAAAATATCTCATCCACCAGGACTGTCAGCGTCTTCAAAGGATTCCTTTAGTAAGCTGTAAGCCTTGGGCTCTAAGCAAAAGCCTACATCTTTTAGGAGAACTGGACCTCTGGGTCTGGAGGCAAGTCTTCTTCATAGTGAAGGGGCACCCCCACTTTGGCAGGTAAGAGGACATCTGTCGGTGTTCAAGACTGCCTGAACCCAGGAAATTACAAACAAATGGGTCTGCATTGTGATGTCCCTATGCTACAAGCTGGAGTTTTGTAGCTTTTTCTCCTGTACTTTATGCCTCACCAACAGTTTGTGTATTTTGCAGCTGGTTTTGGGGTTATTGAGGAAATGAGATACCTACATTGTGGGGTGCCTGGATGACCTGCTTCTTAGGGAGCTGAAGTCAAATGTCCAGCATACATGTCCTGGAAAGATTCTTTGGGTACTGAAACTTTAGAACTCGACCTTCATTCCGACACAACATTTGCAGTACTTGGGCCTAGTCCTCGACATGTCACAAGTGAAGGTATTGTTTCTGCTGGAGAAATGCTGTTCTCTTTGGTCCCTGGTGGAGTCCTTGAGGTAGTTGGTAAGTCACGCAATTTGAAGCCTGCATGAAGGTGCTGGGTGCATGTTGTCTCCTATGCCCAGTTTCAATATCTTGTCGCTATGGAATGAATCTCAGGAATCCCAGGACCTGCCAATGCCTCTGATTTCTAAGACCGGATTAACTCTGAAATGGTGGATATCCACACAAAAGTTACATGCTGGGAAATCCTTCCTATTGATGAATTGCAAGTCTTGACAGTGGCTACCAGCTTGTTGGGCTGCAGAGGTGTTTTGGAGAGCTTCTCTTTTCAGGGAATGTGGTCGTCAGGCTAGGGGAGGTTGCTGGTCAACCTTCTTACACATTAGGCAATTCATGGAACGCGAATCGTCCCTGCTTCCTGGTTTTAAATGTTTTAAACACAGAGGATGTGAGTATGTTTTCAACTGTACAATCTCAATAAATCTTTTGGAAAACAGTATTATGCTATGGGAGCATCTTTACTCTGCATGTGGGTGATACAAATGAATATCCAAAAGAGCAAAGCAAAGAACGGTCACTAAAGGAGTGGATCTGGAAACTACCGCACAGTGGCAAACACTGTGAAAGTGAAATACCCCTTTGAGGGGTGAATATTTCCGGTGAGTGCAATACCTTAGGGGGCACTATAAGGAGCACCAGCACAAAGGGCACACTCCTGAAGAGCACCTGTCACTTTTGTTGCAAAAGACTGTGTTACAAAAGGACTGTGTATATTAAATCAATCACCAAAGCACCAGTCACTTTAAATAAAATTGCACTTTTGTCACATTTATGCATTATCACATTGCAAGCTATTTAGCTGCATATAGCACCAGTCATTTAATTTATTTAAAGTTTGCATACTAGATGGTATAGTTACATAGTAGGTGAGGTTGAAAAAAGACACAAGTCCATCAAGTCCAACCTATGTGTGTGATTATGTGTCAGTATTACATTGTATATCCCTGTATGTTGCGGTCATTCAGGTGCTTATCTAATAGTTTCTTGAAGCTATCAATGCTCCCCGCTGAGACCACCGCCTGTGGAAGGGAATTCCACATCCTTGCCGCTCTTACAGTAAAGAACCCTCTACGTAGTTTAAGGTTAAACCTCTTTTCTTCTAATTTTAATGAGTGGCCACGAGTCTTGTTAAACTCTCTTCTGCGAAAAAGTTTTAACCCTATTGTGGGGTCACCAGTCCGGTATTTGTAAAGTGAAATCATATCCCCTCTCAAGCGTCTCTTCTCCAGAGAGAATAAGTTCAGTGCTTGCAACCTTTCCTCATAACTAAGATCCTCCAGACCCTTTATTAGCTGTGTTGCCCTTCTTTGTACTCGCTCCATTTCCAGTACATCCTTCGTGAGGACTGGTGCCCAGAACTGGACCGCATACTCTAGGTGCGGCCGGACCAGAGTCTTGTAGAGCGGGAGAATTATCGTTTTATCTCCTGGAGTTGATCCCCCTTTTAATGCATGCCAATATTCTGTTTGCTTTGTTAGCAGCAGCTTGGCATTGCATGCCATTGCTGAGCCGATCATCTACTAGGACCCCCAGGTCCTTTTCCATCCTAGATTCCCCCAGAGGTTCTCCCCCCAGTGTATAGATTGCATTAAATTTTTGCCACCCAAATGCATTATTTTACATTTTTCTACATTGAACCTCATTTGCCATGTAGTCGCCCACCCCATTAATTTGTTCAGGTCTTTTTGCAAGGTTTCCACGTCCTGCGGAGAAGTTATTGCCCTGCTTAGCTTAGTATCGTCTGCAAATACAGAGATTGAACTGTTTATCCCATCCTCTAGATCGTTTATGAACAAGCTTATATTATAGCTTTATAGCTTATATTAATAACTGGTTAGTGTCATTGGAGCACTCAGATTCCTGGTATAGCATTGCCTTTCAGAACAGCGCCACACCTACTGTCTCTATCCATTAGGCAATTCACCTAATGGATAGGTCTGTGTCCTGAACCAGAGATGCTTAGGTGTTTTACAGTGAATGTTGTGGGGGACTCACTGGGATCCATTTTCTATCATTTATGCCTTCCCTCCACTGCAGTTTTTTCCTTGCCTATTGTGCATAATAAAGCTGGAGAGCATTCCAGTGAATCTGATTGCACCTGCTTGGCCAAGAAGAATGTGGTATGTTGACATCGTAAATGGCTTTGCAGATGAGCCATAGGCTCTTACTGATAGGACCTGTGACAGAAAATTTCCGATCTCCCACCCTGCTTTTGGTACCTTTTTGATGGCGTGACTTTTGAAGCCCAAGTCCTGAGAGTTTTATGGCATTGTGTTGCCATCTTTTGTTCTAACCCGAAGCATCCTAAGGAGAAGTTCTGTTTCCACAGACTGATTCCCTGTTTGTTCCATGCAAGGGTCCTCACAAGGTTCAGGCTGCGTCTCTATTTCTCAGGCCTATAGTATGAAGGACAAGGTTCCTTTATTACCGGTCAAAGCCCATTCCACCAGGAGTGTCAGTGCTTCCTGTTAAAGTATAAATAAAGTACATGTTTGTCTTTATTGGATGTTGTACAGGCAGCTGGTTTTCATAAAAAAACAGGAAAATTATGTAACTTCCAGGACTTGCCTGAATAGTATCCTGACATAATCATAGAATGGTTTAAATAATTTAGAGAGGGGGGCGTGGCCAGGCAGCGGATGTAGCCGGACGCACCTTCAGTTCTTTTCGCGGAAACTCCGCCATATCATCCTGAAAATTCACCTCACGGACCCACAAACAAGACTGGCTGGCTGTCGGAAGGTACCCCGAATGCTAAATTGCTCCTAACGGCCTGATTACCGGCCGATGTCAGCCGCAAAGAAGCAGAACATGGCCACGGACAGCATGGCCCAAAATGGCGCACAGGCACAACGCTCTGCTATGGAGCTCCACAGAGAAGCAGCAGAAAAGCTGTTCTTTAGGTCCCTTGTCACAGATCCAGCCCTTTCATCTGGCACACCGGAGGATTCGTCTGTAGGTGTATCCGAAGCAGATGACACGGTACCTTTGGAGGATGCCAATGGATCAGGGCTTGCCTGGGACACAGTGAGTACTCCAGAGGATGGCTCTGCTAGGCCTTATATCTCAGCCAGCCCTTCTGCTGACAATGAACACTCACTTAGAGACATTTTTGCAGCAGTGAATACATGCAACGCTTCTCTGACAGCTCTCACAGTTGAGATAAAAGGGGTAAAAGCTGAAATCTCCTTTCTGTGACAAGACACACAAAAGCTTAGGGAGAGAACCTCTGCACTAGAAGGGAGTGTCAGTTCCATGGAAGATGATATGGCACCCATGCAGAGGGATCTTAACTACAATAATCTTCTCACACAACACTCCTCCCGTTTAGAGGAATTAGAGAATAGAATGAGAAGAAACAATATCAGAGCGATTGGGCTCCCTGAAAGAATAGAAGGAAAGAATTTGGTGGAGTTTATTAAAAAATGGCTTGTGGCTGCCTTTGGCAAGGTTGTGTTTACCCCCATGTTTTCTGTGGAGCGGCAAGGCCTCTGCAACCGGGAGCCCCACCAAGACCCTTTCTGTTCAAGCTCCTCTACTATAAAGACAAAGATGCAATACTACACAGTGCCAGGATTAAACCAGAGGCCCTAAAAATTGACAATACCAAAATATCCTTTTTTCCAGATTTTTCAGCTGACCTGCAAAGGCAGCGTGCAAAGTTTATGGATGTAAAAAAAATGCCTTAGATCTCTGGATTTAAAGTACGCTATGCTGTATCCTGCCCGCCTAAGGGTAGAGGCACTGGGCTCAGTGCAATTCTTTGATTTACCATCTGCGGCTGCACAATGGTTGGACCGGGAAGAACAATTGATTCGGGAAGCTCGCAACCGACGTCCTAACCCTCCTGACGGGTGAAGTATAACTTTGACAAGCATCCTATTGTTCTTACATTTACATATGCCAAGGCGGAGAAAGCTGTTGATGTATAGACCTATATTTACCACCAGGGCTACTTGTTCTTGCTGTTAAGACACTGAAGTGAGCTTCCACTGTTGCCCCCAAGATGGTCTGGTCCAGACCTCCCACTGCCTTTTGGCGACTCAGTTTGGCCATGTTGGCCAGTTACTACTTTTTTTTTTTTGGTTCCACCACCGCGGAGTCTCCACCGGTACCACCCCCTTTGCTTTGTACGGTTCCCAATATTTGCATTACTAGCATGTGCTCCCTCTCATTGCTACTTCGCCCATTGAAACTGCAGATACTTAATCGCTGCTCCCCCTCAGGTCACTGGAGAAAGATTTTCCTCTCATTTTGCCCTTACCTTTTTGCTCTCTAGTCACACTGCATTATTATCTGAAATTATCCTTGTTATTAATGTTTTATTAGTGCAATGTCAAAGATAACCAGAATTTTGTCTTGGAATGTCAGGGGTGTGAATAATCCTGTTAAACGCTTGGCTGTGCTTCGCACAATTAAGCACATTAACGCGGATGTGATCTGTTTACAGGAGACTCACTTCCCCCGACTTCCACTCCTCAATTTGCTGTACGGCAGTTTTGTCATCAATACCATGCTACTTATTCTGTGTACTCGAGGGGAGCGAGTATCCTGGTGAGATGTGATATCTGTTATGGAAGTTAAAATTGATCCTGATGGCTGCTACATTTTTCTGTTATGCTTCCTATATGGGACTAAATGCATATTGGCAGGGTTGTACATTCCACCTCCATTCTCAACTAATCTCCTCAAAAAATTGGCAAACTTTATGTCCCGCTTTCCGGGCATGCCGGTCTTGGCCCTAGGGGACTTTAACAATTACATTGACCATGAAAAGGACAAGCTACATGCCCGGACAGGGGACAGGTCAGAGACGATATGGTCCTACACCATTTGCTCATCTTATATTAGAGATGGGTCTTACTGATGTCTGGAGAATGCGTAATCCAGATGCCATGGTGTATTCTTGCCAATCTGCCTCGGTAGGGGGGTTATCTAGAATTGATTTGGGGCTAGGGAATGACTCTCTTTTACCATTGGTTGAATCCTCGCAATGTCACCCCAGACAGGTGTCAGATCACTCCCCACTCTTGATAGATTTACAGATGGGGGCGGTTAAAGGTAATACCCTCTGGAAACTCAACCCCTTCTGGTTATCACTTATTCCAGACCCTGACCGGATACCAGAACTTCTCACGCATTTTTTCAAACATAATATAGACTACAAAAATAGGTATAGTGTGGGAAACAGCAAAGGCATATTTACGCGGACAGTTTATTAAAGTGATATCCCAGATTAAAACTTCTACTAAAAAATGGGAGCTATCAGTCTTAGAGGAAGCACAGCGCTCAGAGGTAAGATATGTAGCTGACCCCTCTGATGACACAAAGGACATGGTTGGCTGCTCAATCCATGCTTAGGGATTTATCTCTACAGCTGGCAGAAAACAAAAGATTTTTTCTACAGCATTATCACTTCAAGGAAGGGGAAAATACAGGACATATGTTAGCAATGCTGGCCAAATCGCAACAATCTTCCACACATATAGGGGCAGTGAGTGACGCACAGGGGGTACCATGTTATACCACTAAAGCCATCATAGATGTTTTTAAACAATTCTTTCAAGATGTTTATTCTTCTAAAGTCCAACCCTCACAAGACGATATCTGCTTGTTTTTAGACAAATATCCCATACCTTGCTTGCCTGACTCAGATTCAGCCCTGCTTAACGCTCCTTTGATGGAAAACGACTTGTTAGAAGCACTAGCTCATGCACAAAACGTCCGAGTTCCTGGGGCTGATGGGATTCCGTCGGAAGTGTATAAGCGTTATACTGCGCAACTTATCCCAACCCTTCTAAAAGTGTATAATGAAGCTTTTGAGACAGGGACTTTACCTCGATCTATGAACGAAGCCCTTATAGTAGTATTGTTGAAGCCCGGTAAGGATGCCCTATCACCAGATTCGTACAGGCCTATATCGCTGCTTACATTTGATATCCAGCTGTTGGCCAGGGTCCTGGCGAACAGACTGGCCAAATGTATTCAACAGGTGATCCACAAAGATCAATCCGACTTCATTCCGACAAGATCCACATCACAAAACCTGCGTAGATTATTTCTAAATCTACAGATCCCCACTGACAACCCAGGTAATAGGGCCATCTTCTCTTTGGGCGCAGCCAAAGCGTTCAATAGCGTTGAATGGCCCTATCTATGGGAGGTGTTGACCAGATTTGGGGTAGGTGTATCCTTTTTAAAATGGGTTCAGTTGCTATATAGCTCACCATCAGCAAGAATGCGTATTAACGGAGATGTATCCGATTCCTTCAGGCTTCATAGAGGCACACGGCAGGGGTGCCCATTGTCACCCCTGTTTGCCCTTGCCCCCTAGAACCTCTGGCCATACATATCAGAGCTGCACAGAATATTACAGGATTTCAACTGGGGGTCTAGACAAGATGTTGTATCTTTATACGCAGACGACACACTGATTTACTTAGGAGGCACTGACAGCTCTTTGAGGAATGTGATGAACCTGATAGCTGATTTTGGTAAGGTGTCGGGTTTTAGCATTGTCTACATATTTCACAACTCCCCTATATGGATAACACATAAATGGTTCTCCCAAATGGATGCTCAATTCAGAGATCTAATTTGAGGTAACAAACCTGCGCAAATTAGTCTGAGCTCTTTACCATTAGCTAAAGATCAGGGTGGCATGGCATTACCGCATGCCAGATTCTATTTTATAGCCTCACAGCTACAACACCTAGGCAACTGGGGGGGAGTAGACACACCAGACCCAATCAGATTCTTGCTGATACCCAAGGAATCCGGTCTTACAGCTCTGGCCCATTTAGAAGCAGGACTCACACATTTGCCAAACACCCTCCCCACAATTATGTTTTTAAACACATTATGGACATATACTAGGTCTCTTCTTAAAATAAAAGGGATATGCCCCTTTTCTACCATATGGAGAAATAAATATTTCAAGGAACTTCTCAAGCTTGAGGATCTTCGCCATTGGGAGGAAGCAGGCATTCCATACATTACACAATTGTACACTGGATCCATACTTAAATCCTTTGCAGATCTCAGAGAGGAGTTCTCCCTTCACAAGAATCAGTTCTATAAGTATCTCCAATTGAGACATGCAATCCAATGTGAGAGTAGAATGTCTCTACTTGTACAGACGGTACACCCCTTGATGAGTGATGTATTGTTGACAGATGAGAGGAAAGGTATGATATCAAGGGTATACACTAGACTACTTGGCTTCACACATGAAGCTGGGACGCTCCCTTGCAGAAGGGGGTGGGAGCGAGATTTGGGACCTATAGATGGAGATACTTGGGAGTTATGTCTGACATCTGCGCCCTTGGTATCAGTATCTGCATCGCAGAGACTATCCCATTTATATCTATTACACAGGGTATACAGAACACCAGTTAAATTACACAGGTGGGGATTTAGAGAAACCCTGTTATGCCCAAAATGTGATAGCCATAATGGGGATTTATTACACATGTGGAAGTGCCCAAAGCTCTTCAGATATTGGCAATACGTTCTTAATACCATCTCGCAAGTCTACCAGTTCCCAATTCTGCAGTATCTGATTGTGTGCCTACTGGGTGCCTTGGAGATACCCTCACTCTCACCAAACGGTCATATTGCTGTTCTGCGTCTATTCTATATATCTCGTAAGGCAATTGCTAGGCTTTGGATAACTCCGAGGGTACCTACGGGAGGACAGTGGGTGGAACTGGTGAATAGGTTGCTAATACGGGAGAAACTTGCCTATCAACACAGTAATGTCCTGAAGAAATTCTACTTAATATGGCAACCATGGTTAGATACTCCAGGTTTGGGACCGAGTCAGTTAGTGATGGACAGACTTCTGCAAATGTAAATGTGAGGGTGGAAGTATTCGGGTATACTATATTCCTGGATATAAAATATGTCTAGGGTGGGTTGGGGGAGATGCTGTGGTGGATGTATCATACACTTAAAAAGGTTTTGACTGTTTAGTTAACCTTATATCCTATAGGGACGTGATTGTTTGTTTTATTTTTCCTTCCTTTTTTCTTGGGTACAATAAACTTTACGTCTGTTACTTGCTCTTTCATACACACAGGATGTACAGGTCAGTTAATGATATTTGGATCTAATCTAGGTCAAGCAACACAATATAATAACTTGCTTACATGTTTATTGTAGTTTAAACTATCATATACTTGCAAATGTACAACTTAACAGAATGTAATGGATGTTGCATCTGAATTTTCTTGCTGCCTATGTCTTATTCTGACTGTATGTATACTTATTAGTTATTCTACAAATAAACACGTTTTTGATTAAAAAAAATAATTTAGAGAGTTCACTAATCTAATCTGATACTCTCTAATTGGACTAAGACAAGCCGTACTGTAGATGACTGGCTCGATTCCCCCATTAGCACTGAATGTCTCCTGCAGTGCTATTGTGGCATCGCCAGCAGGGGGGCGAGGGGAGCCTTCCCGGCTGGCCAAATGCGATAATACCTGCTATAGCCACTGGCAGTATTTGCAAGTAGAAAAATCTGACCGGCTGGTTTTTACAAGTTGATCAATGGATCGACTTGGGTACAATCTGCCTGCCCATAAGAGGATCGAAATTCAGCTAGTCCTTGCTGAACCAAATGAATTTTGATCTATGTGTGGCTGGCTTAATAAGCACTCCTTTTTTGCAAAACACAATATGACAAGAACAATGTCTGTCCTTTTTTGGTGGCCTCAGCTTAAAATGGGCAGGGGGTGGGGGAAGCACAATTTGATCATTTATTTTTTTTAAGCAAAGTTCATTATGTTCACAGATCGTTCCCCAGATATTGAGAATTATTCAGAAGATGAAGATGAAAGTTTTTCTTCAGAGCAAGAGGGTAGTGATGACCCACTCCATGGTCAGGTAACTTCTATATTCTCCTGTACAGAAACTTTTTACATGTGTATGTCAAAATAATTAATACATTTTCATAATGTATTAATATTATATTTTCTAGTGTGTAAGTATTACAAAAATTAAATCGGTTTGTGTACTTACCTTTTTTTTGAGGAAGAGACCTCAGTGGTTTTGAAAGTTTGCAGTTTTTTTAATCTACTATGTCTTAAAGTAGAACCAATGACAATTTTTTTTTTCATTTTGGATGGAATAAGGTAGGTTTATAACTGTAATTTGGTGGGCAGTTTTTTTATATATAAAAAAAAAAAAATGTAGGTTTCTTTTGAAATGCACGTTGTATGTCCTTTTGCGGGTACGATGGGTTGAATATCTCTATTCCTAGCTGTATCTGAGTGACATGAATATTAAAGGATAAGTTCACTTTTTGTAACATGTTACACCCATATTCAGGGTGTAACATGTTACAAATCCCCCGGCTCCCAGTTGGGACAAGCGGCCGGGAGGGGTTCTGAGCCCTGCCCCCAAGCTCTCTGTTTTACACTCTACCTCTCGGCCACCATCATTCATTCACAGAGTTTTGTGAATAGAAGACTACAAGGTCCAGCAGACTTTGAGGCTGTCAGCTTGTAGTTATTAAAGTGGTTGTAATCCGCTGGTGATAAAAAAAAAAAAAAAAAATCCCTGCAAGGCAATGTCAGAATGTGCTAGTATGCATCACATACTAGCACATTATGATAGACTTACCTTCGAACAAAGCCCTCCAGTGCTGCGATGTCAACTCTGAGGTGGCTGGCATCTTCCCCCGGTCCTTCTGGGTTTGTGGCCTCTGGCTACATGAGCTGCCATTTCCAGCACAGGCTCTGTAAGCCTGACCTACAGAGCGCATGCATCGGTGATATCACCGGCGGCATGCATTCTGAATATCTTTTTAAACTGTGCAAGTCTTATTATAGGCTTGCCCGTATGTACAAGATAAGTGGTAGTACTGAGTTTACTACCACTTTAATGAACTACCATGGTGCAATTGAGCGCTATGGTAGTTCATTGATGCTTCCTGTTCGTGTGTAAGTGCTTGGCCGTACGATGTACGGCCAAACAGCTTACATACAGTGCCTGCAAGAGCCCTGCAGTGCACCCACGATCTATGCTCTCAATAATATATATATTTTTTTAGAAAAGATTAGAACCCCTGTCAGTTTTTATTGCTGTCTGTGCCCCTGTTATAGACATTCACCCTCTCTTTGTCCCGTTTACCATTTATTATTGAGAGTAAAGAAAATCCCAAATTTTAGGTTGTCCTCAGAAAGATAATAGAGGGGAAATTCCAATTGGGACACTAGTTCTGGTGACCTGGGATCCAAAAGGAATTCCCTTTTTTATTTTCAGAGATTTCTTCTCACTTCCTGTTTGACTATGGGACAGAAAGTGAAGTGAAATCTCTGAAATGGGACACAAAATAAAAAAGTCTGGCAGGTTATAAGCTACCTTGCTCTATCCAAAATGAAAACAATCTTTGCCTACAGTTCTACTTTAACTTAGATGAGTGAAAATCCCCAATTCTGCTGCTGTTTAATTTTTGAACTTGCAATCTACCATTAAAACCTTAAGGCCACTTTCAAACTGAAGTGGCAGGTCCATTAGTGGTAAAGCGCCACTAGTTTTAGAAGGGGTTAATAGCGCCCGCTAACGCTGCTTTCAAAGCGCTGCCCAATGGGTAGAGCAGCAGGGTATAAACTGCTCCCGCACCCCCCCAAAGATGCTGCTTGCAGGTTTTTTTTTTTCTGTTCTGCAAGCGCGCTGCCCCAGTGTAAAAGCACTCGGGCTTTCACACTTGGGCTGCAGAAGAGGCATGTTACAGGCACTATTTTTAATGCAAAAGCGCATCAATGTGAAAGTGGCCTATAACAAACCTGTGCTTTCACAGCTCCACCACTGCTTTATTCAGCCACTGGAAGTGAGGAAAGTAAGCCCTGTGTAAGCTCTGAGACTCTTTTGTCAGAGCTTACAAAGGAACGAGGATTCTCTCTGCCCACCTCATCCAAACAGAGAATGCTTTGTATTCATTTAAAAAAAATACAGGACAATTCTAATTCTTTGAATGGCAGCACTGCTAAGTGAGAGACTCCTTTTGGTTATTATGCAGAAGGAAAACCACTTGGCACAAGACTCAGAAGATCCCTGCTGTCACTGCTATTACTACAGTGATTTTGCAGCTTCCACAATGATTACTCAGGCATGAGATGTGCATACTTTGGTCCAAGCTGGACTGATGTGTAACTATGCTTTAAAAATCCTGTCTAGAGTTCAACTTTATTGTTGTAAAGGTAAGTAAAGTATGTATTGTGCAATTTATTGATCATCTTAATGTAAGATATACAATTCACTTGTCACAGGACTTGCGGGCTACATGGTTTACTTTACATGTTGTGTGGATCAGATGTAAGGTTCATCCTGAATGTTGGGCATTAATTAACCGATTCAATAAAAAAAAAAAAAAAAAAAAAGCAAGACAATGTTGTCTGCAATGTACTTTATAAGGTTCTTTATGTTGTACAATCATTAAATGTAGCAGACTCAAAAAGTTAATTTCGTATCGGAGTATCTAGCTATTATTGTTACAATAAGTGTATCCAGGCTCTAGTGTGTGTGTATGCATGTAAAGATATGTACTGTTTAAAACTGAGGTGCTTATGCATGCATGTCACTCATGAGCATATAAATCATGTGCAGAAAAGTAACCAGTAGCTTGAAGAGTTAAATTTATTGCTGTTATAACAGCCATAAACTTTAATCAGATCAAGTAATACACCCGTACAATGCCTATGTGGATCTTTGGCTTTTGGAGGTGATTAAGGTATATTTTAATCATCTGGTTATCAGTAGCTCACAGTTAGGATTTATTAATCAGTCTGAAAATGTCAATTTGTGGCTGAATCAAACCACACTTACAAGACCTGGAATTTAAGGCCAGTTCAAGCGACGTTGAGTGGAAGCCATCAAGGGAAGGAAGGTTGCATTGTAATTTGCAGCTCCTGTAAACCAGTTCTGGGAAGGATCCAAAGCATGGTTCCTCTGGTTACTCTATTTTCATTCACTTTTAGGGTAGTGATGGAGATTTAATCCCTCTATTAATTTTTATATCAGGAATGAGGAGGAATGAGAACGTGATGAGCATAAGAACATGAATCTGTCCAGTGTTCTAAAATCCTAAAGCAGCACACAGACTGGGAGAGGAAAGGATCAACACTCTGAATCATTGAAACTTTGCACAGTACTGTCAGGGAACAGTTTGCATACAGGGGGCAATGTCCTCATCAGTCTGCTTTTTCTCCTTCACTATCTGATCACAGGTTAGGGGCATCGTTGGTGACCAAGCTGTACTGCTTAAATTATAGGTTTGCCTTTCAGAAAATGGTACATGTTACACCCATAATTCGGGTGTAACATGCTTTAGTCCTGCCCTATATATATATATATATATAATGTGTTTGTTAATAGTAAAGCGTATACCCCTGTATGTTGTGATCATTAAGATGCCCATCTAATAATTTTTCTCAAGTCGTCTTTTTCAGGGCAGCATCTGTGAGATGGGACTCCTCCCACCTAAAACAGGAAACACATCATCCACCATTTTAAAAAGCCGTCACATACCTCAGTTCTTGTGTTTCCCCCGGACCAACAGGAGCTACGAGCAGTTTATTTTCTTTTAGGCTCTGTGCTAGTTGCAAGGCGCCTCCCTGTCCGACTGCCTGCAAAGCCTCTAGGGATGTTAGGCAGCTTCAGGACGGGGGCAACTGGAGGACCCTCCTCTGGGTTACTCCGCCCTTTTTGCCTGAGGTTTCGCCCCCACTGGTGGTAAGAAACCATCCCCCCATCTGCAAGCATCGAAACGATGGCGCCCTGAGTGTCTCTCCCTCATTGCTGCAGGGCCAGGAGGACAGAGTGCCATTTGCTCTTTTTTCCCCCAGGCACTGGCTCCCACCTGCTGGCGGTGTCTTGCTTGTGGGATGTGGTGACATCATCACTTCCGACCGGCGCCATTTTGTTGGAGGTATGAGCGAACGTGTGGTACACCACACTTCCACTTGCGTCACTTCCAGGTGCATCCTGATTGGTTGCAGCGGGTGACATCACTTTCGGTTTTGCCAAGGCAGCGTTTTTGGAACCTGTAACATGCATCCTCAATCTCATGGAGCCAGATACCTTCTGCAGCAGGGGGGACAGAGCACGCTATCAGCAGGTATATGTCCACTCATACTGCTGATGGGGGCGGGGCTAGGGCAGGGGCAGGAAAAGCTTTTAAGGCACATGCGTTGAATGTTTGCTTGAAGCAAACCATGTCAATCGCTGCACCATCCTGCCCTGCAGAGCCTGCGAGCCAGGACCGCTCCAAGGTAAGCCAGATCATGCTGAGGCCACCTCTGTACTTACCAAACCACTATGCACATAATTCTAATTGGTAGTAGCAGCAATTTTATTTTTTCATTAATTTTTTTTAAAAGGCTAAGACGAGCGGCTTGTATTGCCTCCTTAAGCATGTGCTTCTTGTGATGGTAAAATGGCAGCCAGGGGGCGTGGCCGGGATGGCGGACTGAGCGGACGTGTATTCTGAGCTCTCCTGGAGTGTGATCCGCAAAATTCATCCGAACTGTTCCGCTGCACCGACTAAAGGAATTTTGGGCTAGGTGGATGTCTTCCAGGACTCCTGGCTACAAAAAGAGGGGTAAGAAACTGAAGTTCCCCCCCGAATACCCCAGAGGAGGAAGGCTTGTTCCCTCGCTCCACGGGTACCCTTGCGTGCCATAGTAACATGGCGTCACAGACAGACCATGAGGAGGACCCTGCTTTGGTCCCTCCGGGACTGACGGAGCTTATGGCGGCTATCAATTCCTGCCAGTCTGCTGTTACTTCTTGTCAGATCACCTTGGCTTCCAAGATCGAAGAGGTCCAGCTGAATGTGGGCATAATCAGGCAAGTTCTATATTAAATCCGCTCTCGGGTCTCTGAGACTGAATGGAGGATTGGGGAGGCAGAGGACACGAATACTGCTCATGATGCCTCCATCCGTACCCTCCAGAAAAAGGTGAGAGCCCTGGAATATCGCGCGGAGGACGCCGAGAACTGGAGCAGGAGGAACAGCCTCAGGATCGTGGGTCTCCCGGAAGGGGTAGAGGGATGTTCCCCGGCCCTGTTTGCGGAGGAGTTGTTGCGCTCCATGCTCCCAGCTGCTCAGCTTTCCCCGTATTTCGTGGTGGAGAGGGTCCATCGTGTGCCGCCCCGGCCGGGGCCTGAGGGGTCCCCCCCTCGCACCTTTATCCTCCGTTTATTACATTTTCTGGGACAGGGACGAGTTACTCAGGGCCTCACGTGTTGCTGGCGAGCTGCCCTACAAAAATGTCAAGCTTCTACTGTTCCCGGACTATACCATGGAAACACAGCTCCAGCGCCGCTCTTTTGATACGATCAAAGCCCTGAGGAGAAGAGGAATAAAATACAGCATTCTGTTCCCTTCCAAGCTACGAGTGGTAGACGGTGAGACTGCTCGATTTTTTACCAATCCTAAAGATGCGTCCGCCTGGCTGGAGACTCTTCCCCCGTAAGTTTGCCTTTCATATCCTGCATCTATTGGCGCGTTGTTGAGATCGCTTACTCTGCATGACTGGAAATAGACGAAACTGCTTATCCCCATTTGTCTACTGTGCCTAAACTACAATCCCTTCTCTTATCTTCCTCACTGGATTCCTATGGTTGCTGCTATGCTCAGAGACTCATGCTGGAGGGGTAGATTGGCTGATCCAGCAGCCCTTGCCTCAACACTGTTATTGGAGGATACTTGTCCCCTGTCGCAGCTTTTCCTTTTATGCTCATTTCAGGTTGTCCTGGGGGATCTTTTACTTTTTCCTGCTCCCCCCCCTTCTTTTATTTTTTTCTTTTCTTTGTAATGAACAATAACGACAGTGCCCCTGCTTAATCGGGTGATGAACAGAACGTTTTATCCTCTCCTGCTCATCACTCCACCGGCTCTGGGATACGAACTTATACACAAACACCTAGATCCCCTGTTCGATGATGGTGTTGTGATGTCCCGTTCCGGCTACACGACCTCAACTTAAGTTACCGGTTTTTGGGGTTCATGGGACTCTGGTGCTCCTCACTGTTTTGGGGGGCGCGAGGTGGGGGGTGGGGATGTTCATTGGTGTTTGTGGTTGGTTGTCTATGCTAACCCCTTTTTATTTTCAGGTTCTGGTTGGTCTATTATGGCATGGATCTTATTACACATACATAGGTACTATATGTAATGCTGTTTTGTATTTTGGCGGGATGCGCGTCCCCGAAGCAACCAGATTTTTTTCCCCCCGGGGTGCTGGGGATGGGCATCCTTATCAAGGGAGGGCCCTCCTGAAAATTTTGTTTCGTTGTCATGGCTGGATGTTTAGTGTTGTCGTGGAATGTATGGGGCTTAAACTCTGCTGTGAAACACTCTCTAGTGTTTGACTATTTGCGCAGGCTCCGCCCACAGGTGTGCATCCTGCAGGAGACGCATCTTGTGGGCTCCCGCATCCTTAGTTTGAAACGGGCATGGGTTGGTACTCACTACCATGCGACATATTCCAATTACGCCAGGGGGGGTCAGTGTGCTAGTTCACAAGTCCCTGCATTTCCAACTGCTGGATGTTCGTCTAGACCCGGGGGGTAGGTACGTTCTCCTACATTCTCTCATTGAGGAGATTCCTGTTGTTATTGTGGAAATCTACCTGCCTCCTCCGGCAGACGTGGGTGTACTTCATGATCTGATGCAGCAAGCCACGCTATATAATGTAGAAAATGTCCTATTTATAGGCGATTTTAATATGACCCCAAATAGGGAACTGGACAGGATGCAGATGCAGATGATTGGTCCCCAGCAACAGGACCTTTCCCGCTGGGCGTCCACTTTCCATATGACTGATGTTTGGTGTCACTTCACTTCCATCCCACCGATAGAGTTTACTTGCCTCTCCACCACACACCGAACCATGTCTCACATTGACCTAGCATATGCCTCCCCCAGCCTTGTGCGGAGGTTGGTCTCGGCGGAGATCCTCTCCCGAGGTATTTCAGATCATGCTCCGGTGTCTGTGACCATCCAACTTTCTCCAATGGTGGGAGAGAGGATGTGGAGGCTGTCCAAGTACTGGATTATGGAACCGGAGATCCAAGAGGAGCTACCGGAGACATTGTGCGGTTTTTGGATTAACAATGCAGACTCTGCTGGACCTCTGGTGCAATGGGATGCTTTTAAGGCATGGCTTAGGGGAGAATACATGACTCGCAATCTGCGAGAAAAAGACAATCTGCGCAGTCTCTGAGGCTACTAGAGGACCAGGCTAGGCTGAAGGAGGCGGAATATGTGAGATCTCCTGATCAGGCCCATTATGTACCCTGGCAGGATGTCCTACGAGAGTTGTCTCTCTCTTTGTAGGATTGAGCTTACCAAAAAGTCTATGCTGGATAGCGCCCAAAGGGTATTCAAATTTGGAGACAAGAATGGTAGATTGTTGGCCTGGCTTGCCAGGGGACAACATACTGTTACTCGCATTGGTAGGCTGAAGGACCTGGACGGCAGTCTATTGACGGCTCCAGCGGCTATTAGTGCAAGATTTCTTGACTTCTACAAGACTCTCTATTCCTCTAGAGCTGATTTCAACCATTCCCAGTTAATTCAGTATCTAAAATAAAAAATAAATAAAGTGCGCTAATTATATGAAAATACACACATAGATGTGAATACATGTGGGTAGTAGTAAAAACCACAATCTACTGAGAGCAAGTAAATGACTCCATGAGTGGTAAAAATATATAAGTGCAAAACATAAAAACTCAAATAAAAAGAAGAAACAAAAAATGTGTACATGTGAAATACAATGATATTAATAGCATGAAAATCTGAAAATCAAACAAACTCAGTCCATGGGTTCAAATATAAAAAGTTCATCAGTGAAAAAAAGCTTCCATCCACTATACAGCTCAGCAGCAACTAATCCCCCTATGAGTGGATTGACAAGGGAGAGAGATGTGCAGGATGGTGCAAATCCACTGGCGGTGACTCCAATAAGTAAGAAAGTGATAAAGCTTTTTTTCACTGATGAACTTTTTATATTTGAACCCATGGACTGAGTTTGTTTGATTTTCAGATTTTCATGCTATTAATATCATTGTATTTCACATGTACACATTTTTTGTTTCTTCTTTTTATTTGAGTTTTTATGTTTTGCACTTATATATTTTTACCACTCATGGAGTCATTTACTTGCTCTCAGTAGATTGTGGTTTTTACTACTACCCACATGTATTCACATCTATGTGTGTATTTTCATATAATTAGCGCACTTTATTTATTTTTTATTTTTCATGGTATACACAGATATTGGTGTATTTTGTGTGCAGCTTTTACCTTTGACCTTTTTTGCTCTGCAGCGCAGTTTTTATTTTTATTTTTGAATTCAGTATCTAAACCAGGTCACCCTCCCCTCTTTAGAACCCGAAAAATGTGCTGAACTGGAGAAAGATATTTCCTTAGTAGAGGTTCAGGAGGCCCTGGGATCCATGCAGCAGGGGAAGGCCCCGGGACCAGGTGGCATACCCATTGAATTTTATTCTGTGTACCAAGAACTCCTCGCACCTAGATTTACTTCGTTACTACAGCACTCTCTTACTTTAGATGCTCTCCAAGAATCATTCTCTGATGCAGTTGTGGTGTTGGTGCCCAAACCCGGTAAGGACCCGGAAGAGTGTGCCTCTTACCGACCTATTTCCCTCATTAACGCAGATGCCAAACTATTGGCAAAAATTTTGGCCAGGAGACTTGGGACGGTGATAGAGGACCTTGTACACGTAGACCAAACTAGGCTTATGCCGGGAAAGGGCACCGATATTAACATACGCCGTCTGTTCCTGAACCTGGCTGCCACCCATGATAATGAGGGAACAAGAGTCATAGCCTCTCTAGACGCGGGGAAGGCTTTTGACTCCGTTGAATGGGAATATTTATGGGAGGTACTGAGGAAATTTGGGGTGGGTCCTAAGTTCTTTCACTGGTTAGGTCTATTATATAGGGCCCCCAGGGCACGGATTAGGGTAAATGACTCCCTTTCAGATGTTTTTCTCCTCAAGAGGGGGATCAGGCAGGGATGCCCACTGTCCCCCAGTTTGTTTGCCTTGGCCTTAGAACCCCTGACGACACTGGTTCGTGAATCAAGCCGTATTGTGGCACTGCGGGCTGGCCCTCTGGAGGAGAAGATATCCCTATATGCTGACGACACCCTACTCTATTTACATGATGCAGGTTCTTCGCTGCAGACGGCCCTGGAAATTTTTGATGAGTGTGGGCGTTTCTCAGGGGTCCGCATCAATTGGTCTAAAGCTGTACTCTTTCCCCTAGATGCAAGGGCCAGGGATCTAGCGACCCAACCTGTATTGAAGTGGGCGGAGGAATTCACATACCTGGGAATAAAAATATCGCAAGACCCTAGGTCCTTTCGGCGCCTTAATCTACAGCCTATAGTCGCACGCCTTAAAGACCACTGCTCCAGGTGGGCCAATCTGCCCCTTAATTTGCTAGGGCGTATAAATGTATTGAAAATGATTTACCTACCTAAGTTTAATTATATCTTTTGGAACTGCCCTACATGGATACCCCAGGCATTTTTCAAAGAAATAGACGGCTGCATTGGATCCTTTTTATGGAGGGGATCCTCCCCTCGGATAGCCAGATCAACTCTTCAGCTTCCTGTCAGTTGTGGGGGTTTGGCCTTGCCTAACCTGCTGGTGTACTATTGGGCGGCCATGCTAGTCACAGTTAGGTGGTGGTTTGAACAGTCTAGGGCCAATGCAGCGGTCTGTTTGGAGTCGGGTATGGTGGGTTCCCTTAAAGAGCTTGGTAATCTGGTATATCGTGGTGCTTCTTCCAGTCCTGCCCTTTCGGGTCCCACTAGGGCCACTTTACGCGTATGGGGAGTGGCTAGGAGACTATTTTTGTCTCCCAATAGGTGGTCCCCCTATTGTCCGTTATGGGGTAATCCTACCCTCCCACATTTCAGGACTATTCCTGACCCCCAAGTCTGGGCCCGGTATGGAATTAAACTTCTGAAGGATGTTGTCTCCTCCGGGGTCATGGTTTCCTTTCAGGACCTTGTAGGGAGATGTGGCCTTCCTGCAGGAATGCTGTTTCGCTACTATCAGTTGCGGCACGCGTTCCGTGCTCAGTTCCCGACACCACCTGACCTTGAGACGGATGTGGTCGAGGAATTATTGTCGCAGGATTTCCCGACTAAGCCCCTTTCGGTATTATATTTGACGTTCCTTAGAACAGACTAAAAAAAAATGCATGTATTGTGGGACAAATGGAGGGCTGATATCCCATCCCTAGATAGAGAGACTTGGGAGGAATGTTTTAACAATAGCTCCCAACTGGTGATATCCTCCAGGGACAAATTAATACAAACCAAATTCCTGCATCGGATTTATTTCACGCCTCAGACTGCACAGAATTTACCCGCAGAGGTCCCCGAACTGCCCGAGATGTCAATCTCCAGATAGCACCTATATACACATGTCCTAGACTCTCCCGCTATTGGGCTGATATCTTTGAATTTATTAACGTACGTCTCCAGCTGGAGTTGCCCCTAATGGCAGAGTTGGCCCTACTGGGTATACAAGAGGATGACCAAAGGCCTCGGTATACTAAACTTCTGCTTTCATTGCTGCTCTTTTATGCCAAAAAAGAGATCCTCCTTAAGTGGACTTCCCCCTTGCCACCTACGGTTAGGTTATGGGAAAACTCAGTTAATGCTATTCTTCCAATGTATAAACTAACCTATATGAATAGAGGCTGTCCTCAGAAATTTGAGAGGGTCTGGCAGCCATGGACCGACCCCCTGTGACTTGCAATGTCCTTCTTGGTGTCCTTGCCTTATCTGTCTACGATGTACTGTATTTGACTGCGCTCAGTGCTTCGGCGTTCTGTCCCCCCCCCTTCCCTTTCTGACACTAGATGATGGATAACTCCTTATGCTCCTGCCTTGAGTAATGTATACCCACAATGTCCTATGGTTATATTCCATACTGTGTATTGTGTATATATATTGTTCTTCCATTGTTGTGATCATTGCAATAAGTTCATGTCTTATAATGTACTGTGATCCATTTTTTCAAATAAAGACCAACCTTGTTGTTAAAAAAAAAAAAAAAAAAAAAATGGCAGCCAGCTGGGCCAAAAATCTTTACCAAAAGCACATAAGGAAACCTGTGGCAAAAGAATCCCTGGGAGTCTTAAAAAGGTTAGTCTCCTCTCTAAAAGATGTCAAACACCTTCCTCTCCCTTCAGTCTGGGACTCAGTCAGGTTTTTTGTGCTTGATTTTGGATGGATCCTGCAATATATAATTGACTGGCTCTTGGACTAGTCCCCTATGCAAGGGCTGCATAGACAAACCTGTGCTTAATGACTGCTAGTGATCACAGGCAGGTGGTGTACAGCTGACTGCTCTGGCCACATTTCCAGGCTCAGTATGTCAGCAGCTTTAATTTGCTACCGGATCTGACCAGGTTAAGACCTTAGAAATTGAGAGACTTTGGTTGCTTCTCACCTGGGTGAGATAATCATGTTTGCTTCAGTGTACTTTTCTCTATATAGGTAACTCATTCCAACAAAACATTTGGCTTTGGTCAGGGAGGAGTGAAAGCTGTACCTTATTATGGGTTACCAGTATCCACTATACACACCAGTTGGTGTGCTCAACCTTACACTTCATTTAGCTGAAGTCCCCCAGTACTTCCACTGGATAGATCTATACAGTAAAGCATTGGTAACCACAGAGCAAATTGTAGGGACGCTACGAACACACGCTCTGCGCATGCGCAATCACTTTTATGGACTTGTAAGTAATTGCTTTTGGCTTGTTTGCACTGGAGATATGTTCTCAGTTTGAACCCTGCTAACCTGTGTATGCAGTACTGCAGCATAGCCAATAAACTGCTTAAAGAGACAATATCAATATCACACTATCTGGAGTCCTTTGTCTCTTTGCATATTTAACCATTTCCAGCCCAAGGACGTCATATAACGTCCTTGATTTTCAGTGGGAATATCTGAATGATGATCATTCAGATCCTCTTTTTCAGCCGGAGATTCTGCGCACTGTAAGAATGATCATTGCGCAGTTCAGGAGCTAGATCGTTCTTACAGGCGACATCCCCCCCGCCGCCCTCCCGTGCTTCTCCGGGCTCTCCCGTGCCATCGGGGACCAGGAGAAGGAATTGGCCGCCGCCAGATGAAGATCATAGAGATTTACGGTGACCGGATGGTCATCGGTCATCTCTATGACCGGCGGAGGCCCGGGCGCGACGTTATGACGTCATGTCCGGGCCACGCTTCTAAACAAAGCCGCGATCGCGGCTGGAAAGCTTTAGATCGAGAATTTGTTTCATTTTTTGATCTCATGCTTTCCAGCCTGGAGGAAAGATGTGGGGTCTTATTGACCCCGCACCTCTCCATAAAGAGGACCTGTCACACACCATTCCTATTACAAGGGATGTTTACATTCCTTGTAATAGGAATAAAAGGAAAGTTATAGGAGAAAAAATTGAGATTAAAAATAAAGTAAAATAAGCAATAAAAAGAAAGAAAAAAAAATTTAAAGCGCCCCTGTCCCTGGTAGCTCGCGCACAGAAGCGAATGCATGCGTAAGTCCTGCCCACATATGTAAACGCCGTTCAAACCACACATGTGAGGTATCGCCGTGTGCGTAAGAGCGATAGCAACAATTCTAGCACAAGACCTCCTCTGTAACTCTAAACTGGTAACCTGTAAAAAAAAAATGAAAGTGTCGCCTATGGAGATTTTTAAGTACCAAAGTTTGGCGCCATTCCATGACTGTGCAATTTTAAAACGTGACATGTTGGGCATCTATTTACTCGGCGTAACATCATCTTTCACATTATATAAAAAAAATTGGGCGAACTTTACTGTTTTGTTTTTTTAATTCATGATAGTTACATAGTTAGTCAGGTTGAAAAAAAGACACAAGTCCATCCAGTTCAACCATAAAAAAAAAAAAAAAATCGTACAATCCAATATACCCAATTCTATACCCACAGTTGATCCAGAGGAAGGCAAAAAACCCCAGCAGACCATGCTCCAATTTGCTACAGCAGGGAAAAAAATTCCTTCCTGATCCCCCAAGAGGCAATCGGATTTTCCCTGGATCAACTTTACCTATAAATGTTAGTACCCAGTTATATTATGTACATTTAGGAAAGTATCCAGGCCTTTCTTAAAGCAATCTACTGAGCTGGCCAGAACCACCTCTGGCGGGAGTCTATTCCACATTTTCACAGCTCTTACTGTGAAGAAACCTTTCCGTATTTGGAGATGAAATCTCTTTTCTTCTAGATGTAAAGAGTGCCCCCGTGTCCTCTGTGTTGACCGTAAAGAGAATAACTCAACACCAAGTTCACTATATGGACCCCTTATATATTTGAACATGTTGATCATATCCCCCCTTATTCTCCTCTTCTCAAGAGTGAATAAATTCAGTTCCTCCAATCTTTCCTCATAGCTGAGCTCCTTCATGCCTCGTATCAGTTTGGTTGTCCTTCTCTGCACTTTCTCCAGTTCCCCGATATCCTTTTTGGGAACTGATACCCAAAACTGAACTGCATATTCCAGATGAGGTCTTACTAATGATTTGAACAGGGGCAAAATTATTTCCCTCTCTGGAGTCCATACCTCTCTTAACCACTTCAGCCCCAGAAGGATTTATCCCCTTCCTGACCAGAGCACTTTTTACAATTTGGCACTGCGTCACTTTAACTGCTAATTGCGCGGTCATGCAATGCTGTACCCAAACGAAATTTGCGTCCTTTTCTTCCCACAAATAGAGCTTTCTTTTGATGGTATTTGATCACCTCTGCGGTTTTTATTTTTTGCGCTATAAACGGAAAAAGACCGAAAATTTTGAAAAAAATGATATTTTCTACTTTGTTATAAAAAAAAAATCCAATAAACTCAATTTTAGTCATACATTTAGGCCAAAATGTGTTCGGCCACATGTCTTTGGTAAAAAAAAATGTCAATAAGCATATATTTATTGGTTTGCGCAAAAGTTATAGCGTCTACAAACTAGGGTACATTTTCTGGAATTTACACAGCTTTTAGTTTATGACTGCCTATGTCATTTCTTGAGGTGCTAAAATGGCAGCGCAGTACATAACCCCCCCCCCCAAATGACCCCATTTTGGAAAGTAGACACCCCAAGGAAATTGCTGAGAGGCATGTTGAGCCCATTGAATATTATTTTTTTTTGTCCCAAGTGATTGAATAATGACAAAAAAAAAAAAATTTACAAAAAGTTGTCACTAAATGATATATTGCTAAAACATGCCATGGGCATATGTGGAATTACACCCCAAAATACATTCTGCTGCTTCTCCTGAGTATGGGAATACCACATGTGTGGGACTTTTTGGGAGCCTAGCCGCGTACGGGGCCCCGAAACCAAGCACCGCCTTCAGGATTTCTAAGGGCATAGATTTTTTATTTCACTCCTCACTACCTATCACAGTTTTGAAGGCCATAAAATGCCAAGATGGCAACCCCCCCCCAAATGACCTCATTTTGGAAAGTAGACACCCCAAGCTATTTGCTGAGAGGCATGTTGAGTCCATGAAATATTTTATATTTTGACACAAGTTGCGGGAAAATTACAAACTTTTTTATTTTTTGCACAAAGTTGTCACTAAATGATATATTGCTCAAACATTCCACGGGCATATGTGGAATTACACCCCAAAATACATTCTGCTGCTTCTCCTGAGTACGGGGATACCACAGGTGTGGGACTTTTTGGGAGCCTAGCCGCGTACGGGGCCCCGAAAACCAAGCACCGCCTTCAGGATTTCTAAGGGCGTAAATTTTTGATTTCACTCCTCACTACCTATCACAGTTTAGAAGGCCATAAAATGCCAAGATAGCACAACCCCCCCCCCCCCAAATGACTCTATTTTGGAAAGTAGACACCCCAAGCTATTTGCTGAGAGGCATGGTGAGTATTTTGCAGCTCTCATTTGTTTTTGAAAATGAAGAAAGACAAGAAAAAAAATTTTTTTTTTTTTTCAATTTTCAAAACTTTGACAAAAAGTGAGGTCTGCAAAATACTCACTATACCTCTCAGCAAATAGGTTGGGGTGTCTACTTTCCAAAATAGGGTCATTTGGGGGGGTTTTGTGTCACCTGGGCATTCCATGGCCTCCGAAACTGTGATAGGCAGTGAAGAGTGAAATCAAAAATTTACGCCCTTAGAAAGCCTGAAGGCGGTGCTTGGTTTTCGGGGTCCCGTACGCGGTTAGGCTCCCAAAAAGTCTCACACATGTGGTATCCCCGTACTCAGGAGAAACAACAGAATGTATTTTGGGGTGTAATTTCACATATTCCCATGGAATGTTTGAGCAATATATCATTTAGTGACAACTTTGTGCAAAAAAAAAAAAAAAAAAAGTCTTTTTCCCGCAACTTGTGTCACAATATAAAATATTCCATGGACTCTACATGCCTCTCAGCAAATAGCTTGGGGTGTCTACTTTCCAAAATGGGGTCATTTGGGGGGGGGGGGGTTGAACTGTCCTGGCTTTTTATGCACAACATTTAGAAGCTTATGTCACACATCACCCACTCTTCTAACCACTTGAAGACAAAGCCCTTTCTGACACTTTTTGTTTACATGAAAATTTTTTTTTTTTTTTTGCAAGAAAATTACTTTGAACCCCCAAATATTATATATTTTTTTTAAAGCAAATGCCCTACAGATTAAAATGGTGGGTGTTTCATTTTTTTTTTTCTCAAATGCATTTTTTTGGGAAAAAGCACACTTTTTTTAAAATTTTAATGCACTAAAACACACTATATTGCCCAAATGTTTAATGAAATAAAAAAGATGATCTTAGGCCGAGTACATGGATACCAAACATGACATGCTTTAAAATTGCGCACAAACGTGCAGTGGCGACAAACTAAATACATTTTTAAAAGCCTTTACAGGTTACCACTTTAGATTTACAGAGGAGGTCTACTGCTAAAATTACTGCCCTCGAGCTGACCTTCGCGGTGATACCGCACATGCATGGTGCAATTGCTGTTTACATTTGACGCCAGACCGACGCTTGCGTCGGGGTGCTTTTTTTTTTTTTTCTTATTTTTTTTGCTTTTTTATCTTATTTTTAAACTGTTCCTTCCATTTTTTTTTTTTTTTTTATTGTTATCTCATGTTATCATGTAAATATCCCCTATGATAGCAATAGGTAGTGATAGGTACTCTTTTTTTTTTTTTTTAAAAATTGGGGTCTATTAGACCCTAGATCTCTCCTCTGCCCTCAAAGCATCTGACCACACCAAGATCGGTGTGATAAAATGCTTTCTCAATTTCCCAATGGCGCTGTTTACATCCGGCGAAATCTAAGTCATGAAATGCTCGTAGCTTCCGGTTTCTTAGGCAATAGAGATGTGAGCCATTCTGGTCTCTGATCAGCTTTATGGTCAGCTGGCTGAATCACCGGCTGCATTCTCAGGTTCCCTGTTGGGACAGGAGAGCCAGAGAAAAACATGAAAGACGGTGGGGGGGGGGGGCATTCCCTCCCACTGCTTGTAAAAGCAGTCTAGAGGCTAATTAGAAACTAGGATTGCTTTTACATGAAAGCTGACCGCTGGCTGAAAAGAATGATACCAAGATGATACCTAAACCTGCAGGCATCATTCTGGTATAATCACTCAAAGTCCAGCAATATACCAGTACGTTGCTGGTTCTTGTTGGGCATATATTGTAAACTTTTTTTTCAGCCTGTGGGCTGAATGAAAAAAAGATATTGATCGGCGGGTATGCCCACTATTAGAATACCTCCCTTCATCCACCCACTTCTAATGATGGGCATACATGCACCGTTTATATACGCTGAAGCATGGGGGCATACGCCCCTAAAGGTAGGAGCAAATCGCTCCTCCACCCACTGCTGCCCCCATGCTTCGGCATATATGCTGAAGTATGTAACTGTGGTGGTGAAATCACCTCTGACAGCGATGGAGTCACGGCTTTATGTATCGTGGGAGCAAACGCTGTTGCTGTCAAGATAAATGAATCCGCGCTGCAACTGAATGGCGTACCTTTAAACAAATGATGGTTAACAATAAAACAAGGTAACATTACAGTATAACAGTAAGACTTACCATACCTGCAAAGCAAATACAAAAAAAACAGTAAAAAATAAATAAAACATTTAACGCAACCTGTGCCTAAAATATATGCCGAAGCATGGGGGCATCCTCCCGCAAAAGGTAGGAGCAAATCGCTCCTCCACCCACTACTGCCCCCACTCTTCGGCATATATGCTGAAGTATGTAACTGTGGTGGTGAAATCACCTCCAACAGTGCTGGAGTCACGGCTTTATGTATCGTGGGAGCAAAGCTGTTGCTGTCAAGATAAATAAATCCGCTCTGCAGCTGAATGGCGTACCTGAAAACAAAAAAATGGTTAACAATAAAACACAGTAAACAGTAAAGTATAAAAAAATTGCATACCTATAAAGCAAACATGATAAAAACATAATAATAATAAAACATTGCAGAATAGAATACAGTAAAAAAGAGCAGAGCAATAGAGAGAACAATAAAACGACAAGTATTTTTGTTTCTTTTTATTTTATTTATTTTTTTGTGTTTTTTTTTTTTATTTATTTTTTTCACACTTTTTTTTTTTGTAACTTTAACTTTTGTAACTGGTACCAGGTTCGGGTCTCTCAAAATGCGATGGCATCTTGGGAGACCCTGTGAAAGTGTGTCCTAGTCTGTGCAGTGCTGTACCCTACGCTAATACTACGCTAATACTCAACTAGTGTATGGTAGCGTTCAAAACATTCACCAATGCAAAGACCAGGATTGTCAGGACAGGAGGGACAATAATAGCGGGTGTCACGCTTATATCCGCGATTTCTGCAGACACGTCATCTTTTTTGGGGGGCTCGTTGGGTAGGGGTACTCGGGAGGACATAAAGAAAATGCCTCTCATGCAGCCGGCTTACTGCATTTGGTTGGGGAAGGTGAGGTTGAGCACCGTCTGGAAACAGAAGGGCTCTGACGATCTCTTCCTGGAATTTAAGGAAGTATCCACTCCGTCCTGAAGTTCTGTATAGCACTTAAGCGTTCAGCAAAGCCAATTGAAATAAACAGACACTTTTTTGTACCAGCGTCTGGCCTTACGGGCAACTAGGTACAACTGGTCGTTGAGGTCCACCCCTTCCATGTTAAGGTTCTATTCGTGGACCAGAGGGGTTTCTCCACAACACCAGTCGCCGTAGTAATTTGGACCGTCGTGTCTGCATGAAGGGAGGTAAGAACGAAAACATTCTTATTATCCCTCCACTTCATAGCGAGCAAATTATTACACTGCAAGCAGGTTCTCTACCCCCAGCCTAAGACGGGAATCTACAAGCCGCTGGGGAAAGCCCCGGCGATTAGGTTGCACGGTGCCACATGCTTCAATCTGATGATCAAAAAGGTGACTAATAAGTGGCACGCTTGTGTAATAATTGTCCACGTACAAGTGGTACCCCTTTCCGAATAAGGGTGACACCAAGTCCCACACAATCTTGCCAGCGCTTCCTATGTAGTCAGGTCAGTTTGTCGGCTCTACGTGACTATCTTTTCCCACGTAAACCATAAAACTACATGTATAGCCTGTGGCCCTGTCACAGAGCTTATACATCTTGACCCCGTATCTGGCACGCTTGCTGGGAAGGTACTGTTTGAATGACAAGCGGCCAGAAAACTTAATCAGGGACTCATCAATGCAGACAACTTGATGGGGAGTAAACAAGTCTGCAAAACGTTGGTTGAAGTGGTTTGCGAGGGGCTGAATTTTGTAGAGCCGATCGTATTCAGGTTCTCCACAAGGACGACAGAGTTCATTGTCATTGAAGTGCATGAACCGCAAAATCTGCTCGTATCGTGCCCTGGCCATGGAAGCAGAGAACACGGGCATATGGTGAATTGGGTCAGTGAACCAATATGACCGCAACTCACTTTTTGGTTATGCCCATGAGGAGGGAAAGGCCCAGAAAGATCTTAAATTCGGAAACCATAATTGGTTTCCAATCTCTGGCAAGGGAGGCCTGGGGAATAGTGGCGATGTGTTGACAGCGTACAAATAGCTTTGGTCCACAATAGATCTATAGAGATCTTCAGTGAAAAACAGCGAATAAAAATCCAGTGATGTAAAATCAACTGTTTCCACCTAAATACCGGGTTGGCCAGTGAATGGGGGGGAAGTACTGGTGCTGCAGAAGTGGTGGATTCCCAATTAGGATTGGCGAATGCAGCAGGAAGGGCACTATGGGCACGACGGGCCTGTGTTCGTCGTCTTAGTGGCAGCGGGACACTACTTGTGCTTGTCACCTCGCCAGCTTGAACTGCACTTATGGGACTCGCCACGTCACCAAGTGTTACTGCAGTGCTGGATGTACGACCAGGGTGTACTAGGCCGCTGGTGCTTGCCAGTTCACCAGAAGGAATAGCGGCGCTAGTACTTCTCTGCTCCATATGAGGGACCTGCGGTTCTTGCACATCAAGGACAGAAAAAGAAGTTCGGGGTCTGGTACGCCTGACCTTGGCAGGGACCACAACTCTGTCGTCAGAGCTATCTGTCATGGAGTCGCTGTCGTCTACAGGATCATATTCTGAGCCTGAATCTGACAGATGAGTGACTTCCTCTTTACTATCTGTCATGCTCAGAAATGTGTAGGCCTCTTCACTAGTGTACCTTCGATTTGCCATTTTGGGCTCTAAATTTAGTGGTACACTAATGAGACTCACAGGCAAAAAAGCCTGACTGTTAGCGACTGTATCAAAACGCTACCAACAAAAACTGTTAGCGATCGCAGGGTTCAGGCCTGCGATCTGGCTGGTGCCATGACTGATAGCATGTGCAGCACCATGGCGGTTGCAGATCAGACAGAAGCAGCTTCCTTGTACAAACTCAGCAGTGCCTAAAAATGATGGAAATGGAGAGCAACTGACCATGTGCAGAGCAGGATGAGACCGAGTATTACTTGATTGTACAAAGTATAGACACTTTTTAAAGTTTTACATAGCTATACCTGCAAAAGGGGCCAGCCTGAAGTGATCTAGCAGGACTTAGTTAAAAAGCAAAAGTTACATTTCAACACAAAGTGGTGTAACAGTCAACATGAATGGTTTATCCTGTTACTGCTACAGACTCAGTCTCTTTTAGTGTTGAAAATATATTTATTAACATTTTCATAGAAAACATAGCGAACAACATGAAAATGCACAATCCATGGATGGTCATAAACAAACGTGTAGGGAGTAAGCCCGATGGCTATCACCCATAGCTAGACTCCAGTGATCTAATAGGGTTGAGCTAGAGTGAAAGATCGTCTTATGGTATAAGAAATGATTCTGGCTAATAAGCCTTAGTGCCTGTAGTATAAATTTATACTTGTAGGTTGTAGAGAGTTAGAGAGCAAAGACCAGAGCGGAAAAAGAAGAGTGGAGGAGAAGGAAAAAGAGGAGGGGAGGGGAAGGGATGAGTTGGGGAGGAACACGGAAAAGTAGGGAAAGAGGGGTGGAGGGAAATGTCAAATAGCAGAAGAGCTGCTGATGAGACATTTTCTAGAGGAAGTAAGTGTTAGATTAAAAGGCGGCTGGTCAATGGCTACAAGGGCTAGTGAGCCTCAGGGGTGAGGTTCTCGTTTAAGATGTTCTCAGTGGGCTCGATGGCATGTTCATTATCATGCCTGAGGTGGAGAAGCGGAGCCAGACAGACCACAACATCCTATACTTTTCATATGTGTCATTATCAAGGATCAACATCTCCTCCATCCCCATGGTATCATTCATGGTTGAAACCCACCGTGACAAAGGAGGAGTGGTGGTTGTTTTCCAATATGATGGAATGAGCTGTCTCGATGACATAAGAAAAGTAGTAGGTTTCGTTTTTGTGTTGTAATAGACCCGGGAAGCATAGAGAGGAGAGCAATCTTTGGGGAGATCGGTAATGTTTCATCATAGATTTTATTATAACATTCAAATACCTGAGTCCAGAAGGGGCGGATCCTCTCACAGTCCCACAAGACGTGTAGATAAGTCCCACTAGAGGCGTCACATCGCCAGCAGGAGGCTGAGGAAGATGGAAAAATTTTGTGCAAAGTGGCGGCGTCCCTGTACCACCTGGATAGGATCTTGTAATTCTTTTCCTGAGAATAGCATGATATATGATTTATGTGTAAAGTGAAACGATGTCTGCCATTCCGATCTGGAGATGTCCTCACCCAAGTCCACAGACCACATCCTGGTGTAATGTGGCAAGTGATTGTGCATTAGGGCCTGTGGTGGGCCATATAGGGATGAGAGAAGGTGTCTGGGTATTTCCGTGGGGAGCACAAGTCCTCAAACCCAGTTTGGGGACGGTGTACCTGGAAGGAAGCGTTTAGGTGTTTAGTGAGTGTTGACATGTGCAGGGCGGTAAGCCAGTCACAGGATCCTGCCGGCGTGACCGGTGTCCCCTGTAAATGATGAACAAAAGAATGTGCTTGAGGCCAATCAGTACGTTTGAAAGGCCCCAAGGTTGTTGCTCCCACGCCCTGTGGGAACATTGGGTTATCAAACAGAGTTGTCAGCGGGGATGGGTCAGAAGATAAGATGGCATTGAGACCTCTGCCATACCAAAGTTTAAGAGAGGCTATCGTTAGTGGTGTGAGATAGGGTAAGTGGGCGTAGTTGTGTCTATATCCACATAGAAGGGCCCCAAGGCCCACGGGGGCTAAGTCTTGCTCTATTGAGACCAACGCCTTCAGGAAAGGACGAGCGAACCATTCCAGTACACGTGCCATATGGGTGGCTTTGTAACAGAGTTAAAGTCAGGGAGACCAGCCCCACCCTGTAACTTCGAGAGAATAAGTAGTATGTACTTAACTCTGGGGAGCCCATGGTTCCACATAAATCTAATCACCAGGGAGCGTAAGGAGGTGAAGAAAGATTTGGGAACTATGACAGGGATCGTTTGAAAAAGGTATAAAGTTTGGGCAGGGTATCCATTTTAAGAGTGTTGATCCGCCCGAACCATGGCAAGGGAGATCCACCCCATTCCTCCCAGGTCTTTTCGTATGCGGGAGAGTAGGGGGACATAGTTCAGTAGAAATAGGTTGGTTAGGTTCGAAGGGATAATAACCCCTAGGTATGATATTCCTTTTGATTGCCATTGAAAAGAGAAGTTTGATTTCAGTAGGGACAATATTGAGAGCCTCCGTTTTGGCTATATTGAGTTTAAAGTTACTAAAGGAGCCGAACCGGCGTAATTGAGTTGGTATATACTGTAGACTAAAAGGTCATCAGCATATAGGGATAGCTTGGGAGGAAGGCATTTGAATGCCATGAATGGAGGCGTTCTGGTGTATGGCACATGCTAGGTGTTCTATAATGGTAACAAACCAAAGGGGGGAGCGGGTACAGCCTTGCCGTGTAACATTCGAGATGTGAAATGGTTCTGATGTAGTGCCGTTTACTAGTACTGTGGCAGAAGGCTGGGAGTACACAAAGACAATACTTTAGTGATGAAGGTTGTTTCTAGGCCTAATTGTTCAAGGGAGAGTCGTAAATCTCCAATTAACCCTATCAAACACCTTTTCGGCGTCGAAGGATAGGAGGCAGGCTTTTAGGTCTCTGCGCTGTATAAAGCAAATAAGGTGAATCGTTTTAGTGGTGTCCCTTGCCTCTTGGCCTGGGACAAACCCTACCTGGTCATTATGTATCACTCCCGGGAGAAGGGGGGACAAGCGGGTGGCCAATACCTTTTGCGAACAATTTAAGATCAATGTTGAGCAATAATATAGGCCTTTAGCTACTACACTGGGACGGGTCTGTGCCCGGTATCGGTATTATAGAGATGTTGGCAGCTAGAAACCCTTTAGAGGGTAAGTTGGAATCATCAATAGAGTCAAAAGCTTTTGTTAGGAGTGGTGCTAGTTGAGGGGCAAATGTTTTGTAGAATCTGGGAGTGTATCCGTCTGGTCCAGGACATTTGCCTGTTTCAGGTCTTTTATGTCTTGTAAAAATTCAGATGTGACTAGAGTTTTATCAAGCTCTGAAGAGTCTGATACATCAGTGGTGGGTAACGCTGTCTCTGCGATGTAGTCTCGCATGTCGTCGCCAGAGGTAGTATTCTGGGTACGTGGGGTTTTACGTGATATGTTGTAAAGTTGTGAGTAGTATTGTTGAAAGGAAGCAGAAATGCCTGATGTATTGAACGTCTTGTCTTGGTTGGGTTGGATGATAAAGGGGATGGAGTGACCGGGGGGGGTCTAGGGTGGAGGGTCCATGCCATATTTGTTTGCGAGTGAGTATTAGTGATTACGTGCTCTATCTCTAGCAATTGGGGAATGAGAGTCTAGAAGTTGGAGTAGCTCTCGACGAGCTTTGGATAGTTGTATGAAAATGTGGGGGCTAGGTCTTGTTTATGGATGGGTTCTAGTTCCGCAATAGTGGAAAGGAGGCGGCGTATATTGTCGGCTCTTATTTTTTTGAGGTGAGAGCCATGCTGTATAAGTACCCCCCGTCCCACACATTTTAAAGCTTCCTATTGATTAAGGGAGGAGGTTATGTCTGAGGAGTGATCAGATACAAAATTCTTAATGGTTTTAGAGACATTGGCTACGCAGACAGTCTTGTAGTAAATTATCATTGAGTCTCCAATGTGGGCCTCTGCGTTTTGTCGGGGTTCGTGCTAGGGTCAAATAGACTGGGGCATGGTCAGACCAGAGTATATGACCTATGGACGCTCGGGGGGGTGTCCAACAGAGATTGAGATTAGAAAGTGATCCAGTCTACTATACGCCAAACATCCACCAGATGGGAGGAGCAGTGATTTTATGTGTGTTAATGTAGAGAAGGGAACAGAGGACTTACCTGAGGATGTGTCTGCGGACGGGGACAAGGTGACATTGAGATCTCCACCGATAATGAAGGAGAAACCCCCGAAGGATAGTCTGGTGAGAACCGATGAGAGGAACCGAGCCTGACCCACATTGGGAATGTAAATATTTGCCACTGTGAAGAGAAAATTGTTTAGTTTCAGTTTTCAGTTTTAAGAATATGAAACGACCTGCAACATCGATAAGGGAGTCTAGCACCTCTGGATTAAAGGATTTATGGAAAGCGACAGAGACCCCCTTGGATTTGGCTTGGGGGTTGGTACTATGGTACCAATGTGGATAATATCTGTTGCGCAGGGCGTGTATGGATCCCGTGCGGAAATGTGTTTCTTGCAATAGCAAGATTTTAGAACGCATTTTTTGGAAGTGATATAGTGTCTGGCTCCGCTTCTCCGGAGTGTTAAACCCCCTGCAATTAAAAGATGCTAGTGCAATTGGGCCATCATTCGCCATAGGAGGTCCAGGTGGGCATGAAGTAAGATAGACTTGTCTGATAGCTCACGAATCAGCAGCTCTTGACGGGGGGGGGACAGGGTCGGGGGAGGTATAGCAGAAGAGGGGGCAGGGGGAGGGGAAGAAGGAGGCAAAGAGAGAAGAAAAGCAATAAAAAGGAGGCAGGAAGGTGAAAGAGCGATGACACATGTCGGAGGGACCTTTATACATGTAAAAACAATTGTCACAATCATTACTATATTTCCCCAAACTAGTAGATTTTAGTGCAAACAGTATAGTAATTACTTGTAGTGGTAATGGTGAATGGAACCAACAGGTCAAATTTAGAAAAAATGGAACTATAACGAAAAAGGCCACTAGGTGGCTCCAAAAGATCAATAGCAAGGGATGCGGCACAGTGGTGTAGTGGGTAGCACTTTCGCCTAGCAGTAAGAAGGGTCGCTGGTTTGAATCCCAACCACGACACTACCTGCCTGGAGTTTGCATGTTCTCCCTGTGCCTGCATGGGTTTACTCCGGGTACTACGGTTTCCTCCCACACTCCAAAGACATGCTGGTAGGTTAATTGGATCCTGTCTAAATTGTCCCTAGTATGTATGAATGTGAATTAGGGACCTCAGATTGTAAGCTCCTTGAGGGTAGGGACTGATGTGAATGTACTATGTATATGTAAAGCGCTGCGTAAATTGAAGGCGCTATATAAGGACCTAAAATAAAATAAATAAATAAAATAAATAAAAAGGCCTTCTATTGAGGTACACATCCGTGTACTCCACAGTGCCCATATTGGCACTATGGGGAAAAAAGAAAAAACCCTTAAGGGGGGTGCGGGGCAAGACCATAGGGCAGAGCAACTCCCTGTACCCCAACTCCACGGGGATCACAAAAATAATCAGAACCATTCATTAAAAAACATAGTAGTAAAACATTAATGTGTAGCCAAGGTTATGAACAGAATGTAGGAAAATCAGCATAACTGGTAATATGTGAGTGAAATAGAGGTTATTGTGGAATGGTAATCCACAATGGGGGGTGTCAGCATGACATACATATGTACTTCAGGCATTTAAGGAGGCAATTTACATAACCTATAATTTTAAGAGGTACACATGTGGATGAATTGTCCAAGGCTACCTGGGGGGGGGGGGGACAGCGAGGAGGAATTCAATAAAAGAAGGGGGGAAAGATACGAGAGGATCATAGCTATCAGACCAGATCACTGGACGAATGTACGTTAAGTAGGGGAGTATAGGAAGTCAAAAAAAATCTTCAAAAAGCAATGGAACAACTTGCAAACAGGGTGGATGGCAGTGAATTAAGCCTATATAGGCCTCGGAATGTCACAATGATGATCCCTGGAGAAAGAAGAAAACAGGAAGGCAATCTAGGCTGAGTTCAATCGTTGGGATCCTGCTGTGAGGTAGACCTTGGGTTGCGTTTGCGGCTCTGTTTTTGCCATTGTGGGGTGAAGGGTAATCCCGGGGTAGTCGGGGAAAACGGCCAATCTGGCAGGGCAACTTGCGGCAGCTCCAATGTACTGAGGAATGAAGGTAGGTCTCCCAAAGTGCGAAAGATGGCGGTTTTACCCTCGTGGTGTACTCTGAGATGAAAGGGAAATCGCCATTGGTATTTTATCTGCTTTGATTGCAGTAGCTGTGTAAGTGGTTTCAATGCTTTCCTCATTGCCAGTGTTTGGTGGGAGAGATCAGGAAGAAGCATCACAGGGGTGTCGTTGAAGAAGATTGTGTGCTGAGAACTGGCAGCTCTCATTATATTCTCCTTTAACTTGTAAAAGTGGAACCGGCACAGGGTATCGCGTATGAAGGAGGGGTCAGAGGTTCGGGGACCTGAGGTTCGGTGCACATAATCCAATTCGATTGTGTCATCTTTGGCACGTTGTAGCAGTTGATTAAAAATGGCCGTCACAGCCGCAGGTAGATTTATGGGGTCTACAGATTCGGGGATCCCCACTATGCGTATGTTTCGACGAGTACGATTTTCGGTATCGTCTTGGTCGGAAAGCTGCTGCAGCATGACCGTGTGAGTGTTGAGGATTCTGTCATGTGTCTGTACAGAGTCGCTTAGGCTGTCTGCAGTGCTTTCTATATCTTCAAAGCGTGCCCCTATGTCCTTTTTAGGGTCAGAGACCTTTCTTCTTGTATGCTTTCTCAATCCTGTGTACACAGTGCTCAAAGTCTGCTTTAGTGGGCAGGGATCTGATGTAACTATGGAGGGATCTGATCTGTCCCAGCCCTCCCCTGAACCCAGGGAGACATTAGAGCGGCTCCTGGTAAGCCTGGGAGTACAGTCAGAGTCATCAGGGAGTGAGATTTGGCTGTGTGAGCTCACCTGTGTGTGCAGGGCCGAGTCAGAGTGTGCTGGGGATGGTGGAGCTGGTGCCATCTTGGATTCCGGGCAGCGCTCTGAGGCAGACCGAGATCGAGCAAAATAATCATCCAGATCACCCCCTTGACGGTTTCCGCTGGTGCCCTTCGGTGCCTTGGGCTTGTCTTTCCCCATTGGTGCCTTTTTTTAGCTGATTTATCGGCCGTTATGAGGTCCGTGGAGCCGAGGGATCCAGGAGCTGTGTGCCAACTCAGGTATGGGTGATCTCTTAGCTATTTTCAGACCCAACCAGGGATAGAAAGCAGTGTCTCAATGCTTACAGTGCCTGATTGGCTGCTCATTAGATGGTGCCTGGACGGTTCCAGGGCCAATGACACTTAGCAAACCATGTGGCATTACAGCGATGATTTTTTTTGTTGTGGCCACTTTTAAGTACAGCATTCTGATAACCACTGTAGGAGTTTTTTGGTTCCTACTGTCTTCCAGTGCGTGGAGCAATTTTTCCCATGGCCCACAGATGATTTGATTTTAGTGCAATTCCTAACACTGATTTAATTTAGGGGTTCCCTGATGCTCTTCATAGTTATATTTGGAACCTCTCAGTGGAGTCAGAGGTCATTTCACAAATGTTTGACACCAGTATGGACAGAAGGGGTTCCCCTCAATAGCTCCACAGAGTTGGCAGTTAAATCAGACTAGCATCTCTTACATTTACCAATCTCAATCGGGTACCACCCAAGGGAATCGCAGCCCATGCTACTAGGGCCTGGCCATCTTTATATGTGGCGAATGCAGGAGCTACGCCACATCAGATCTGCCAGGTGGAAACCTGGTTGAGCTTTAGTACCCTTACAAAAACATTACAGGATAGATTTCCTGTTCAGCCAAGACCAATCTTTCAGTAGAAAGGTTCCCCGGTCTGTAGACCCCCCCTAGTGGTATTCCTTGCTAAATCCCCTCAGATGCTGCCCTGGAAGACTACTTAAGAAAACAGTTGGGTACCTGTGGCTCCTTTTTCTAGGAAGTCTTCCAGGGCAGTACCCATCCCTATGTTTTCTTTTTTAGGCGGAAGATTTATGGAAGCATGGTGTATATTTCTCTGTTGTTTGTTTGGGACTCCTATATAACTGGGGTATATGACAGCTTTTGGTGGATGATGCGTTTCCTGTTTTAGGTGGGAGGAGGATTTCTCAGATGCTGCCCTGGAAGATGTCCTAGAAAAGGAGTTACAAGGTACCTCGACACTCCCTGCTCATACCACTGCTAGTGGTAGAGAATTCCACATACTTACTGCTCTGACAATAAAGAACCCTCTACGCAGATTAAGGTTAAACTGTTACTCTTCCAATTTAAGTGAATGGCCACGTCTTTTTAAACTGCCTTTCACTGAAAAGTTTTCTCCCTATGCTAGGGTCACCAGTAAGGTATTTGTACATCGCTATCATATCCCCTCTCAAGTGTCTCCTCTCCAGAGAATAAGTTCAATGCTTGTAGTCTTTCCCCATAGCTGAGATCCTCTAGTCCTTTTATTAGCTTTGTTGCCCTTCTCTGAACTCTTTTCAGTTCCAGCACATCCTTCTTGAGGACTGGTGCCCAGAACTGGATGGAACAGGCAAAATGCGGCCGGACCAGAGTCTTGTAGAGTGGGAGAATTATCTTTTTTATCTCTGGAGTAAATCCCATTTTAATGCATGCTAATATTCTGTTGGATTTGCTTGCAGCAGCTTGGCATTGCATGTCATTGCTGATCCTGTCATCTACTAGGACCCCTAGGTCCGTTTTCCATCCTGGATTCCCCCAGAAGTTCTCCCCCTAGCGAGTAACTTGCGTTCGTATTTTTAGCACCCAAATGCATTTTTTTTACATTTTTCAACATTAAACCTCATTTGTCATGTAGTTGCCCACTCCATTATTTTATTTATGTCTTCTTGTAAGTTTTCCACATCCTGCACAGAAGTTATTGCCCTTCTTAGCTTTTGTATTGTCCGTGAATATTGAGATTGCGCTATGTATCCCATCCTCTATCTTTTATGAATAAATTCAACAGAATTGGTCCCAGGACAGATCCTTGGGGGACCTCACTTACCACACTGAATCATTCTGTGTGTTTGCTATTTATCACCACTCTTTGGACTCGCCCCTGTAGCCAGTTTTCATCCAGGTACTCACCCTATGGTTCATGCTGCCAGACCTCAGTTTGTAAAGTAAATGTTTGTGGGGAACTGTACCAAATGCCTATGACAAATTCAGATACACCACATCCACAGGCCTGCCTTTATCTAGATGGCAGCTCAATTCCTCATAGAATGATAATAGATTGGTCTGGCAAGAACAATCCTTCTTGAATCCATGCTGATTACTACTAATGATACTGTTTTCATTACTAAAATCTTGGATATAGTCACTTATCCTCCCCTCCAATAGCTTACAGACTATCGATGTTTGGTTGACTGACCTGTAGTTTCAGGAATATATCTCCTCCCTTTTTAAAATATTGGTACCACGTTGGCTTTTCACCAGTCACATGGTACCATTCCAGTCAGGAAACTGTCCATAAATATTATAAATAATGGTCTAGCTATCACATGACTGAGTTCCTTAAGGACCCTCGGATGTAAGCCACCTGGTCCTGGTGACTTGTTTAAGTTTTTTTTTCAAGTCTATTTCTGATACTGGCTTCTGTTAGCCATGAGGGTACCTTCTGTGACGTGGTGTTAACATTTACAGTCTTGGTTACTATATCCCCATGTTTTTTTCCTTCATGAAAACTGAAGAGAAGAATGCATTTAAAACATTCGCCTTATTGTCTTTTGTAACCAAATTCCCTTCATCAGCCCTTCTGGGGCCAATATGCTCTGTCCTCACTTTCTTACTGTTAATATATTTAACCACTTGCTGACCGCCGCACGACTATATACGTCGGCAGAATGGCACGGGCAGGCAAAAGGACTTACAGGTACGTCCTTGCCTGCCCGCGGGTGGGGGGTCCGATCGGACCCCCCCCCCCCGGTGCCTGCGGCGGTCGGCAAATCTCCCCCGGCGATCGGTGGTGAGGGGGAGGCCATCCATTCGTGGCCCCCCCCCCCCTTGCGATCGCTCCCAGCCAATGGGATCATTTCCCTGCCTCTGTATTGTACACAGAGGCAGAGGAAATGATGTCATCTCTCCTCGGCTCGGTATTTTCCGTTCCGGGCCGAGGAGAGAAGACTGCAATGTGAGTGCACCAACACACACACACACACAGTAGAACATGCCAGGCACACATTACACCCCGATCCCCCCCCCGATCGCCCCCCGATCCCCCCCCAATCACCCCCCCCCCGTCACAAACTGACACCAAGCAGGTTTTTTTTTTTTTTTCTTTTCTGATTACTGTATTGGTGTCAGTTTGTGACAGTTACAGTGTTAGGGCAGTGAGTGTTAGGCCCCCTTTAGGTCTAGGATACCCCCCTAACCCCCCCTAATAAAGTTTTAACCCCTTGATCACCCCCCGTCACCAGTGTCGCTAAGCGATCATTTTTCTGATCGCTGTATTAGTGTCGCTGGTGACGCTAGTTAGTGAGGTAAATATTTAGGTTCGCCGTCAGCGTTTTATAGTGACAGGGACACCCATATACTACCGAATAAATGTTTTAACCCCTTGATTGCCCCCTAGTTAACCCTTTCACCACTGATCACTGTATAACCGTTACGGGTGACGCTGGTTAGTTTGTTTATTTTTTATAGTGTCAGGGCACCCGCCGTTTATTACCGAATAAAGGTTTAGCCCCCTGATCGCCCGGCGGTGATATGCGTCGCCCCAGGCAGCGTCAGATTAGCGCCAGTACCGCTAACACCCACGCACGCAGCATACGCCTCCCTTAGTGGTATAGTATCTGTACAGATCAATATCTGATCCGATCAGATCTATACTAGCGTCCCCAGCAGTTTAGGGTTCCCAAAAACACAGTGTTAGCGGAATCAGCCCAGATACCTGCTAGCACCTGCATTTTGCCCCTCCGCCCGGCTCAGCCCAGCCCACCCAAGTGCAGTATCGATCGATCACTGTCACTTACAAAACACTAAACGCATAACTGCAGCGTTCGCAGAGTCAGGCCTGATCCCTGCGATCGCTAACAGTTTTTTTGGTAGCGTTTTGGTGAAATGGCAAGCACCAGCCCCAGGCAGCGTCAGGTTAGTGCCAGTAGCGCTAACACCCACGCACCGTACACCTCCCTTAGTGGTATAGTATCTGAACGCATCAATATCTGATCCGATCAGATCTATACTAGCGTCCCCAGCAGTTTAGGATTCCCAAAAACGCAGTGTTAGCGGGATCAGCCCAGATACCTGCTAGCACCTGCCTTTTGCCCCTCTGCCCGGCCCAGCCCAGCCCACCCAAGTGCAGTATCGATTGATCACTGTCACTTACAAAACACTAAACGCATAACTGCAGCGTTCGCAGAGTCAGGCCTGATCCCTGCAATCGCTAACAGTTTTTTTGGTAGCGTTTTGGTGAACTGGCAAGCACCAGCCCCAGGCAGCGTCAGGTTAGTGCCAGTAGCGCTAACACCCACGCACGCACCGTACACCTCCCTTAGTGGTATAGTATCTGAACTGATCAATATCTGATCTGATCCGATCAGATCTATACTGGCGTCCCCCAGCAGTTTAGGGTTCCCAAAAACGCAGTGTTAGTGGGATCAGCCCAGATACCTGCTAGCACCTGCGTTTTGCCCCTCCGCCCGGCCCAGCCCAGCCCACCCAAGTGCAGTATCGATCGATCACTGTCACTTACAAAACACTAAACGCATAACTGCAGCGTTCGCAGAGTCAGGCCTGATCCCTGCGATCGTTAACAGTTTTTTTGGTAGCGTTTTGGTGAACTGGCAAGCGCCAGCGGCCTAGTACACCCCGGTCGTAGTCAAACCAGCACTGCAGTAACACTTGGTGACGTGGCGAGTCCCATAAGTGCAGTTCAAGCTGGTGAGGTGGCAAGCACAAGTAGTGTCCCGTTGCCACCAAGAAGACAAACACAGGCCCGTCGTGCCCATAATGCCCTTCCTGCTGCATTCGCCAATCCTAATTGGGAACCCACCACTTCTGCAGCGCCCGTACTTCCCCCATTCACATCCCCAACCAAATGCAGTCGGCTGCATGAGAGGCATTTTTATGTCCTCCTGAGTACCCCTACCCAACGAACCCCCCCAAAAAAGATGTTGTGGCGTGACACCCGCTATTATTGTCCCTCCTGTCCTGACAATCCTGGTCTTTGCATTGGTGAATGTTTTGAATGCTACCATTCACTAGTTGAGTATTAGCGTAGGGTACAGCATTGCACAGACTGGGACACACTTTCACAGGGTCTCCCAAGATGCCATCGCATTTTGAGAGACCCGAACCTGGAACCGGTTACAGTTATAAAAGTTACAGTTACAAAAAAAGTGTAAAAAAAAAAAAAACACAAACAAATAAAAAATAATAGTTGTCGTTTTATTGTTCTCTCTCTATTCTCTCTCTCTCTATTCTCTCTATTGTTCTGCTCTTTTTTACTGTATTCTATTCTGCAATGTTTTATTGTTATTATGTTTTATCATGTTTGCTTTTCAGGTATGCAATTTTTTATACTTTACCGTTTACTGTGCTTTATTGTTAACCATTTTTTTGTCTTCAGGTACAGCATTCACGACTTTGAGTGGTTATACCAGAATGATGCTTGCAGGTTTAGGTACCATATTGGTATCATTCTTTTCAGCCAGCGGTCGGCTTTCATGTAAAAGCAATCTTAGCGGCTAATTAGCCTCTAGACTGCTTTTGCAAGGAGTGGGAGAGAATGCCCCCCCCCCCCACCGTCTTCCGTGTTTTTCTCTGGCTCTCCTGTCTCAACAGGGAACCTGAGAATGCAGCCGGTGATTCAGCCAGCTGACCATAGAGCTGATCAGAGACCAGAGTGGCTCCAAACATCTCTATGGCCTAAGAAACCGGAAGCTACGAGCATTTTATGACTTAGATTTCGCCGGATGTAAATAGCGCCATTGGGAAATTGGGGAAGCATTTTATCACACCGATCTTGGTGTGGTCAGATGCTTTGAGGGCAGAGGAGAAATCTAGGGTCTAATAGACCCCAATTTTTTCAAAAAAGAGTACCTGTCACTACCTATTGCTATCATAGGGGATATTTACATTCCCTGAGATAACAATAAAAATAAGATAAAGCAAAAAAATAATAAAGAAAAAAAAAAAAAAAAGCACCCCTGTCCCCCCTGCTCTCGCGCTAAGGCGAACGCAAGCGTCGGTCTGGCGTCAAATGTAAACAGCAATTGCACCATGCATGTGAGGTATCACCGCGACTGTCAGATCGAGGGCAGTAATTTTAGCAGTAGACCTCCTCTGTAAATCTAAAGTGGTAACCTGTAAAGGCTTTTAAAGGCTTTTAAAAATTTATTTATTTTGTTGCCACTGCACGTTTGTGCGCAATTGTAAAGCATGTCATGTTTGGTATCCATGTACTCGGCCTAAGATCATCTTTTTTATTTCATCAAACATTTGGGCAATATAATGTGTTTTAGTGCATTAAAATGTAAAAAAGTGTGTTTTTCCCCAAAAAATGCGTTTGAAAAATCGCTGCACAAATACTGTGTGAAAAAAAAAAATTAAACACCCACCATTTTAATCTGTAGGGCATTTGCTTTAAAAAAATATATAATGTGTGGGGGTTCAAAGTAATTTTCTTGCAAAAAAAAATAATTTTTTCATGTAATGAAAAAGTGTCAGAAAGGGCTTTGTCTTCAAGTGGTTAGAAGAGTGGGTGATGTGTGACATAAGCTTCTAAATGTTGTGCATAAAATGCCAGGACAGTTCAAACCCCCCCCAAATGACCCCATTTTGGAAAGTAGACACCCCAAGCTATTTGCTGAGAGGCATGTCGAGTCCATGGAATATTTTATATTGTGACACAAGTTGCGGGAAAAAGACTTTTTTTTTTTTGCACAAAGTTGTCACTAAATTATATATTGCTCAAACATGCCATGGGAATATGTGAAATTACACCCCAAAATACATTCTGTTGCTTCTCCTGAGTACGGGGATACCACATGTGTGAGACTTTTTGGGAGCCTAGCCGCGTATGGGACCCCGAAAACCAAGCACCGCCTTCAGGCTTTCTAAGGGCGTAAATTTTTGATTTCACTCTTCACTGCCTATCACAGTCTCGGAGGCCATGGAATGCCCAGGTGGCACAAAACCCCCCCAAATGACCCCATTTTGGAAAGTACACACCCAAAGCTATTTGCTGAGCGGTATAGTGAGTATTTTGCAGACCTCACTTTTTGTCACAAAGTTTTGAAAATTAAAAAAAGAAAAAAAAAATTTTTTTTTTGTCTTTCTTCATTTTCAAAAACAAATGAGAGCTGCAAAATACTCACCATGCCTCTCAGCAAATAGCTTGGGGTGTCTACTTTCCAAAATGGGGTCATTTGGGGGGGGTTTGTGCCACCTGGGCATTCCATGACCTCCGAAACTGTGACAGGCAGTGAAGAGTGAAATCAAAAATGTACACCCTTAGAAATCCTGAAGGCGGTGATTGGTTTTCGGGGTCCCGTACGCGGCTAGGCTCCTAAAAAGTCCCACACATGTGGTATCCCCGTACTCAAGAGAAGCAGCAGAATGTATTTTGGGGTGCAATTCCACATATGCCCATGACCTGTGTGAGCAATATATCATTTAGTGACAACTTTGTGCAAAAAATAAATAAATAAATAAATAAATTGTCACTTTCCCGCAACTTGTGTCAAAATATAAAATATTCCATGGACTCAACATGCCTCTCAGCAAATAGCTTGGGGTGTCTACTTTCCAAAATGGGTTCATTTGGGGGGGGGTTTGTGCCATCTGGGCATTTTATGGCCTTCAAAACTGTGATAGGTAGTGAGGAGTAAAATCAAAAATGTACGCCCTTAGAAATCCTGAAGGCAGTAATTGGTTTTCGGGGCCCCGTATGCGGCTAGACTCCCAAAAAGTCCCACACATGTGGTATCCCCATACTCAGGAGAAGCAGCTAAATGTATTTTGGGGTGAAATTCCACATATGCCCATGGCCTGTGTGAGCAATATATCATTTAGTGACAACTTTTTGTAATTTATTTATTTTTTTGTCATTATTCAATCACTTGGGACAAAAAAAATGAATATTCAATGGGCTCAACATGCCTCTCAGCAATTTCCTTGGGGTGTCTACTTTCCAAAATGGGGTCATTTGTGGGGGTTTTGTACTGCCCTGCCATTTTAGCACCTCAAGAAACGACATAGGCAGTCATAAATTAAAGGCTGTGTAAATTCCAGAAAATGTACCCTAGTTTGTAGGCGCTATAACTTTTGCGCAAACCAATAAATATACACTTATTGACATTTTTTTTACCAAAGACATGTGGCCAAATACATTTTGGCCTAAATGTATGACTAAAATTGAGTTTATTGGATTTTTTTTAGAACAAAAAGTAGAAAATATCATTTTTTTTCAAAATTTTCGGTCTTTTTCCGTGTATAGCGCAAAAAATAAAAACGGCAGAGGTGATCAAATACCATCAAAAGAAAGCTCTATTTGTGGGAAGAAAAGGACGCAAATTTTGTTTGGTTACAGCATTGCATGACCGCGCAATTAGCAGTTAAAGCGACGCAGTGCCAAATTGTAAAAAGTGCTCTGGTCAGGAAGGGGGTAAATCCTTCCGGGGCTGAAGTGGTTAAAACATTTCTTTTATTTTTTTTTTTTTACTTTTTTTTTTTTTTTTACTCTTCTCCGCTATGTGCCTTTTCGTGGTCTATTTAAGCTGACCTGATTGTGTTCTTACATTTATTCCTGCATTCTTTGTATTGTTCTTTTAAACGTATTTCCCCTTGGAATGCAATGCACATTTAGCATACACTTAAAGCACTCCCATTTTTCATCAGTTTTCCTTGTTCCTAGGATTTTATCCCATTTAGCACGTAGCAAAGGGCACAAGTTAGGAAAATTGGCCTGTGGTCGCTGTTTCCTAAGTTGCTCTGTATTTCCACATCTGCGATCAGGTCTGTGCTGTTTGTAATCAGTAGGTCTAGTAATGCATTGTCTCTTGTTGGTGCATTCATCAACTGACCCATTAAATTGTCTCGCAAGACATTTAGGAAATGGCGAGCCTTTTGATGAATGGGCAGTTATTTCTGCCCAGTTGATATCTGAATAATTTAAATCCCTCATTATGACATTGCTTTGCCACCATTCCAAGCTGTTAAAGGAGGTCAGCCACCACCTCCTGCCTCAGGCTAGATGGCTTGTAACATTGCCACCCCCTCCCTAGCTCCGTTCGTAATGTCGTCCCTCACGTTCACTTGCACGTCATTCTTGATGTTCAGGCATACCCCTCCCCCTTTCCTACCCTCCCTATCCCTATGATATAGGGCAGGGGTAGGCAGCCTTGGCCCTCCAGCTGCGGTGAAACTACAAGTGCCATGAGACATTGCAAGATCCTGACAATCACAGGCATGACTCCTAGAGGCAGAGGCATGATGGCATTTGTAGTTTCACCACAGCTGGAGTGCCGAAGTTGCCTACCCCTGATATAGGGAATACCCCTGAATGGTTGCCAGCCAATCATGTGAGCTGTCAAACCAAGTTTCTGAAATTCCCAAAAAATCAAAGTCCTCCTCGTACATTAGCAGCTTCAGTTCACCCATTTTATTAGCTAGACTTCTAGCATTGGTGTACATGCCTCATAATTTTATCCTGTCACATACATACTATTTCCTTGTTAGTTGATATGAGGATGCAATTTGGATATACCAACTTACTTATCTTATGTTTTGGTATTCTGTTCACTCTACCACTAATGCCTCCAATATTACCAGTTGAAACTTGCTCATTGCTGTCTGTACCCTCCCCATTTCAATGCAGTTTGTCCCTGCTACAGAACCGGTAATCGACTGAGAAATCGGCCCAGTTTTCCAGGAACCCGAAACCCCTCCTTTCTACACAAGCACTTCAGCCACTTGTTAATTCTAATCTCTTGATGCCTCTCAAGGTATTGGCAGTATTTCTGAGAATACTACTTTGGAGGTCCTTTTCTTCAATTTAGGTCCCAAGTCACTGAAATCATTTTTTAAATCTCTCCATCTTCTAACTTTGTCCATTGGTGCCAATTTGTACATGACAGCTGGGTCCTCCCCGCTGATAGATTACCGGACAGCCGACCACTCTCCCTTGGTAATCCACAGCGACCCTGTCAGAATTCTGGCGACCCCAATGACACACACAACAGGCAGCTTTTGTGTGCAAAGTGAGTCTGAACTCTTTATTAAGAATTATATGTTTATATGTGAGTTGCAACACAGAGGGGAGGGATAAACTCACTCCTAAGTTTCTAAGGATTAACCAGGCTTCTACAGAGATTTTTTTCATCATTAATTTTAGGCAGCTGAAAGGAACTTACAAAGATAGCTTATCTGCATAGATTAACTACCTAGAATCAGCCTAAACACAATGAGTCATAAAGTGTGGGTTCTAATTAAAACTTGGCTCAAACAAAAAGTCTAAAACTCTAAGGAGAAAGAAGTATAAGAAAAGGCACGTACATTCTTTAAAAACAAGCTTTTAGAATGGAGCCCCACCCAATAATTTGTCCATCCGATCCTCACTGTGCCAAACTTCCGCATCTGGTAAACAACATACAGTTCGGCGCTCACGGTCTTTGACAGATGGCCCTCTGTGTGCTTCTAATAATTGAATCCCCTACCACCAGGATCTGTCTTTCCTTACTCTTAGCCTTACCCCCGCCCTAACTGGAGGAATTTTTCCCCTGGCAGCTCAGGGTGTCGCACTGCTCTAGCATTGTCGCTCTTTGACTGGTTTCACCAGCATCACGCAACAGGGTATATTTATTGGGCTGTACCAGCCCAGGACTGGCCTCCATGATGTTTTCCCCTCTACCCCGCCTAACCGTCACCCAACATTTCTGCTCTTGTGCCTGCACCCTTGTATCTCCACCTATCTCTGTGCTAGTCCCTGCCAGCACCTTACGGGTACATTCCGTACTTGCTCTCAGGTTGGAGATTATTCGCAGTGTTGCCAGTTGCTTCCCTGGATTCAGGACCTAGGGCTTCCAGGGAAGCAACCTGCTCACATTTTGTGCAGCATTATTTTCCCTTGATCAGATGCTCAAGGAAAGCAATACATGTCACAAGGTTGAGTCACGTTACCATACCGGTTGGACATGGTACCCACGAATTTAATGGGAATACTACTAGATGATTAGGGATTATACTCTGCCCAATTAATTGATAATTAATTGATAAACTCGCTTCCTGACTCTATTTTGTTCCTAATTTACACAGCCCTCTGCATTCGCTCCTCCTGATCCCTGATCTCAAGGCCCACAGAATTCTTGTACTCCCACTTATATTTAGTCAACCTCACAGTGCTTGCCAGTTACTTGCAGTGCTCGCCTGTTAATCGCCAGTTACTCGCAGTACTCTCCCATACAGTACCCACACTACACCATCTTCTGACAGTGTCCTTACTACACACAGTCAGCCTACCTTTATGGTCTGTGTTAGGCAGCTCCTCTCCTCCTGCTCAGCCTCATCTAGAAGCTGTCTCCTACAGGGCTTGTCGGCGTCTACAGCCTCTGTCAGTGTGTCACTCTCTGCACCCGCCACCTCTCCTGGTCTGGTATACACTTACCCGCCGCCTCTCCCGGTCTGGGACACTCACCCTTGCCTCTCCTGGTCTGTCTGTCACACTCCCTATCTTGGTCCTGCACCTGCCACCTCCTCTGGTCTGCCTTACACACTCAATCTCACACCAGCTTACTCCCACACCCCGCTCTTATTACGGGTTCTTCTCCCTGCACCTGCTATCACATTATGAAAATAGCGCTGGTGTGCAGGGCTCCGCCCACATGGCCACCTCATTTATTCACAGCAATCTGTAAATGAGACAACAGCAAGTACCGTCATCTATTGCGGCTGATGGCTTGTAGTTCTCAATAGACTGCGAGGGCGCTGATGAGCGGGGTCTCATAGTTTATTCAGAAGCCCTGCAGCTTGTAAACGGTCAGCCCATTTCAGAGGTGTTGGCTGAAAGCTGCAGGGCATATCTGCAGTATCCTGACATTGTACGCCTGATCCACTGATCAGGGGTGCAGTGCATTGCAAGCTCCTGCAGGAAATGATAATAAATACACATTTTTTTCCTGCAAAAATATGTGCATTTTTTTTATTTTTTCCTAAAATTATATCACAGAGCTGGTGACTATTAGAGACCTTGCGCTCCTCCACCCTCTGTTTGAGGATGCCCAACAGATGCTCAATAAGGTTTAGGTCTGGGGACATGCTTGGCCAGTCCATCACCTTTACCCTCAGCTTCTTTAGCAAGGCAGTGGTCGTCTTGGATGTGTGTTTGGGGTCTTATCATGTTGGAATACTGTTGTCACATGTAAAGATATAATAAAATATTTACAAAAATATGAGGGGTGTACTCACTTTTGTGAGATACTGTACATTAGCCTTCCTCTTTTAACTGTAGTAGTTTAACACAGGTGACCACATTTACATCCTTGGCAGGTTCAGCATTCAGTGCACAGTATATGACAGTATATGCATTTTAAATGTGCATTTACATCTTCAGCCTTCTCTGTTTTCCCCAGGTACTGTCATTAGAATTGTCTCAGGAATCTTTGCAATATACAGGCCAAGTTTCTGCTTCATGGGTCTTCAGCTAGTCCTTGAGAGCTGACTTATTATTTAGCCAACTTTGATATTTTTGTAATAAATGTTATGTATAAAGTGTTTGGGTTTTTTTTTTTTGTATCTTAGGACTTTTTTTATGAAGATGATGATGTCCGAAAGGTGAAGAAATCACGAAGGAAAATCCAAGCCTCATCAGCCATAACTAGAGTGAGCTTTTTGTCTATTCCGAGCAGTTTTTCTCTTTTGACCAGTTTACTAGGTTCAGTGTTGTTAACTTGTAGCAAGATCCTCAATCTAAAAGCTGATTACCCAACCCATATCCTGTTTGTAAAGACCACGTGTAGTTGTTGGAGGCTAGGCAACTGTGTGTTCAACTGAATGATTTTCATATTCCTACAATATTGCTTATGCCTCATATTATACGGTTCAGTGTATGTCATTTTGAAAACCTCCAGACATTTCAGAAAAAAGCATAACAAAATATCATTGGTGTGTGGGTGTGTGTGTTTGTGTGTTTTTTTATTATTTTTTTTAATATTCTTTTTCGATTACAGCAGCCAAACATAAAGCAGAAGCTTAAGTCCCTCCTAAACAGGTTCAAAGTTTCAGAAGAGGTAAGGATGGAATGCATTATAAAAAAATGTTGGCATATCCTTTGGGATAACGGTGTTTACATGTAATGAATGCAGTACACGTAATTTTTTTTTTATTTTCAGAGAATTAGGTGGAGGCAAGAGTTGCAAAATGAAGTAAAGCCATTGATGCCATAAAGACCTGTAGTGTTATGATGTAAATCTATTAATCTTTATGGTTTACCTAATTATTCTCCATTTTGTTATTCTCCTTATGTTCATCTCTTAAAATTAAGTCACCTTAATGTTTTTATCACTCTGTCCTCATGCATCGTCCTTGCCTTCACTTTTCTGAATGTTGCATGAAGGCAAGTGGTTAGCATTCTTGTCTTGTAGTGTCCTAGGTATATGTAACGGAATTCTTGGATTGTAAGACTGACCTAAATAATTTATTACAGTATTCTCCCCAGGGCTTTTTTTTCAACATTGTTTTTTTTTTCTTATTGGGGTTTTGTCAGGTAAACAATAAATGGTAATCACATAGAACAGTCATCACATAATGCACAATTGCACAGGTACAAAACATTTTGGTGTGCACATGGTAGTCTGTCCCTATTCACTAAACACAATAATGTAGTTAATATTGTTTAGCTTTTGTGTGGAAAGGTAACCTAGTTCAAGATAGTTTGCTTATGAGTTACGTTAATGACAATTTTACACATGTACGACTTGCTCGCAAAACTGAAGCATGAGGATTGGAGATTTGGCTATACAAAGCGGAGTTCCGCCCATAAAAATACGTTTACATAACTGTGCAGCAAATAACATAACAAATGACATTTGGACAAATTTTTATTTTTTTTTTTACTTGCGTATTAATCCCTTTTGCTATGTGATCCCTTCTAATCTTCCCCTTCCTCACTGCGGCATTTGACGTCACTTCCCTCGGCTCCTCTGCTCGCTAGTGCTGCTGGGAGATGTGTGTCATCATTTCCCGGGAGTCGGTGGGCAGCGCCAAGGGCTAGGTTGCCATCACAATGGGGCGGGCACTTCTGTTGTGATGGCAACCTGTATAGTTTCCAGTGCTGCTACATGCTATTACTGCGCATGTGCGAGAACGGGCGATGCATGCTGGGAATACAGCAGCGCCGTATCCCAGAAGAATATGCTTGTGGGCTTCTCCTGCCCACAAGTAAGATGGGAATCCACAAGAAAGAAAAAGCTAAGGTTTTTTTTAATATAAATATATCATAAAGGCAGTGCTAATGACAAGAATAAGAATTGCTTGATATGCATTATGCAAGAGTAATAGTTATTTAAAAATCAAAAAAAAAAAATCAAAGATGTGGGTGGAACTCCGCTTTAATGTTTTTGTTTGCCAGTTTACAAACTTTCTGAAGGCAGATGTCTTAAAATGACTGCATTTCTGTGTCCCTCGTTGTACAAAAAATATTTTTTTTTTCTACAAGTATGAAAGCTCATGAGTATAGCAGTAGAGATGATGACAGGGCCTTTTCATTAGGGGACTATACTTTACAGCTCATTGTTATTTATTGAAACATTGTTTTTGCTGTTGTCAGAATATCTAATCCTTAAATGCATTTGGTTTTTTGAATATATTATAGAGCTGTGTATTGGGGAAAGAAAGGGGGAGGCTTTGTTATGCTAAATTTGCTTTTTTTCCCCTAAAATTCATTTTCAAGGTTGGGTTTGGTTTGGATCATGTATCTCGTGATGAGATTAGAGAAGAAGATCTTGATGATTTATATGATAGCCTGGAGATGTTTAACCCAAGTGACAGTTGTCCAGAGTTAGAAGAAAGTGAGAGTGTCCTCAGCACCCCGAAACCAAAACTGAGGTACAGGTTTTTCTCTTTGCATTCTTTTTTTTTTTTTCACCATTGTGCTGACTTTGGGTAGGTCACTTTTATATGTATTGTCTCTGTTTAATTATTTAGACCATTCTTTGAGGGGGTTTCTCAGTCCAGTTCCCAGACTGAAATTGGAAGTCTAAACAGTAAAGGAAGCCAAGGAAGAGACATCAACAGTCCAGTGAGTACTATTAATGAGTGTGAAGGAGTGGAAGAAATGTTTGTGGGGCTTTACAAAACTAAAATGTAAAAAGTTGAAAAGTGCAGAGTAATACAAAATTTATGTAATCCTAATTAATTTCCACACCCAAGTAAGCTTATGTTCAAATATTAGGCACACATGGTAATAGAATTTTAACATAATATTTTAATATATCCTTTTTTTTTTTTTTGCACATCTGTGTTCCAGGGGGACCTTTCAGTTGAAGTAAAAATGTCTCGTCGGGAAGAGTCAATGGATACAGAAAGTCAGGTAAAGTTGGACGTGCATTATTCATATATCCAGTACTGGTCTTCATGCTGGCACTTCATTTTTATACATTTTCTAGGTACTTTTTAAAGATTGCTCACACTGGGAACTTTTTTTGCATTTATTATGCATTCTTTATAATAGTTTTGCAAGGGATCCATTAGTAGCAAAATGAAAGTCAATCATCTGTTGCTATTTTAAGAGATATATATATAAATAAGAGATGGATAGAGATATATATATCATATAAACCCTACCTGCAAAGAAAGGTGGATACTCACCTGCTCCACTGCCTGCTCTGCTGCTCTTTATAGAGCTATGTTTGCTAAAAAATCTTTAGCATCTGACACATTTTTGGGTTTGTCGAATACTTTAGTCCCTGCTGTGTGCTGTATTTCCTTCTGCCGACACTGAAGAATGTTGTCACACAAACCCTTTTACCATAGTATCTGCTATTTTTAGGTGTGTTTTCACACCTCTGTTTGAAATTTTAACTAAGGGCACTTTACTGCATTTACTGCAAGGCCCTGCTTTCTTTGCCCTTTACACTGTGACAAAGTGAGTGAGCTTAGTGCACATGGATCCCCAGGCCACTTCTTCTAGGTCTTTGCAAGTGCTGCAATACCTTACAGAACTCCTGGCTGCTTTATTGTTACCCATACCCTGAAAGGGACACAGCAATTCTGCTCTCCCTGCTGTGAATATTTGGACACATCCAGGCCACTCTTGCTGCTCATTTTAGTTAGTAGACCGATCAGCACTTGGAGCGTTAGTAAATAACCCTATTGGGTCACTTGATACGCACAATATATTGAAAATGTGACAGCCACTTGAAGACCAGCATGTTTAACCCCCTTTGCTGTCAAGCCATTTTTTAGTTTTCATCACTGTGATACTTTACATAGTTGTAGGTGAGGTTGAAAAAAGACACAAGTCCATCAAGTCCAAACTATGTGTGTGATTATATGTCAGTATTACATTGTATATCCCTGTATGTTGTGGTCATTCAGGTGCTTATCTAATAGTTTTTTGAAACTATTGATGCTCCCCGCTGTAACCACCGCCTGTGGAAGTGAATTCCACATCCTTGCCGCTCTTACAGTAAAGAACCCTCTACGCAGTCTAAGGTTAAACCTCTTCTTATCTTAATGAGTGGCCACGTGTCTTATTAAACTCCCTTCCACGGAAAAGTTTTATCCCTATTGTGGAGTCACTAGTATGGTATTTGTAAATTAAAATCATATCCCTCTCAAGCAGCTCTTCTCCAGAGAGAATAAGTTCAGTGCTAGTAACCTTTCTTCATAACTAAAATCCTCAAGAGTCTTGTACAGTGGGAGAATTATCGCTTTATCTCTTGAGTTACAGTGCCTTGCAAAAGTATTCACCCCCTTGGCTTTTTACCTATTTTGCTACATTACAGCCTTTAGTTCAATGCTTTTTTTAATCTGAATTATATATGATGGATCATAACAAATGATCATCAGAAATAGATCATATGGATGGCTTAACTCCAATGTAAAAATGCATATAAAAGCAAAGGAGAAGGCCTTCAAAAAATACATGGTTGAGGGATCATCCTCAGCATTCAGACTTTATAAAGAATGCAACAAGAAATGTAAGGGTGCAATAAGGACGGCTAAGATAGAACATGAAAGACACATAGCAGAGGAGAGCAAAAAAAATCCCAAGAAATTCTTTAAGTACGTAAAAAGGGAGGACAGACCATATTGGCCCCATAAAGAATGAGGTAGGACCTGGTTACAAAGGATGGGGAGATGGCGAAAGTATTGAATTTATTCTTCTCCTCAGTCTTCACGAGGGAATCGGGGGGCTTAAGTAACCAAAACTGCAGTGTTTGTCTGCATGACACATCACAGGAAGCACCTCCATGGTTAACAGAGGACAGAATTAAAATGAGACTTGGGAAACTTAACATTAATAAGTCACCGGGACCAGATGGCTTGCACCCGAGAGTACTTAGGGAACTCAGTCAAGTAATTGCCAGGCCATTGTTCCTAATTTTTACTAACAGTCTACTGACTGGAATGGTACCAGCTTATTGGAGAAAAGCCAATGTAGCACCAATATTTAAAAAGTGCCCTGGTGTATCTGGATTTTGCAAAAGCATTTGAAAACAGTCCCCCATAAACATTTACTGTACAAAATAAGGTCCGTTGGCATGGACCATAGGGTGAGTACATGGATTGAAAACTGGCTTCAAGGGTGAGTTCAGAGGGTAGTGATCAATGGGGAGTACTTGGAATGGTCAGGGGTGGTTAGTGGGGTCCCCCAGGGTTCTGTGCTGGGACCAATCCTGTTTAATTTATTCATCAACGAACTGGAGGATGGGGTAAATAGTTCAATCTCTGTATTTGCGGACAATACTAAGCTAAGCAGGAAAATAACTTCTCTGCAGGATGTGGAAACCTTGCAAAAAGATCTGAACAAATTAACCCTTTCATGACTAAGCCTATTTTTGAAATTTGGTGTTTACAAGTTAAAATCCATATTTTTTGCTAGAAAATTACTTAGAACCCCCAAACATTATATATATTTTTTTAGCAGAGAATCTAGAGAATAAAATGACGATTGTTGCAATATTTTTTATCACACGGTATTTGTGCAGCGGTGTTTTAAACGCAAATTTTTGGAAAAGTGACACTTTCATGAATTTTAAAAAATCCAAACAGTAAAGTTACCCCAATTTTTTTGTATAATGTGAAAGATGATGTTACGCCGAGTAAATAGATACCAAACATGTCACCCTTTATAATTGCACGCACTCGTGGAATGGCGACGAACTACGGTACCTTTGAATTTCCATAGGCGACGCTTTAAAATTTTTTTACGGTTACCAGGTTTGAGCTACAGAGGAGGTCTAGGGCTAGAATTATTGCTCTCGCTCTGACGATCACGGCGATACCTCACATGTGTGGTTTGAACACCGTTTACATATGCGGGCGCGACTTCCGTATGCGTTTTCTTCGCTGCGCGAGCTCGCGGGGACAGGGGCACTTTAAAAAAAATTTTTTTTTATTTATTTTATTTATTTTTGTACTTTATAAATTGTGTTTAAAATTTTTTTTTTTACTTTTATTGCTGTCACAAGCAATGTAAACATCCCTTGTGACAGTAATATGTGGTGACAGGTACTCTTTATGGAGGGATGGGGGGTCTAAAAGACCCCCCATCCCTCCTTTACACTTCAAAGTATTCAGATCGCCGAAAACGGCGATTCTGAATACTGTGTACTTTTTTAAATTCGGCGCCATTGGCAGCCGAGTAAACGGGAAGTGACGTCATGACGTCGCTTCCGCGTTTACAGCAAGAAGGCTGGAACGAAGCCGCTCACAGCTTCGTTCCAGTCCGCCCCCAGCCGCCGAAGGCAGCGGAACAGACACCGGGCCTCCCGATCGCACGGGAGGCCCGGTAACAGCGGCGGGAGGCGGCGGGAGGGGGGGGATGTCCCCTCCCGCTCCTCCGGTATAACAACCGAGCGGCTTTTAGCCGCATCGGTTGTTATACTCGGTAGCCGATCGCCCGCTGAAAACAACGGTACCGGGATGATGCCTGCAGCTGCGGGCATCATCCCGGTATAACCCCGGAAAGCCGAGTACGCATATATGCGTTCGGTCGGCGGGAAGAGGGTTTGAGGTGGGCAACTACATGGCAAATGAGGTTCAGTGTAGAAAAATGTAAAATAATGTATTTGGGTGGCAAAAATATGAATGCAATCTATACACTAGGGGGGAGAACCTCTAGGGGAATCTAGGATGGAAAAGGACCTGGGGGGTCCTAGTAGATGATAGGCTCAAACAAACAAAGCTAACAAAGCAAACAGAATATTGGCATGCATTAAAAAGGGGATTAATTCCGGATATAAAACGATAATTCTCCCGCTCTGCAAGACTCTGGTCCGGCCGCACCTAGAGTATGCTGTCCAGTTCTGGGCACCAATCCTCAGGAAGGATGTACTGGAAACGGAGCGAGTACAAAGAAGGGCAAAGCTAATAAAGGGTCTGGAGGATATTAGTCATGAGGAAAGGTTGCGAGCACTGAACTTATTCTCTCTGGAGAAGAGACGCTTGAGAGGGGATATGATTTCAATTTACAATTACCGTACTGGTGACCCCACAATAGGGATAAAACTTTTTTGTGAAGGGAGTTTAACAAGACTCGTGGCCACTTGATAAAATTAGAAGAAAAAAAGGTTTAACCTTAACCTACGTAGAGCGTTCTTTACCGTAAGGATGTGGAATTCCCTTCCACAGGCGGTGGTCTCAGCGAGGAGCAGCGATAATTTCAAGAAACTATTAGATAAGCACCTTTTTCTCTCTCCCCCTCCCTCTCCCCCTCCCCCCTCCCCCTCCCTCTCCCCTCCCCCCTCCCCCTCCCCCTCCCCTCCCCCTCCACCCTCCCTCCCCCCTCTCCACCCTGCCTCTCCCTCTCCCCCTCCTCCCCCTGCCTCTCCCTCTCCCCCTCCCCCCCCTGCCTCTCCCTCTCCCCCTCCCCCCCTGCCTCTCCCTCTCCCTCTCCCCCCTGCCTCTCCCTCTCCCTCTCTCCTCCTCTCCCTCTCTCCTCCTCTCCTCTCTCCTCTCCCTCTCTCCCTCTCTCCCTCTCTCCTCCTCTCCCTCTCTCCCCCTCTCCCTCCCTCTCTCCCTCTCTCCCTCTCTCCCCCTCTCCCCCTCTCCCTCTCTCCCCCTCTCCCCCTCTCTCTCTCTCTCTCTCTCTCTCTCTCTCTCTCTCTCTCTCTCTCTCTCTCTCTCTCTCTCCCTCTCTCTCTCTCTCTCTCTCTCTCTCTCTCTCTCTCTCTCTCTCTCTCTCTCCCCCCCCCTCTCTCTCTCCCCCCCCCTCTCTCTCTCTCTCTCTCTCCCCCTCTCTCTCTCTCTCTCTCTCCCCCTCTCTCTAAGGGACTAAACACCCCTGAAAAGTGATGTATACTTCTTCAGGATCTGAAACGCTTAAGATTGATATAGCATTTTATTCAGGAAACACATTTTAGGAGAATAGGCTCCCTTTACTTAGAAATAGATCCTTCCCAATAGGCTATCATACTACTAATCCTGTTGCTAAGACAAGGGGGGAGGGTGTCTATTTTGATTTCTAGTAAGATTCCATGGTCATGTACAGAATCCGGGGGGGCAATACCTGCTTCTAAACGGTAAGATTGTGGGAATAGGGGTAACTCTTGCCTCTTTCTATGCTCCTAACACACAACAAGATACTTTTCTTAGGAAATTTTTGGACAAAGCTATAGGATTCCTGGAGGGTCAGCTGATCCTAGGGGGAGATTTGAATATCCCCTTGGTTCCAGGAGAGGACACTTCTGCAGGGGTCTCAGCCACATCCCTGGGCATCCAGAAGCAAATCTCTAAGTCGCTATATATGGAGCAAGATTAGTGGATATTTGGCGTCTTTTACTCTGGAGAGAGAGACTATTCCTATTCAGCCCCACATAGAACATATTCTCGTATAGACTATTTTTTTTTATTCCACACAATCAACTGCATGCAATAGAGGAAGTAAATATTGAAAAAATTACCTGGTCAGATCATGCACCAATTTTTTTGATATTTAACCTATCAGATATTCAACTCCCCGGTCCTGCAATGTGGAACTTCAAGGAAAGCCTCCTACAGGAACCCTCTGTTTTGGAGGAGGTCCGTAAGGAAGCAACACAGTATTTTCAGATTAATGACACACTGGAATGTAACCCTGGAGTGGTTTGGGAAGCCCACAATGCAGTGATACCGGGAGTTTTGATTAAGCATGGGGCTAGGATTAAAAGAGAGAGAGAGAAGCAAAGCTAATATCCCGAATAGCAGATATCCACTGTTTAGAGACTTCGCATAAACGAGCCCCCACCACAGTTGAAACTGGATCTTTTGACGGTGCGTTTAACAGATTACAGACTTACATTTATATAAAGCCAAAAGAGCAATGCAGATAGGAAGAAAGCAGAGCTATGAATATGGGAATAAATGTGGTAAACAACTCGCTAGCTCTTTGAGGGAACAGCAACTAAGGACTTATGTTCCAATGATTATGGAAACTGAAGGTGAAAAATATATATTGCCCAGAGAAATAGCACAGAGCTTTGGTGATTTTTATTCATCCATGTATAATTTAAATTTGAATCCCCAAAACCAGACTGTGGTGGATGAATACTTGGCATCCTCTGTAATGCCTAGTTTGACGTCTACCGCACGGCAAGAATTGGAAATACCAATTACATTGGAGGGAGTTCAAGAAGCGGTGAACTCAGCAAAAATGGGCAAGGCTCCTGGCCCAGACTGTTTTACTGCTCAATATTATAAGCTTCTTTTTCCTATTTTAGGGCCTTATTTGGTTAAAATGTACAATGGTTTGGGAGACACAGGCTCGTTTCATACGGAATTCTTGAAAGCTTTAATTACGATCTTACTTAAGGAAGGTAAAGACCCAACGCAATGCGGGAGTTATAGACCGATATCTCTTAAATAAATGCGGATTTGAAGCTTTTTTCCCCTAATCGTCTTTCAGGACAGCCACCTGAGAGACCTTGGCTCCTCCCCTCTGTAGGAAACACCTGCGCCAGCCTTCTTATAAATTTCCTCCTCCCCTGCTGGCTCCTCAGTTATTTGTGTTTCCTCCAGAGGGGAGACACCAGTGGAACCAAGCCAGGAGAGTCAGGAGGCTCAGGCAGATGTCCTAAAAGGGAGCAGAAGCTCCTTGGGCAGTCCAGGGGAAAAACTAACCTGGAGGAGGATTTGTCACCCCCGCATCCCTGAGTGCAGACGGAGGTCGGGGGGGCTCCGTTTTCAGTACCGAGCGCGGTAGCAGGAGGTGCATGTCCATCCATCCCATACCCTCAAGCAGCGTGTAGCACTGGCAGTGTAAATCACGCGGGGTATTGGGACCACACAGCGCCAGTGGCGGGTGACGTCACGTCCTGCGGAAGGGGCGTGTACTTCCGGGTTCGCGGCTTCTGGCCGCGAATCATGAAAAGGAGCCAGGCATGGGCTGGAGAGGAGCCGCACATGCTGTAGAGACAGCAAAGGCTCCGGTGGTGACACCATAATGTCAGACGCAGAAGGTAGAGACCAGACTGCAGCTCCAGCAGAGACCAGCTTCAGCCATGTTAAGGTAAGGCGGACCTAGGGTGGAACTTCCCTGGCCTGAACCCCCCCCAAGGAGTGCATGAATAGAGGGGGGGGGGTAGGTAAAGTTCCCTCTGGTGTCAGAGGGTGGTTCATGGGGCCCCTGGTGAGGTGAGCCCACATGAAAACGCTGTGCGTCTGCAGTTTTGCAGGAGAAGATTATGGTAGTGTTAATACTGTGGGGGTTTTCTTTTTATATCGTTTCAGAAAACAGACAAGACCAGGCCCTCTCACAACTCAAAGAGGTGCCCTTCTTGTAAAAATACACTTAAAGATTCCTGGGGGAAAGTGTTATGTAAGGAATGTATTAACAGACTAGTACAGGAACATTCCACTGAGCAGGGCAGCGATTTAGCAGCATCTGTTAAGGAACTATCGAATACCTTTGAATCCTTTAAAACCTTCTTTAAAGGGTTTCAGATTCCACAGCTGCAGACTGCTCCTCTTTCAGTACAAACGACACTACCAAAAATACAAGCACTACCCTCCACTAGTGCAGGCCCTTCATCAGCCTCTAGGGAGGAGGCAGAAGAGGAGCCTGACAGCGCAGCTTCTGGCTCCCAAGAATAAGAGGGTGAAGCCCTGGAAGGGGATTCCATAAAACCCTCCTGTTACAAACTCTCATTGGAAGAGGTCGACCATCTTCTAGGAGCCATTCATACCACATTAGGTATACAAACTGAAAAGAAACCTTTATCCCTGCATGATCAAATGTATGAGGGTTTAGGAGAACATGAAAAGAAGAGTTTTCCTGTTCATGAAGTACTAATAGAGGCAATTAAGAAAGAATGACAGGAACCAGAAAGAAAGCCCTTCTTTTCTAAAGCCTTAAAAAGACTTTTTCCATTTTCAGATAAGTCATCAGTATGGAACAAAACCCCAAAGCTAGATGCGCCCTTCTCACAAGTTACGAGACATACAGATCTAGCTTTTGAAGATATGGGGGTCTTATCTGAAGCAATGGATAAAAGGATGGACTTCCTGTTAAGGAAGTCATGGGACTCCACAGTGGGAAGCCTAAAGCCAGCCATGGCAGTCACGGTAGTGGCCAGAAATGTAGAGTTCTGGTTGAACCAGATTCAGGCACACATCGAGGAAGGAACTGCAAAGGAGCAGATTTTATCCTCTTTTCCCACTCTTCTGCTAGATATCGCGGGTGCATCAGCAGAACTGGTACGCATGGCAGCCAGATCTTCGGCACTAGCCAACTCTACAAGAAGGGCCCTTTGGCTTAAAACATGGCAAGGTGATTGCGCATCTAAAGCCAAACTTTGCGGGATCCCTTTTACAGTGGACCTGCTGTTCAGGCCAGGGTTAGAGAAAGTGCTGGACCGTACAGCGGACAAAAAGAAGGCGTTCCCGCTGAAACGCAAAGCAACCTGGAGTCAGCCACACCAGAATAAAAGGAAGCAGAGGGGGGACACAAAATCCCGTTTCTCAGCACCCAAGGCAGAAAACCAAAAAAGACCTTGGGGCCGAGAGAGTTAAGGGCAAGGGAGGAGCGATTTTTCGTCCTCCTGAACAAACCAGAAATAAACAATGACAAAGTAGTCCCAGTGGGAGGAAGACTGGGGCCTTCCTCTCGCAATGGGAAAGGATATCCTCCAGTCAGTTTATTTTGAGAACAATAAGAGAGGGGTATTATCTATAGTTCTCAAGATCACCCCAAGCAGATTTTACACCACCAAGCTTCCAAAGAACAGGGAAAAAGCCAGAGGGTTAATGAGTTCCATAAAGGATCTCAGGAAACAAGGTGTATTCATCAAGGTACAAAGGAAGAAAGAGGGCAGGGCTTCTACTCCCACATATTCGAAGTACAAAAACCCTCGGGAAAGGTCAGACCAATTCTCAACCTCAAACCCTTAAATCTATCCATAGCTTACAAGAGATTCAGAATGGATTCCATATACTCAGTGAAGGCTCTGTTACCACCAAGCTGTTATATGGTCTCCCTGGACTTAAAAGATGCGTACCTACACATACCCATACACCAAAGTTGTCAGAAGTTTCTAAGATTAGCGATAGAATCAGGAAAAGAAACCTTACACCTTCAATTTCGAGCTCTACCCTTCGGCCTATCTTCCTCACCAAGAATTTTTACAAAAATTCTGGCAGAAACAGACAAGGGGGAACCAAAAGCGGAGCCCTGTTGTCTTTTTTTTTTCACGGTCAAAAAATCTCAATTTATTGATAAAGGAAAAACAGCATGGTACAAAAACAAAAAAACAGAAGTACATAAATGATGCGTCTTACATGGCATATATGGAAGATTTAACAGTGAGAATACAGACGATAATTGCAGTCTAAAGTCAAATCTTGTCATTAAAATCATTGTAAGCCTTCAATAGAATATACTTTTAATTAAGTCAGAAAGAGTCTCCAGCAAAATACATCATAGACCAGGATGGGGTATGACTAGGGGAGGGGGGAAGGGGGGGGGAGGGAGGGGGAGGCCAGAACATCCCAGACAACAGGTGAGTATATGTTCCATTATACTATCTAGACATGTCCGCTATAGACCCTAGGTCGTCCAAGGTGACCAGATACCTTCAAACTTCTTGGGGCACTTTCTATTCAAATACGTCATTTTGTATAGTGGGAGAGCCTTATTGATAGTGTCTTCCCAAAGTTTCATGGTGGGGGGGGACGCAGATGTCCACCTAAGAAGAATCGCCTTTTTTGCGTAATAAAGTAAAAAAGCGATGAGTTTAGTATATCTTGGCATTTGATCGTCCTCCTGTACCCCCAGCAGTGCCAACTCCGGCGATTGTATCAGTGATAACCCAAGACGCTCATTAATGGCCTCAAATACTGCAGTCCAGAATTTAGCCACTTCCGGACAAGTCCAAAACATATGAAAATATGTCCCTACAACCCTCTTACACCTACCACATAGGGGGTCTCTCGAGGGGTACAGTCTGTGCAGTCGCTGCGGAGTGTAGTATACTCTATGAAGAAACTTAGCCTGGATTACTTTATCCCTGGATGAAATAACCAACCCAAAACCCTCCTCAAAACAGTCGTTCCACTCCTCTTTCTCCAATGTGGGAATGTCAGCTTTCCACGACTCCCACAACTTCTCCAATCTGGGAGAATCCAAGCTAAGGAGTGACAGATAAAGGGAGGAAAGAGGTTTGGAAAGTGACTCCTGAGCCAAAAGTTCCTCTATGGGGTCCATAGAAAGGACAATGGGTCCCGGGAACTGTGCTCGCCCTGCATGGCGCAACTGTTGGTATCGGAAATACATCCACCCGGGTAACTTAAACTTGGTGGAGAGGTCCCTATACGTCAATAATTTCCCTGCAGGCATAATATCTTGAAGAGTCTTCACTCCATATTTTGCCCAAATTTGTGGGTCCGGAATTGTGGGAAATTAGTATTACCCCACAGGGGCTGAAAAGGTGACCACTGACCTGGTTTGAGAAACCTCCTCCTGGCTACCACCCACACTCTAAGTGTCGTTCTAGTTGGGAGCGGAAGATCAGCGTAAGCCCCAGGTCCCCTATAAACAAGGTTCCCAAGGTCTCCGAGGGAGCCCAGACGAGCCGCCTCCAGGCAGACTGCAGCATTGGTTCTAGAGCGGAGGAACCACCAACGGACTGACACCAAGATGGCCGCCCAGTAGTAGACCTTGAAATTAGGCAACGCCAATCCCCCGCACCTCACAGGAAGACATAGGGTGAATCTCGCCAACCGAGGGGCAGGACCGAAGGACCCAATATAACTGTCCAGTTCTTTAAAGAATGCGTTTGGGATCCACACTGGAGAATTCCTAAATAAATAGGTAAATTTTGGAAGAAAAAACATCTTTATCAGCTTAATGCGTCCTAACAGGTTAAGCGGAAGGTTTCCCCAGGAGGCACATCTAGCTCTAAGTTGTGATAGAACTGGGCGAAGATTTAGCTCATAAAATTCCGAGGGGTCTCGACTTATTCAAATACCGAGATATTTAAAGCTCGATACCCACTGCAACTAGGTGGAGGTCGCCGTAACCCGCGTCAAGGGGTCAAGAGGGAACAATACAGATTTGGACCAATTTATACGGACCCCCGAGAATCGGCCGAACCCATCAAAGAGCTCCAGAGCAGCCCACAGGGAGGAGTCCGCGTCGTGCAGGTATAACAGCGGATCATCGGCGTATAATGACACCTTCTCCTCCAAGGGGCCGATCCGCAGCCCCTCCACCCCCCGGGACGCCCTGAGGAGGATAGCCAAGGGTTCCAGCGCCAGGGCGAACAGGGAAGGGGAAAGAGGGCAACCCTGTCGCGTGCCACGCTGTAGTAGAAACCCCTCGGAGATCTCACCATTAGTCCTTATACAAGCAGTGGGCTTGTCATAGAGCAACTGCAGCCAGCGCAAAAAGTGAGGGCCAAACCCATATCTACCCAGAACCTCCCAAAGGTAGCCCCACTCAACCGAGTCAAATGCCTTCTCGGCATCAAGTGAGGCAATGACTCTAGAGCCAGCATTATCATGGGGGATAGTTAGATTGAGCTGTAGTCTCCTCAAATTGATGTCAGTACCCTTGCCGGGCATGAACCCCGTCTGATCCATGTGGATGAGCTCATCTAGGACCTGCACCAGACGGTTGGCCAATATCTTCGCCAACAACTTTGCATCTATATTAATTAAAGAAATTGGGCGATATGATGCACAGTCCTCAGGGTCCTTACCCGGCTTGGGCACCAACACAATCACAGCTTCAGACATAGACTCCGGCAACGATCCAAGTTCAGCAAATTGGGCGAACAACCTTGTGAGCCTAGGAGCCAGGAATTCTTGGTAAGTGGAATAAAACTCAATCGGGATGCCATCTGCCCCAGGGGTTTTCCCGGGTTGTATCTGAGTCATAGCGATCTGGACCTCTTCCAGGGTATTATCTTTCTCTAGATTCTCTCTGGCTTCCCGAGACAGAGCGGGAAAGTCCACCCTATCCAAGTAGGCCCCTAGCTCTGACAAATCATAATCTACTCTAGTAGAGTAAAGGGATCTGTAATAACGCATAAATCTAGCAAGGATTTCATCGGTGTTCGTGAGGGGAACTCCTCCCTCGTCCCTGATGCACCCAACATGCGTACTGGGATTCTGACCTCGGGACAACCAGGACAGCAATTTGCCATTTTTGTCGCCATATTCAAAAACCCGCTGGGCAGTATTGAGCATTGATTTCTTTGTCATCTCTATCCTGAAGAGTTCAACCACCCGCAGCGGAATCCCCATAGTTAAGAGGGGTAGGAGCGGCAACATAGCATGGCTCTTTATCCTTAAGCTCCTCCTCTAGTTCCCTCAGCGACCGCACAGACTGCTTCTGACTATGGGCAATTCGGGAAATATATTCTCCCCTCAACCATCCCTTAAATGCATCCCAGCTCACCAATGCCCCCACTGAATCAAGCCAATAATGACACAAGGCCTCCGATATATCTTCCTGGATCTTAGGATCTGCAATCCAGTGTCCCGACAGTCTCCACAGTTTCCTCCCAGCAGTGGGCCCCGATCGTACCATCATCATAATAGGGGCATGATCGGATATTCCTCTAGGGAGGATCTGCACCCTCGAAACCCTCTGCAGCACCGCCCGCGTAACAAACCCCAGGTCAATGCGGGAGAGGGTACGAAAGGTGGATGAGTGACATGTAAACATTTTCTCAGATGGATTATAATGTCGCCACATGTCAGTAAGCTCAAATGTGTCGGCCCACTGCATAAGATCAGAAGTCCTGCGAGTCGACTGATGGAGCCTGTCTACATCCGGACATGGAACCACGTTATAGTCCCCCAGCAACATAACCCATGGAGTATCATACTGTATAACTATTCGCATAATATCATACAGCAGGGACATATCTGCGGGAGGTAAAGTCCCACAATCACATATGCTATATTAGCGATTGTCACATGTATAATGACATATCTTCCGCCTGGGTCAGTTTTTACATCCCAAAGCTGAAATGGAAGGAATCGGTGAACCAGAATGCTTACTCCCCGGGAATAACTGGAATATGTAGCATGATATTGGGAGCCCACCCAGGCCCTACGGAGGCCAAGAACCCGCGAGCCCACCAGGTGGGTCTCCTGTAATATACAGATGTGAGGGGCATATTTTTTTAAATAATTAAAAACCAGAGAATGCTTAATAGCCGAGTTCAGTCCCCGGACATTCCAGGAAAGTACTGAAAAATTAGCCATAATATGTATAAACAAAATCGATGGACCAGCGGAGACTACCTCCATGCTCCATCTTCAGGGACAGGATTAACCACCCAGGCGGAAGATCAGACACCAGTGTCCACAGCCACAGCAGCCACAGGACCATCTTATCATTAAACTTTGTACCGCAGCTAAAGATGAGGAATATTGTTACAGAGAGAGTGAGAAAAATTCACAGTGAAAAACAAAAAAAACTAAACCAAAACCAACAAGGGACAGCAACGGCTGTCCACCCCACCCCCCACCCCGCAGACCCTTGAAACTGGGATTGTGCATATTTCCCCAAACCCCCGAGTCCTTCAGAGTAACTTACTCAGGGAGGCGTGCCCCAGTCAAGCTAATAGAAAGTCAGTCACCCCTCTACCTCAATTACACAGAGGGGAGACCACAATCCAAGCCAACCAGGGGGCCATCTTGCTTCCCAACCAGAGATGCTAGAGAAACTGAGATAACCAACAAATATGATAATACAGAGTTCACCTGGATTAACCAGGGGCACAAAGCTTTAAAGGATGAGGTAAATGATGTCCTGGAATTGGTAAGGATGCCAGTCATATAGAGACCTGTCTTCAGGACTAGCAGGAATATAGTCGCCAGATCCCGCAAGGAATCTAGGAATCCCATAGCAGTCAGATCCTTATGGGTTGATCTCTTAGGGCATCTTTATTACAAGAAAGGCGGCATTTGAGACCAGGGGAGCAACTGGGAACACATCAACTCTGAAATCGAACCTGCATGAATTCCGCTCCCTAGCTCAAAACAGCAAGGTGCAAAGGATCTGCCAAAATGCAAAAATATGGATGAATATAATGATCCGCTCACTTCAGTGAAGGCAATGACTCTAACCACGAGGAAGCTTCTCTGGGATTGGTGAAGAAGCGTACCGTCTCGCCATCTACCACTCTCAACTTCGCCGGAAAGAGGATGCTGTATTTAATCCCTTTCACCCTCATGGCAGCCTTGACCGCGTCGAAAGATCTGCGTTGCTTCTGGGTCTCTATGATGTAATCAGGGAACAATAACAGCCTGGTATTCTGGTAGGATATTTCCTTCGTTGCCCGTGCAGCCCGCAGAAGTTCATCTTTGTCCCTAAAGTTTAACAGGCGTAGGATCAGTGTGCGGGGTGGGGAACCGGGCGGTCTCCGCTGCGGTGGAACTCTGTGCGCTCTCTCCACAGTGAAGTAAGGGGATAGCTGGGCTCCGGGGAACAGGGATCTCAGGAGGTCTTCCACAAAAGTGGTCGGGTTCTGTCCCTCAGCTCCCTCTGCAAGGCCCACTATCCGCAGATTATTGCGCCTACTGCGATTTTCGGCATCCTCGGTGCAATATTCCGGGGACAGCGGCTTCAGGTGTATTCGGGGGAAAACTGAGTTTCTTACCGCTCTTCGGTCCGGCTGATGATCTGGACGGCATAAGGGGATCCAGGCGCCCAAGACAAGGGCAAACAATCCAGGCAGGATAAGAGTTAGGATTAGGACTCTAACAGAGCTCCGGGAAGCACGTCTGCTCAGGCCGACATCTTGGACACGCCCCCCGCCCTGTGGTCTTTAGCGAAGGAAATCTTGAACTGGGGAGAGGAAAACATACTCTCTTTATCAGCAGCCCACTTAAAAGGGGATTTAAACAAAGTGGCAGATTTCCTCAGCAGGAAGAGAGTGAGAGAAGGCGATTGGGTGCTAAAACAAGAGGTATTCAAGCAGATTGTATAAAAAATGGGGAACACCTCAGGTCGACTTATTTGCTTCAAGAGAAAGAAAAGTTCAAGCATTCTTTTCCCTGAGAAGAGAAGATGGAGCACTCGGGGTAGATGCATTATCACAAAATTGGACGTTCAAAAAATGTTATGCCTTTCCCCCACCGGTACTATTACCAGCGGTGATAAGAAAATTGCGTACAGAGAGCACATCTTTGATTCTCATAGCACCTCACTGGCCCAGGAGACCGTGGTTCTCTATGCTCAGAGAACTCGCCATAGAGCCCCCCTGGTTGTTACCAGTCCAGGAAGACCTACTTTCCCAAGGCTCAGTTGTACTGTCCCCAGGTGGAAAGGTAGAATTTAGCCGCCTGGTATCTGAGGAGCAGCTGCTAAAAGCAAGAGGGTTCTCAAGCCGTTTAATAGAGACACTGCTGAAAAGCAGGAAGGTTGAGACACGTAATATCTACAAAAGAGTATGGAAATGTTTTAGCAGATGGTGCACAGAAAACAACTTCAAAACACAAAGCTCAGTGGCAGTCTTAGAGTTTCTAAAGAGTGGTGTAGATAAAGGCCCAAGTCTTAGTACACTAAAGAGTCAGGTGTCAGCACTGTCAGTTTACCAGGAAAGAAGCTTAGCATCAGATCTATGGATAATCAGACTCTCTAGATCCGTGAGCAGGCAGACGCTGATACAGAGTTCAGCCTTTCCAAAATGGGACCTGTCATTAGTGCTGGAAACTATGACAGCAGAACCCTTTGAGCCCTTAAAAGATTGCAGCCTGAAGATGCTGACACTTAAAGCAATCTTTTTGGTAGCGATCACTACAGCCAAAAGGGTCTGCGAGATAGAAGCTCTATCGATTAGACCCCCCTTTTGTCAGATTTTCCCGGATCGCATAGTCATTAAAATGGATCCGGGATTTCTGCCTGAAGTTGCCTCAAAATTCCACAGAGGCCAAGAGATAGTGTTACCCTCATTTTGTTCAAATCATTCGAAAGAACAAGACATAAAATTTCATAATTTAGACGTCAGGAGATGCGTCTTACATTATTTAAAGGTAACAAAAACATTTAGAAAGACGGATTCTTTATTTTAATTTCTGGAGCTAGGCAAGGGCATAAGGCTTCAAAAAGCACTATAGCCAGATGGCTAAGAAACGCCATTGAACAGGTGTGCAAGCTAGGAGGCATGCAGATCCCAGAGGGAATCAGGGCACACTCCACAAGGTCAATGGCAGCGTCACAGGCAGAGAGAGCTGGAGCAACGCCACAACAGATTTGTAAAGCAGCAACCTGGTCCAGCTTTGCCACTTTTGTAAGACATAGAGTGGACCTGTGGTCAGCCAAAGATCAGACCTTTGGACGTAAGGTCCTACAAGCTGTGGTCCCGCCCTAGGGGTACGTGCTCGGTTATCCTCGGTTATCCTCTCAGGTGGCTCCTGAAAGACGATTAGGGGAAAAACAAAGTTACTTACTGGTAACGTTCTTTCCCGGAGTCTTTCAGGACAGCCGGGTACCCACCCAAATGTATGTTAAGGCATAAAGATTTCCTTACAGGAAATGTGATATAGTTGACTATGTGTATCATATGTTCTTGTGTCTCCCCAACGGACTGGAGGTGCTCTTCAAAGTACTGAGGAGCCAGCAGGGGAGGAGGAAATTTATAAGAAGGCTGGCGCAGGTGTTTCCTACAGATGGGAGGAGCCAAGGTCTCTCAGGTGGCTGTCCTGAAAGACTTCGGGAAAGAACGTTACCAGTAAGTAACTTCATTTTTTTCTAAAATTTTGGCGACGAGGCTCCAGCAGCACTTAACCTCCCTGGTCCATCAGGACCAGGTAGGGTTTATTCAGATGTGGGAGGCACGGGACAATACGATTAGGACCCTGAACCTAACCCATATAGCTAACACATCCAAGACTCCATCTTTATTCCTGGGGACAGATGTAGAGAAAGCTTTTGATCGTATTAATTGGCAATTCATGTTTGCGGTATTACGACAGGTAGGAATGGGAAATAACATGATTCGATGGATTTATACCCAACCGACTGCTCAGGTGAAGGTGAACAGAGTCCTGTCCCAGCTTTTTGGGGTCACGAATGGGACTAGACAGGGATGCCCACTGTCCCCAATTTTATTTGCTTTGTCTTTAGAGCCCTTATTGTGTAAGATCCGATTAAATCCAGATATTAGGGGTTTGTCAGTTGGAGGTATGTAGTATAAGATTTCGGCTTACGCGGATGATATGTTATTTTCACTGATTAATCCGATGTATCATTACCTAACCTCTTGCAAAAAATAGAGATATATGCTTCCCTATCAGACTTTAAGATTAATTTATCGAAATCAGAAGCTATGGGAGTTATGATTCTCAAAGACATACTGAGAACATTGAAGTCAAGTTATAAATTTAAATGGTCAAACTAAGCCTTGAAATACTTGGGAACTTTTATTCCATTATATCTCTCACATACATATAAGCTTAATTTCCCACCACTACCTACATAGTGTGAAGTCTTTTGGAGAGATGGCAGAGGGGGTTCCACTCATGCTTTGGGAGGTGTATTATTATTAAAATGAATATCTTACCGAAGTTCCTGTATTTATTTCAGACAATACCTACTTCTATACCTAAATATTATTTTAAACAGATACATTCCCTCTTTGCTGGATTCATCTGGGCAAGTAAACACTCAAGGATTAGAAGATTCCTGTTGATCTTACCTAAATGATATGGTGGTCTAGCGGTACCAGATCTGTATAAATACTATCAGGCAGCTCTATTGAGCCGCCTGATTGATTGGAGTAGACATGGGGACTGGAAGATGTGGCCTGGTCTAGGGCAGGCTAAGAGCAGTGCTTTACTGCAACGAGCTGCTTGGTGTTACAGGGACCTCCTGACCATTACGAAGGCACATCCCTTGATAGGACCCACTTTAAAGATGGGTTATGGGCTTTTCTCCAAGGGCAAAACTATCGGAAATAGTTTCACCTTTGTTCCCAATATTGGGGAATCCACAATTTGAACCGGGCCTAAGGAAGGGAAACTGTGGGGTACTGTTAGACCAGGGAGTCTTCCAAGCCTCTCATTTTGTGACAAGGGGAACATGGCCTATGATACACTCGATGATAGCAGGAGCTACATCATATCAATTGGATTTCTGGCATGGGGTACAGCTGAGACATTTTCTAAATACTTTAAGATCACCAAGTGGCTATAAACGCACTTTAACACCATTTGAGGGATACTGCAATGGGAGTGGGGTATTCCATCAAACCCTCTCTAAAATGTATGCATTGCTGGTTGCACCTCCGGAAGACTTCCAGTTGCCCTTCTTCAGAGAGTGGGAGAGATATCGGGATCAAACCTTTTCGGAGGAGCAGTGTAATAATATATAATACATTTGAGTCTTTAATCTGCATAAGAATGCAGGAGACAAATTTTAAGATCTTGTCTCGGTGGTACTGCACTCCGGCTTTCCTACATGTCTGATATCACCAGGTAGCATCTAATTGTTGGTGCTGTGGGGAGAAAGAGGGGAAGTTAGTGCATATTTTTCGGTCCTGCCCCAGAATAAAGGGCTTTTGGAAAGAAGTTCGGAGAATTGCCCAAAAATGGAATCTTTTTATTAATACAGAGGAGGGGAGAACCCTTATAGATGTGAATTTTAACAACTGAAAAAGAGAGGCTGTTGGAGCTCTGGAATGGAATGGGAGTTGGTTGGGTGAGGGGAGGGGGGCAAGAGAGGAGGAGGGGGAGATGGGAGGGTGCGAGGTGGACTTCGCACCCTCCCCCTTTTTTTTTTTTTTTGTGTTGAGTGGTTTGTTTTTCTTTTGCTTATAAAATATAGAGGTAGGAGAGTTTGACACTATGAACATATAAGAAGGGCCCCCCAGAGCAGAGCCCGAGATATACTCTGTGTAACGAGCCCCTGCTCGCTCGGTTCCACTCTCCCGACACTTCTCTGCGGCTATTGAATCAGATTGCCGATCGCAGCGTCTGATGGTTCGGTCATCCGCTGCTCTGGGATTCAAACTACAGCTATGTGCCATTCAAATCCAGTTGTGATAGCTCAGAGCAAACACCAGGCATGCTGTATGTAAGTTCAAACAGGAATCTCACTTTTATTGGATGCACACAACACACTTTTATACATAGCAGTTTGAACACCCCGCCCCAACAACTACTTTCCTATTGGTCAATTGTAAAGTACACTCTAGTTCTCACTCAGGTCCTTTTGGCCATGCAAATGAGGACTTGAAACCGGGTCAGCAGGGATTGGTCCGATAGCTTGAATAGGAGGACTGATATGTGTAATGACACAGAGAAGCCCCAGGGGGTAATTAAAGTACATAAACAAACGGTCAAACACAGAACAATGCATTCCTTCCAGACCATGGAGCCGTCTGGAGGGGGTTAGCCTTAAAACAGGGCAGAAGACCCCCCCACTGTGTAATAGAATCAAAGGAGAAATACTTCAGTATTCCAAGCTTCATGACACTCTGGTTCTGGGTAGGAGGTTGTCTTTTTATGTTTCTGTGAAATTTAAAATGAGATGATTTTGAGGTATCTAGAGTGCAGGGCTTTATGTTCTGGAAGAAAATGAATTTAAATGTATACTAGATTAGTATATAGATATGGATACTATGTTATATATGATTGCTGGTTGGTATGGAGAGGTGACAATGTCAGAAGGAGGGCGCCACCATCCCTGAATAACATGCGCAAACAGAACATTTGGTGGGATTTTGTAGGCACCAGGTAAGTAATTTTAAACAGACATCACAGCAATAAAAAATATAAATGACATTTTATTGAACATAGACAAGGTTTAAAAAATGATGCTGGTTTTGCATAATATAACATGGAAAATAAGGGGCCACTCAGCACTTATAATCCCTACATGTTTCGCCCGTTGGGGCTTCCTCAGGGGATATGTGTTGAGGGACCAAGCTGGATATATCTCTAAGTAGAAAAAACATACAATTAGGAACCATCAACAATAGTAACTCGAATTATATAATTAAGAAGAAAAAAAGAGAGATGTTAGTGACTGTCCATAGCTAGGTAGTGTAACTGCCAACTGATGAATAGTTACCTGTTATAAGGATGCAACCAGGAATAGGAAAACGGACATTGCGCTGTACGGGAAAGGGTTTGGCCTGGGTGGGACAAATGGGGGCCATAGGATCGTGTCTGCCGTATAAAGGAATAATGTGAATAGGATGGTGAAAAAGAAAAGAATGTGAAGAAGTGAGGGAAGAAAAGGGAGGGGGAAGGGGGGGGAGGAAATCCCTTTTCTTCCCGTCCCTCCCCTTTTTCCTCCTTTCCCTTCCCCCCCACCCCCCCCTCCCTTTTCTCCCCCCCTTCCCCCTCCCTTTTCTCCCCCCCCTTCCCCCTCCCTTTTCTCCCCTCACTTCTTCATATTCTTTTCTTTTTCACCATCCCATTCACATTATTGCTTTATATGGCAGACACGATCCTACGGCCCCCATTTGGGCCCACCCAGGCCAAACCCTTTCCTATACAGCGCAATGTGCGTTTTCCTATTCCTGGTTGCATCCTTATAACAGGTAACTATTCATCAGTTGGCAGGTACAATACCTAGCTATGGACAGTCACTAACATCTCTCTTTTTTTCGTCTTGATTATATAATTCGAGTTACTATTGTTGATGGTTTCTAATTGTATGTTTATTCTACTTAGAGATATATCCAGCTTGGTCCCTCAACACATATCCCCTGAGGAAGCCCCAACGGGTGAAACATGTAGGGATTATAAGTGCTGAGTGGCCCCTTATTTTCTATGTTGTTATATTATGCACAGCCAGCATAATTTTTTAAACCTTGTCTATGTTCAATAAAATGTCATTTTAATTTTTTTATTGCTGTGATGTCTGTTTAAAATTACTTACCTGGCGCCTACAAAATTCCTCCAAATTTTCTCTCTGTTTGCACATGTTATATATGATGTCTGTAGAGTGTATTCCTTGCTTCCTTTTCAAATAAATAAAAAGATTAAATATATAAAAAGAAAGATAAGCACCTGAACGACCACAACATACAGGGATATACAAGGTAATACTGACATATAATCACACACACAATTAAACACATAGGTTGGCGTGATGGACCTGTGTCTTTTTCAACCTCACCTACTATGTAACTATATGTAACACAATAGTCTAAGTTGTTGACGTAAAATTAGAAAAATATTTACATAAAACAATTTTTTAGAAATAAAAAACTGATAATTGGCATGTGCGTATGTATTCACCCCCTTTTTTTATGAAGCCCATAAAAAGCTCTGGTGCAACCAATTACCTTCGGAAGTCACATAATTTGTGAAATGATGTCCACCTGTGTGCAATCTAAGTGTCACATAATCTGTCATGAAATATACAAACCTTTTTGAAAGGCCCCAGAGGCTGCAACACCTAAGCAAGAGGCACCACTAACCAAACACTGCCATGAAGACCAAGGAACTCTCCAAACAAGTAAGGGACAATGTTGTTGAAAAGTACAAGTCAGGGTTAGGTTTTAAAAGCACCATCAGATCTATCATAACCAAAAGGAAAGAACATGGCACAAAAGCAAACCTGCCAAGAGACGGCCTCGCACCAAAACTCATGGACTGGGCAAGGAGGGCATTAATCAGAGAGGCGGCACAGAGACCTAAGGTAACCCTGGAGGAGTTGTAGAGTTCCACAGCAGAGACTGAAATGTCTGTACATAGGACGACAATAAGCCATACGCTCCATAAAGTTGGGCTTTATGGCAGAGTGGCCAGAACAAATCCCTTACTTTCAGCAAAAAAAAAAATGTCACTTTTTGAGTTTGCGATAAGGCATGTGGGAGATTCCCAAAATGTATGGCGGAAGGTGCTCTGGTCTGAGGAGACTAAAATTGAACTTTTTGGCCATCAAAGAAAACGCTATGTCTGGTGCAAACCCAACACATCACATCACCCAAAGAACACCAAAGAATGTGTTGGAATGACCTAGTCAAAGCACAGACCTCAATCCAATAAAAAATCTATGGTCAGACTTCGATTGCTGTTCACAAGCACAAACCATCCAACTTGAAGGAGCTGGAGCAGTTTTGCAAGGAGGAACGGGCAAATATCCTAGTGGTAAGATGTGGCAAGCTCATAGAAACTTATCCAATGCGACTTGGAGCTGTGATAGCCGCAAAAGGTGGCTCTACAAAGTATTGACTTTAGGGGGGTGAATAGTTATGCACATTGACCTTTTCTGTTATTTTGTCCTATTTTTTGTTTGCTTCACAATAAAAAAAAAAAAAAAAAGTCTTCAAAGTTGTGGACATTGTCTGTACATTAAATGATGCAAATCCTCAAACAATCCATGTTAATTCCAGGTTGTGAGGCAACAAAACACGAAAAATGCCAAGGGGGATGAATACTTTTGCAAGGCACTGTAAGCCCCTTTTTAATGCATGCCAATATTCTGTTTGCTTTGTTAGCCATGAGGGTGCTTCCTGTGATGTGTCACGAGGATAAACGCTGCAGTTTTGGTTACCAAAGCCCCCCCGATTCCCTCGTGAAGACTGAGGAGAATAAATTTAATACCTTCGCCATCTCCCCATCCTTGGTAACCAGATGTCCTTCCTCATTCTTTATGGGGCCAATATGGTCTATCCTCCTTTTTTACTGTTTACATACTTAAAGAATTTCTTGGGATTTTTTTCTTTTTGCTCTCCTCCGCTACGTGTCTTTCATGTTCTATCTTAGCTGCCCTAATTGCACCCTTACATTATTTGTTGCATTCTTTTATAAAGTTTGAATGCTGATGATGATCCCTCAACCTTTTATTTTTTGAAGGACCGTCTCTTTTGCTTTTATATGCATTTTTACATTGGCGTTATGCCATCCAGGACTTTTGTTCGCTCTTTTAAGTTTATTACCCAATGGGATGCATTGGCTAATGCCCTTATTTAATATGCTCTTAAAGCGAACCCATCTATCCTCCGTGTTCTTTCTTCCTAAGATTTTATCCCAATTTATATCTTCTAGCAAGGTTCGTAGTTTAGGGAAGTTGGCTCTTTTGAAATTCAGTGTCTTTGTATTAACCTTATGTTTCCTATTTGTGTGATTTACACTGAAGCCAATTGACCAGTGATTGCTGTTTCCTAAATTGCCCCGTATTTCCACATCTCTGATCAGGTCTGTATTGTTGGAAATCAGTAGATCTAGTAACGCTTTATTTCTAGTTGGTGCGTCTACCATCTGACCCATGAAATTGTCCTGCAAAACATTTAGGAACTGGCGAGTCTTAGACGAATACGTGGTTCCCTCCGCCCAGTCTATGTCTGGATAATTAATATCCACCATTATGATCACACTTCCCATCCTTGTTGCTAATCCAAATTGTGAAAGGAGGTACGCCTCCTCCTTCAGGTTAGGGGGCCTATAGCATACTCCCAGTATTGTTTTCCCCTTGGTTTCATCACTTTGGAGCTCTAACCATAAGGATTCCACCTCCTCTCTAACTCCCTAAGTCCTCATGTACACTGCTGCTGGTAAACGGGCGTTCAGAGGCAGTTGGCTGCTTTTTATTCAGCTGCCCCTGAACTCATCAAATGTTATCTCGTGTGTACATGTACACAGGTTCGTTTTAATGTCGTTTTTAGGCAGTTGCGTTTATAGGCTTTTCTTTGAAGGCAAAAAAATGAGTTCAGACTCAAAACGCCGTAACGCGATACTGGTGTTTTGCCGCAATTTCATTTATAAGCGTTTTTACAGGTGCCCTATTTTTTAACATTTAAAAAACTTATAAATGATAGCAAATGAAGAAAAAAAAACTTGTAATTGCTTGCTATGCTTCATAGACCATTTATATACCCCTGATGAGCATGATCCAATCCAATACACCACTAGCATTGCTGTTAGCCAAAGTATAATTGGAATTTGACCTATATGTTAGATTTCAACCAGATGACCCCACCATTGAACTTCACCCCCGACTTGATCAAACATATTTGCATGAAATTTAGGGTTAGGGTTAGTCTTTCCTATTAGGGTTAGGGGGTTATGGTTTTCCCCTTGAAGAACAAGTTTAGGGTTATGGTAAGCGTTATGGTTTCTGGTTAGGGGGTTATGGTTAGTGTTTTTCCCTTGAAGAACAAGTTTAGGGTTATGGTTTCTGGTTAGAGTTTCTGGTTAGGCTTAGGGGGTTATGGTTTTCCCCTTGAAGAACAAGTTTAGGGTTATGGTAAGTGTTATGGTTTCTGGTTAGGGTTAGGGGGTTATGGTTAGTGTTTTTCCCTTGAACAAGTTATGGTTATGGTTTCTGGTTAGAGTTTCTGGTTAGAGTTAGGGTTAGGGGGTTATGGTTTTCCCCTTGAAGAACAAGTTTAGGGTTATGGTAAGTGTTATGGTTTCGGGTTAGGGGGTTATGGTTATTGTTTTTCCCTTGAAGAACAAGTTTAGGATTATGGTAAGTGTTATGGTTTCTGGTTAGGATTTCTGGTTAGGGTTAGGGGGTTATGGTTTTCCTCTTGAAGAACAAGTTTAGGGTTATGGTAAGTGTTGTTTTCCGTTTAGGGTTTCCCATTAGGGTTAGGGGGTTATGGTTTTACACTTGAAGAAAAAAGTTAGGGTTTCCGGTTAGGGTTAATTAAAAATATTTAAAAAATTGCTTTTAAAATTTGCTTAAAAAAGACAAAATGAAGAAAAAAAAATGAAATTACACATACAGCTTTAAAAAAAAAAAAAAAATTAAACAAAACTTTCTAATCAATTGCAATTTTAAAATTAAATATATTTAAAAAATTGCAATTAAATTTTGCATAAAAAAGACAAAATAAATAAAAAATAAAATAAAATTACATATACAGCGTATAAAAAAAAAAAAACCCCAAAAAATATACTAGTCAATTGCAATTTAAAAATTAAATATATTAAAACGTTTACATTTTTTTTCCTCACATATGCTTATTATGTGATCCATAGTAAAAGCACCGAAATTGAGGTAGATATAAGTACACTGCTGCTCTCTCAGCTGCTGCTACTCACAATGATCTCACAGAATGGCTGAAATAGTTAAATACTACTGTTTTTTGGGCTTTGGGAGAGTCCTATGATGTCATCTTAAATAAATGCTCCTAGACGTAAAACGCAGCATGCAAAAGTGACAAAACTGGCGTTTTTAAACGCCGGTTTGAAGCTATCAAAAAATTCATTCAGAGGAGGTTGCTTCAGCGACCATGTACATTAAGCCTCTTGATATACAGGCACACCCCTCCCCCATTTTTACCCTCTCTGTCCCTGCGATAAAGGGTATACCCTTGCCAGCCAATCATGAGAGCTGTTGAACCCAAGTCTCTGAAATTCCCACAAAATCCAAATCCTCCTTGTACAACAGTATCACTAGTTCGCCCATCTTGTCCGCCAGGCTCCTGGCATTGGTAAACATGCCACGTAGTTAAGTGTGTGTGTGTGTGTGTATAATTTAAAAAAAATAAATAGATAATAAATATATATATATTTTCAGAGGATATGATTGATAACACAAAAACATTTTTCACTCATGGTTATTGTTTGGCTGAAGCCATTTATTATCAATCAACTGTGTTTACTCTTTTTAAATCATAATCACAACAGAAATTACCCAAATGACCCTGATCAAAAGTTTACATACCCTGGTGATTTTGGCCTGATAACATACACACAAGTTGACACGAAGGGGTTTGAATGGCTATTAAAGGTAACCATCCTCACCTGTGATCAGTTTGCTTGTAATTAGTCTGTGTATAAAAGGTCAATGAGTTTCTGGACTCCTGACAGACCCTTGCATCTTTCATCCAGTGCTGCACTCTGGATTCTGTCATGGGAAAGCAAAAGAATTGTCAAAGGATCTGCGGGAAAAGGTAGTTGAACTGTATAAAACAGGAAAGGGATATAAAAAGATATCCAAGGAATTGAGAATGTCAATCAGCAGTGTTCAATCAAGAAGTGGAAAATGAGGGGTTCTGTTGAAACCAAACCACGGTCAGGTAGACAAACTAAAATTTTAGTCACAACTGCCAGGAAAATTGTTCAGGATGCAAAGGAAAAACCCACAAATAACTTCAGGTGAAATACAGGACCCTCTGAAAACATGTGGTGTGACTGTTTCAAGATGGACAATAAGGAGGCACTTGAAGAAAGATGGGCTGCATGGTCAAGTTGCCAGAAGAAAGCCATTACTACGCAAATGCCACAAAGTATTCTGCTTACAATACGTCAAACTGCACTGAGACAGGCCTCAAACCTTCTGCCACAAAGTCATTTGGACCAAAATTGAGCTTTTTGGCCACAACCATAAACACTACATTTGAAGAGCAGTCAAGGCCTATGATGAAAGGTACACCATTCCTACTGTGAAACACGGAAGTGGATCGCTGATGTTTTGGGGATGTGTGAGCTACAAAGGCACAGGACATTTGGTCAAAATTGATGGCAAGATGAATGCAGTATGTTATCAAAAAATACTGGAGGAACATTTGCATTCATCAGCCAGGAATCTGCATGTGGGATGTACTTGGACATTTCAACATAATGATCCAATCTCAAGGCCAAGTTGGCCTGTCATTGGCTACAGCAGAATAAAGTGAAGGTTCTGGAGTGGCCATCTCAGTCTCCTGACCTCAGTATCATTGAGCCACTCTAGGGAGATCTCAAACGTGCATCTCATGCAAGACAGCCCAAGAATTTACAGGAACTGGAGGCTTTTTGACAAGAGGAATGGGCAGCTATACCATCTGAGAAGATAAAGAGCCTCATCCACAAATACCACAAGACTTCAAGCTGTCATTGATGTTAAAGGGGCAATACACGATATTAAGAACTGGGGTATGTAAACTTTTGTTCAGGTTCATTTGGGTGGTTTCTGTTGTGATTATGATTTAAAAAGAGTAAACACAGTTGATTTGATAATAAATGGCTTCATCCAAACCCTAACCATGAGTGAAATAAAAGTTTGTGTCATCATTCATATTCTCTGAAAAATGGGCAAGAAATCATAAATTCTGCCAGGATATGTAAACTTATGAGCACAACTGTATAGATGTATGTATATGTGTGTGTGTGTATATATGTATGTATGTGTGTGTGTGTATATATGTATATATGTGTATATATATATATATATATATATATATATATATATATATATATATATATTATAATGTTACAGTATCTCACAAAAGTGAGTACACCCCTCACATTTTTGTAAATCATTTTCCCTCCCCGGTGTCATGTGAGTCGTTAGTGTTACAAGGTCTCAGGTGTGTTAAATTTGGTGTTATCGCTCTCACTCTCTCATACTGGTCACTGGCAGTTCAACATGGCACCTCATGGCAAAGAACTCTGAGGATCTGAAAAAAAAAGAATTGTTGCTCTACATAAAGATTGCCAAGACCCTGAAACTGAGCCACAGCACGGTGGCCAAGACCATACAGCGGTTAGATGGAACAGGTTCCACTTAGAACAGGCCTCGTGCTATGGTCGACCAAAGAAGTAGAGTGCACGTGCTCAGCACCATATCCAGAGGTTGTCTTTGGGAAACAGAAGTATGAGTGCTGCCAGCATTGCTGCAGAGATTGAAGGGGTGGAGGGTCAGCCTGTCAGTGCTCAGACCATACGCCGCATGCTGCATTAAATTGGTCTGCATGGCTGTCGTCCTAGAAGGAAGTCTCCTGTAAAGATGATGCACAAGAAAGCCTGCAAACAGTTTGAAGACAAGCCGACTAAGGACATGGATTACTGGAACCATGTCCTGTGGTCTGATGAGACCAAGGTAAACTTATTTGGTTCAGATGGTGTCAAGCATTGTGGGGGCAACCAGGTGAGGAGTACAAAGACAAGTGTGTCTTGCCTACAGTCAAGCATGATGGTGGGAGTGTCACGGTCTGTACCTGCATGAATAAATATATTATATTTATTATATTAGTGCCTTGCAAAAGTATTCACTAAAAAAAGCATTTTCCGTGTTTTGTTGCCTCACAACCTGGAATTAACATGGATTGTTTGAGGATTTGCATAATTTAATTTATAGAACATGTCCACAAGTTTGAAGATGGTTTTTTGTTTTTTTTTATTGTGAAGCAAACAACAAATAGGACAAAATAACAGAAAAAGTCAATATGCATGACTATTCATCCCCACTGGGATTTTTGCCCATTCCTCCTTGCAAAACTGCCCCAGCTTCTTCAAGTTAGATGGTTTGCGCTTGTGAACAGCAATCTTTTAGGTCTGTCCACAGATTTTCTATTGGATTGAGGTCTGGGCTTTGACTAGGCCATTCCAACACATTTACATGTTTCCCCTTAAACCACAGTGTTGCTTTAGCATTGTGTTTGGGGTCATTGTCCTGCAGGAAGGTGAACCTCCGTCCTAGCCTCAAATCACACACAGAGTGGTACAGAATTTGCTCAAGAATATCCCTGTATTTAGCACCATCCATCTTTCCCTCAACTCTGACCAGTTTCCCAGTCCCGACTGCTGAAAAACATCCCCACAGCATGATGCTGCCACCACTATGTTTCACTGTGGGGATGGTGTTCTTTGGGTGATGTGATGTGTTGGGTTTGCGCCAGACATAGCGTTTTCTTTGATGGGCAAAAAGTTAAATTTAATCTCATCAGACCAGAGCACCTTCCTCCATACATTTTGGGAGTCTCCCACATGCCTTTTCACAAACTCAAAACGTGCCATTTTGTTTTTTGCTGAAAGTAATGGCTTTCTTCTGGCCACCTGCCATAAAGCCCAACTCTATGGAGTCTACGGCTTATTGACGTCCTATGTACAGATACACCAGTCTCTGCTGTGGAACTCTGCAGCTCCGCACGTGCCAATTAGCATTTTTTGTTATTTCTGAAAAATAGTTTTATGTATTTATTTTTCTAATTTGACTTCACCAACTTAGACTATTGTGTTCTGATCCATCACATATAATTCAGATTAACCGCTTGCTGACCGCCACACACAGATGTACAAAATCATACAAATACTACATAATATTATAACAAAAAAAAGGAAAAACAGGTAACAAAATAAGTACTAGGAAGTTAAAATTGGGGTGTGCCCATATTGAGGCAGGTATTTAAGAAATGCTGACGTGTTTCGAGGAAAACCTCTTCATCAGAGCCAGGAGAACTGGAGCACAGTCTGTATGGGCCGGTAGGCCGACATGTGTACATGGGGAGAGGTGGTGTGGCTAGTAGGAGGATGTGTCCTGTGATGGACAATTGATTATTCCAAGTTCCATACCCAATTGTTCTAGATGGGGTATAAATAAGAACAATATATACCGTACAGCTTAACCAGCAATCTAGGTTGTTATATCGACCACTTCCTACAAGACTTGGTAATACAACTGCCATCATACGTAAAAGATTCCGGACACATGCTCGACATCCTTTCATCATTTTCTTGGCAACCGCATTTCAAATGGCTCTCATTGGATGTCTCTTCTCTCTATACCTCCATCGAACACAAATATGGCATAGAAGCAGCCAAACACTTTCTCTCCAAGAGTAACATACACCCTCTACAGACCAAATTCCTCCTCGAATCCATCGAATTCTGCCTCACTCACAACTACTTCTCCTTCGTGGGCGAGTATTTTCGCCAAACTAAGGGAACTGCCATGGGAGCAAAATTTGCACCTAGCTACGCAAACCTCTTTATGGGCATGTGGGAAGATCTGTTCATCTGGGCCAACAATCCTTTTAAAGATCAGCTCGCCCTCTACACCCGATACATTGATGACATCCTGATCATTTGGAACGGATCACATATGGATCTAAACAAATTTCTGGAATACTGCAACTCCAATCCTTATGGTATCTCTTTTACCCATGTGGTCGACAACAAATCACTCGTCTTTCTGGATTTAGACCTGCAAATCGAGGAAGGCAGCATTATATCCAAAACCCATTTCAAACCTAGTGCTGGAAATTCCTACCTCCACGCCAAAAGTCACCACCATCCCAAATGGATCCGTAATCTACCCCACGGGCAATTCTGCAGGCTAAAGAAAACCTGCACTAAGAAAAGTGACTATGAAAAACAGGGATCCATCCTAAAAAAGAAATTTCTTGAGAAGGGTTATGAAGAATCACTCATCAAACAGGCCTTTTACAAATATTGGACCCAGTATGACGAACATCCCTCTGTCACTATGGCAATGGAGGCTAACAAAACAAGCGGCAATAAAAGGACCACCGACAGCAATATCTCCAACCCCATCAGATTCAGTACACAATATAACACCAAAGCATTCGACATACAGAGAGCCATCGAGAAAAATTGGAACATTCTCAAGCAGGATCCCATCCTCAATCCAGTTCTACCACCCAAACCAGTAGTTGTGTTTCGAAAATCCAAAGATCTTAGAAGCCTAATAGCTCCGAGTAGAGTACGAAAACCTCAGAACCAAACCAAGACCCCCAATGGCAATTGGGCATCCATCTTCAACCAGAAAGGCAACTACAAGTGTGGAACCAAAAACTGTGGAGCCTGTGCCTTCATGGCACACCGCAAAAAATAAATCATGGGGTCCGACGGCCAGTACCACAAAATCAAACAGTTCATCAATTGCGGTACCTCCTATGTAGTCTATGGTCTTATCTGTCCATGCGGTCTTCTGTATGTTGGGCGCACAATATGTCCACTTAGGACAAGATTTAGCGAACACAAATGCAGCATAATCAATAGTAACACGTACCATCAGAGTAAAAATAAAAAATGCCACAGCTATTCAGTACCTAGGCATTTCAGAGAATGTCATAACAGCAATCCAACAGGCATCAAAGTGTTTGGCATTGAAGCTATCAAAAAAGACGCTGACAATGGGAGGAGATTCAGAAGACTCTGTAAACAATCATTCTGGATTTTCACTCTTGGGTCATTGGTTCCCGATGGAATGAATGAAGATCTAGATATTCACGGTGCCATCTAGATACAGAATATCACCATCATGGTTTGGCCCCCCCCTCTATCCTAGCCATCCCCAGCCCCCCCCCCCCCCCCCTTATTACCTGTGATCCCCTTCATATCATCACCATCATTCCACCATACGGTAAACCCTGTATACCCTCTCCTGTCCCCGCAGTTTCATGTACACCATTTCTCCTCATATTATCCACCTCTGCTGTTATACAACCCATATAAACCTGTGTGTGTACATGTGTGTGTATGTGTATATATGTATATATATATATATGTACATGTTCTGCACGAAATACCTCCGGTTCACTATTCAAATCATAGTCACACTTTTCATATCACATTACTTTATATGGCTTAATTGGATTCAATAATAGCCTTTTCATTCATGCCCTCGGACCCGCCCCCCAGAGTCTTTTAAACCCCCAGCACAACCTCATCACAAAACCTTTCCTATCCCTAGGCAGCAAGACGCTTTCTATCCAGCCATCAGCTGCCTCAAGGACACCTCCTCCCTCCTCCTCCCCCCCTTCTGCTGCCAGGATCACACGGCTTTCCACTCCAAAGGATCTCTACAGTTTACAGCTGTGTCTACACACTTCTCCTGAGACAGGTTAGCCACAATGGTCTTTGAAACTTCCTTATCCTGTTAAACCCAGCAGTGTCCATAAGAGCTTGCTTACTTTCCCTGCTCAACTTATGTTTCACTACAGGCACATCTGACAGCCTAACAGGACCGCAAAAAGAAAATACAATCTATTTACATTCTAATTTCATCCATAGGTAGGTGCGTTCTGTTATCAGCCCACCTGTCTGCCACCTCCAATATTTGGTCACCAACACCAGATTATCCCCCTAACGTATCCACGCCCGCCACTCTCCGCTATTGCGTTGCACAAACTACACATTCCCACCCTACCGCCATGACACTGGTTCTACATAGGCACAATACATGCTGTGTAGGGGTGGTCTCCACATGTGTGTGTATGCATGTGGACATGTATATGTGTGCATGTGTATGTGTATATATATATATATATATATATATGTGTGTGTGTGTGTGTGTGTGTGTGTGTGTGTATGTATGTGTATATATATATATATATATATAATGTGTGTGTGTGTGTGTACAGATTTATGTGAATATATACATATATTTATTTTGTGCATATTGTTTCTTTATCTATATATATATATATGCATATGCGTTTTAGATTTTTATGTACATTTGATATATGCATTTTTGTATATATTTTTGTGGATTTCCATTTGAATGAACACATTTCTGTTTTTGCACAAACCACATGGCCATCTTTGTGCCCCCATTTGTGCTTTCCGTGAACAGGGGCATACCTCCACATATCTGTTCCAGCACAGCGATTTACGTGCTGGCAGAGTTTTTACACGCATGCGCATGTCCTTTGGACAAAAGCACAACCGGTTTTACCATGCGGAGAGACAATATCTCTCAATGTGTCTCAGTGCACTTTCTACTTCATTTACCATCGCCCCCCCCCCCCCCCCCCCCCATATGCATATATGTTTTTTTTTTTTTTTTTTAATGCATTTACATGCGTTTGTATTATGCACGTGTATGTATATGCATGTATGTGTACACGAGTATGTGTGTGCACACTTATGTATGCGTAGATTTTTTCATTTGTATGTATTTAGACTACAATCTCATGTTCTGTGCTTCAAAATCCCACTACCTATCATTAATTCTTTGTACTGATATGGTAATTTTTATTTCTAATATATTTATATTATATACTTTTGATCATTTTATGAATGCATTTTTCAATGTAAACTTATCTTACGTCTCCAGTCTGTAGTGTACGGTATATATTGTTCTTATTTATACCCCATCTAGAACACCTGGGTATGGAACTTGGAATAATCAATTGTCCATCACAGGACACATCCTCCTACTAGCCACACCACCTCTCCCCATGTACACATGTCGGCCTACCGGCCCATACAGACCGTGCTCCAGTTCTCCTGGCTCTGATGAAGAGGTTTTCCTCGAAACGCGTCAGCATTTCTTAAATACCTGCCTCAATATGGGCACACCCCAATTTTAACTTCCTAATACTTATTTTGTTACCTGTTTTTCCTTTTTTTTTAAATAATATTATGTAGTATTTGTATGATTTTATATCTATATGACTATATGTCTGTATTCTTTTACATAAATAAACCATACATTTCTTGATGTAAGCGTCTGATCACGCGCCTTCCATCCACTTCCTACTAAACAGTCCTTTGCAGACCACCCCTGGTCAGCTAAGGCAGCGGGACACGCTCCATCATCTCCCCCAGTCCTATCTCTGACTACAATACTACCTTTGTTTTACAGCAAACGATCTCACAAGCGCAGGAGTATTTTTCACCATATCTTGTTCACACTTTTGCACACAGATGTACGTCGGCAGAATGGCACAGGCAGGCAAATGGCCGTACCTGTACGTCCCTTTTGAATTTGCTGCCTATTGCGTGCGCACTCCACGGGAGCGTGCCCACTGGTCCCGGGAACTCTGTTTGCCTGCGGCCCGCGGTTGCAGTGAAGAGAGGCAGAACGGGGAGATGCCTTTGTAAACAAGGCATTTCCCTGTTCTGCCTAGTGATATGACAGAGATCCACTGCTCCCTGTCATCGGGAGCAGTGATCGCTGTCATGTCATTGGTAGCTTATCCCCCTACAGTTAGAACACCTCCCCAGGACACACTTAACCCCTTGATCACCGCCTAGTGTTTAACCCCTTCCCTTCCAGTGTCATGTACACAGTAACCTGTGCATTTTTATAGCACTGATCGCTGTATAAATGACAATGGACCCAAAATAATGCCAAGTGCCCGATGTGTCCGCCATAATGTCATAGTCACGATATAAATTCCAGATCGCCGCCATTAATAATTAAAAAAAAATATATATATATTTATTATAGCAAAAAGTAAAAAATATTGCTTTTTTTTTTTCAAAATTGCCACTCATTTTTTTGTTTATAGCGCAAAAAATAAAAACCGCAGAGGTTATCAAATACCACCAAAATACCGCTCTATTTGTGGGGAAAAAAGGACACAAATTTTGTTTGGGTACAACGTCGCACAACTGCGCAATTGTCAGCTAAAGTGGCGCAGTGCCGAAACGCAAAAAATGCTCTGGTCAAGAGGGGGGTAAAATCTTCCGGGGCTGAAGTGGTTAAAAAAGTTTAACTAAATGCTGTAATGTAACAAATGTGATAGAAAGCCAGGGGGGTGAACACTTCTGCAAGGCACTGTGTATGTGTGTGTATGTGTATATGTAATATATATATATATATATATATATATATATATGTGTGTGTGTATATATATATATATGTGTGTGTGTGTGTGTATGTATATATATATATGTGTGTGTGTGTATATATATATATGTATGTGTGTGTGTGTGCATATGTATATATATGTATATATATAATGTATATGTATAGATATATGTATGTATATGTATATGTGTGTGTGTGTGTGTGTGTGTGTATGTGTATATATATATATATATATATATATATATATATATATATATATATATACACAGCCCTCAAAAATTACACTCACTGCTGGCCGGCGGGTTGTATTAGAGTCCTTTTCCCAGCGCTCGCGTAGGGGGAGAGAGGAGAGGGCCGGCTGGATGATTCAGTGCGCGAGTGACATCACTAGCGGCTTTCATGTCAATAGCCGAGTGTTCCCCGCACTCGCTGTCACACACAGCCTCGCCCCCTGCTCCTGAGGAATTTGATAGACAGATCACCCATCCAACCCGGGATGAGTGATGTGTATCCAAAGTTCCCCGGCCAGGGATGAGAGTTGTACGGGATGCTGAGCGGCGGGAACACAGCAATTGAAATCCAAAGCTGTTCCAGTAATGTCCCTCGGCGCTCTTATCTGGCCAGCAATGCTCTTCTTCTCTGCTTCCCTGCATGATGGACACAGGTAGGCAGCGCGATGAACACGGGCGAGGCTGCATTGGTGGACACGGGCGAGGCTGCATTGATGAGCATGGATAAAGTTACTTAATTCTGCATAAAACATTTAAGGGTAATTTCATGAGATAATTTATGAGGGTGTGTTTAGGAGTGAAATTAGGGGCAGGGTAGGGAAACTGGTGGCGAGTAACCCTTGAGGCCTGGCTAGTAGCTCACTTCATTCCTTTTTTTCAATTGTGTTTATGTTGCAGCCTTATACTACAGTTATTTAAATCCATTTTTCTCAATCTACAATAAGTACTCCATAATGACAAAGTGAAAACAGAATTTTAGAAATGTCTTAATTTATTAAGGAAAAGTTTAAATTCTCACATTGGCGTGAGTATTCAGACCCTTAGCAACAACACTTGAAATTTAACACAGGTGCCTCCCATTTCTCTTGATCATTGCTGAGATGTTTCTACACCTTGATTGGAGTCCACCTGTGGTAAATTATGTAAATTTATTGGACATGATTTGGAAAGGTACATACTTCTCTATAAAAGGTCTCATAGCTTACAATGCATACTATATCAGAGCAAAAGCCATGAGATCAAAGGAACTAACTGCCTGCAAAACTCAAAGACGGAATTATTGCAAGGCACAGATCTGATGAAGGCTCCAAAAAAATTTCTGTGGCACTGCAGGTTCCCAAAAGCACAGTGACCACTGATTCTCAAATGGGAAGTTTGGCACACAGCCAGGTCTCCTTCCAAGAGCTGTTGCCTGGCCGAACTGAGCAATTGTGGGAGAAGGGCCTCAGTAAGGGAGGTGACCAAGAACCCAATGTTCACTCTGACTGAGCTCCAGAGATCCTGTGTGGAGGTGGAACAAAGTTCCAGAAGCAGAACCATCACTGCAGCCATCCACCTATCCGGGCTTTATGACAGAGTGGCTAGATGGAAGCATCTCCTTATTGCAAAACACATGAAAGGCTGCGTGGAGTTTGTAAAAAAACACCTGAAGGACTCTGACTTTGAGGGAAAAAGATTATCTGCTCTGATGAAACCAAGATAAGATTGAACTGTTTGTCCTCAATTGTAAACATTGTCTGGAGAAAACGGGGCATGCTCATTACCTGTCCATTACCATCCCAACAGTGAAGCATGGTTGTGGCAGCATCATGCTGTGGGGGGGGGTGTTTTTTAAGCAACATGGACTGGGAGACTGGCCAGGGTTGAGGAAAAGCTGAATGTACCAAAGTACAGCGATATCCTCAATAAAAACCTGTTCCACAGCGCTCAGGACCTCAGACTGGGCCAAAGGTTCACCTTACAAGATGACGATAATTCTAATCACACAGCCAAGACAACACAGGAGTGGCTTAGGGACAACTCTGGGAATGTCCTAGAGTGGCCCAACCAGAGCCCTGACTTAAACCCTATTGAACATCTCTAGGGAGATCTGAAAATGGCTGTCCACCCATGGTCCCCATCCAACCTGACTGAGCTAGAGAGGATTTTCAAAGAATAATTCCGGAAAATCCTACAACCCTGGTGTGCAAAGCTTGTCTTGTCATAACTAGTTACATAGTTACATAGTAGGTGAGGTTGAAAAAAGACACAAGTCCATCAAGTCCAACCTATGTGTGTGATTATGTGTCAGTATTACATTACATATCCCTGTATATTGCAGTCATTCAGGTGATTATCTAATAGTTTCTTGAAGCTATCAATGCTCCCCGCTGAGACCACCGCCTGTGGAAGGGAATTCCACATCCTTGCCGCTCTTACAGTAAAGAACCCTCTACGTAGTTTAAGGTTAAACCTCTTTTCTTCTAATTGTAATGAGTGGCCACGAGTCTTATTAAACTCTCTTCTGCGAAAAAGTTTTATCCCTATTGTGGGGTCACCAGTACAGTATTTGTAAATTGAAATCATATCCCCTCTCAAGCGTCTCTTCTCCAGAGAGAATAAGTTCAGTGCTCGCAACCTTTCCTCATAACTAAGATCCTCCAGACCCTTTATTATTTTTGTTGCCCTTCTTTGTACTCGCTCCATTTCCAGTACGTCCCTCCTGAGGACTGGTGCCCAGAACTGGACAGCATACTCCAGGTGCGGGCGGACCAGAGTCTTGTAGAGCGGGAGAATTATCGTTTTATCTCTGCAGTTGATCCCCCTTTTAATGCATGCCAATATTCTGTTTGCTTTATTAGCAGCAGCTTGGCATTGCATGCCATTGCTGAGCCTATCATCCACTAGGACCCCCAGGTCCTTTTCCATCCTAGATTCCCCAAGAGGTTCTCCCCCCAGTGTATAGATTGCACTCATATTTTTGCCACCCAAATGCATTATTTTACATTTTTCTACATTGAACCTCATTTGCCATGTAGTCGCCCACCCCATTAATTTGTTCAGGTCTTTTTGCAAGACTAAAAAGACTTGAGGCTGTAATTGCTGCCAAAGGTGCTTCAACTAAGTACTGAGTAAAGGGTCTGAATACTTGGTGGATGTAAACCCTCACATATACCCAGTGAAGTGAACAGCCCCAGATGATACACAGGGATGAAACAAATCTCCCTACATAAGTTTTTTACATGTACAGTATCTCACAAAAGTGAGTACACCCCTCACATTTTTGTAAATATTTTATAATATCTTTTCATGTGACAAAACTGAAGAAATTACACTTTACATTGTAGCAAAGTAGTGAGTGTACAGCTTGTATAACAGTGTAAATTTGCTGTCTCCTCAACACACATCCATTAATGTCTAAACTTCTGACAACAAAAGTGAGTACACCCCTAAATTGAAAATATCCAAATTGTGCCCAAAGTGTCAATATTTTGTGTGGCCACCATTATTTTCCAGCACTGCTTTAACCCTCTTGGTCATGGAATTCACCAGAGCTTCACAGGTTGCCACTGCAGTCCTCTTCCACTCATCCATGATGACATCACGGAACTGGTGGATGTTAGAGACCTTGCTCTACTCCACCTTCCATTTGAGGATGCCCCACAGATGCTCAATAGGGTTTAGGTCAGGGAGACATGCTTGGCCAATCCATCACCTTTACCTTCAGTTTCTTTAGCAAGGCAGTGGTCATCGTGGAGGTGTGTTTGGGGTCGTATCATTTTGGAATATTGCCCTGCGGCCCAGTCTCCGAAGGGAGGGGATCATGCTCTGCTTCAGTATGTCACAGTACATGTTGGCATTCATGGTTCCCTCAATGAACTGTAGCTTTCCAGTGCTGGCAGCAATCATGCAGCCCCAGACCGTGACACTCCCACCACCATGCTTGACTGTAAGCAAGATACATTTGTCTTTGTACTCCTCACCTGGTTGCCGCCACACACGTTTGACACCATCTGAACCAAATAAGTTTATCTTGATCTCATCAGACCACAGGACATGTCTCCAGTAATCCATGCAAGGACTGCTTGTCTTCAGCAAACTGTTTGCAGGCTTTCTTGTGCATCATCTTTAGAAGAGGCTTCCTTCAGGGACGACAGCCATGTAGACTAGTTTGATGCAGTGTGCGGCGTATGGTCTGAGCGCTGACAGGCTGACCCCCCCACCCCTTCAACCTCTGCAGCAATGCTGGCAGCACTCATACGTCCATTTCCCAAAGACAACCTCTGGATATGACGCTGAGTGTGTGCAATCAACTCCTTTGGTCGACCATGGCGAGGCCTGTTCTGAGTGGAACCTGTCCTGTTAACCCACTGTATGGTTTTGGCCACCGTGCTGCAGCTCATTTTCAGGGTCTTGGCTATCTTCTTATAGCCTAGGCCATCTTTATGTAGAGCAACAATTTTTTTCAGATTCTCAGAGTTCTTTGCCATGAGGTGCCATGTTGAACTTTCAGTGACCAGTAAGAGTGAGAGCGATTAACACCAAATTTAACACACCTGCTCCCCATTCACATCTGAGATCTTGTAACTAGGGCTGAAACAACTAATCGATTATGAAAATAGTTGTCAACTATTTTCATAATCGATTAATTGGTCAGCCAATTAGTTGGCCTGCATACAGAATGCATTATTTGTTTACATATCTGGAAATACAGCACACATACAGCTCAGTATACCATCCATACATGTTAGTAAGTGCCTGAGAACTTGTGAATGTGTGAGGATCAATGCCTTATGGGACATGTAGTCCTGGGCAGCAAGTTAGTGGTTCTAAAGGCAGAAGTTTTTTTACCTTGCTATAGGGGCACTCTATACTATACTTTGCAGCTTGCTATTGGGGCTGTCTGAAGGCAGGAGGGGCCAGAAGCGCCGGCGGGGGACCCCAGAAGAGGAGAATCATTGCACAGAGCAGGTAAGTATAACATGTTTGTTTTAAAAAAAAATTCAAGTTAAAGGCTTTGTGCAGGGAAAATCGGCATCTGAACACAGAGAAGGCGGAGGCTGATAGACTGGAGGTGATAGAAGGCATTACAATTACATTCAAAGTAAACTTTTACGAGTATTGTGCATTACATTTAAAATGATCATATCCATAAAAAAAAATTGCCTGTGCAAAAATGCATAACGCACTGCAGAAACAGATCAAAAGCAAACTGCATAGGTGTGAACCGAGCCTTATGCTGGCCATACAAGTATAGATTTTAGGACAAGAATATTTGTATACGAGAAATCTTTGTACATTCGCTGAATAAAATAATGTCATTTGAAAATTTCACTTCCTTTTAACATTCAATTTTAAAACGCATGTAATTTCTGACCAAAAACTGCTTACACTGTCTGAAAATTCCTTTGACCAAGAAGTTTTTTTTTATTCTGCTCCTTGGACTTTTCCCTTCACTGTGGTCAAACAAATGTCATTTTGACCCCACTAACGATTAGAAAATTGAACGAACGTTCTTAAAATTATTATTATTTTTTTTGAAGGAAGACATAGTTTTTGTAAGGCCAGCATAAGTGACAGCAGGCGCAGGTAGCTTATCAAGCCACCTGCCTATGACAAGGGAGTCTGTCATACATAATACAGTCAGGTCCATAAATATTGGGACATCGACACAATTCTAATCTTTTTGGCTCTATACACCACCACAATGGATTTGAAATGAGTGGAACAAGATGTGCTTTAACTGCAGACTTTCAGCTTTAATTTGAGTGTATTTACATCCAAATCAGGTGAACGGTGTAGGAATTACAACAGTTTGTATATGTGCCTCACACTTTTTAAGGGACCAAAAGTAATGAGTCAGATGAACAATCATCCATTAAGCTTTCACTTTTTAATACTTGGTTGCAAATCCTTTGCAGTCAATTATAGCCTGAAGTCTGGAACGTATAGACATCACCAGACGCTGGGTTTCATCCCTGGTGATGCTCTGCCAGGCCTCTACTGCAACTGTCTTCAGTTCCTGCTTGTTCTTGGGGCATTTTCCCTTCAGTTTTGTCTTCAGCAGGTGAAATGCATGCTCAATCGGATTCAGGTCAGGTGATTGACTTGGCCATTGCTTAACATTCCACTTCTTTCCCTTAAAAATGTCTTTGGTTGCTTTCGCAGTATGCTTCGGGTCATTGTGCATCTGCACCGTGAAGCGCTGTCCAATGAGTTCTAAAGCATTTTGCTGAATATGAGCAGATATTGCCCGAAACAGTTCAGAATTCATCCTGCTGCTTTTGTCAGCAGTCACATCATCAAATACAAGAGAACCAGTTCCATTGGTAGCCATACATGCCCACGCCATGACACTACCACCACCATGCTTCACTGATGAGATGGTATGCTTTGGATCATGAGCAGTTCCTTTCCTTCTCCATACTCTTCTCTTCCCATCACTCTGGTACAGGATGATCTTGGTCTCTTCTGTCCATAGGATGTTATTCCAGAACTGTGAAGGCTTTTTTAGATGTTGTATGGCAAACTCTAATCTGGCCTTCCTGTTTTTGAGGCTCACCAATGGTTTACATCTTGTGGTGAACCCTCTGTATTTACTCTGGTGAAGTCTTCTCTTGATTGTTGACTTTGACACACATACACCTACCTCCTGGAGAGTGTTCTTGATCTGGCCAACTGTTGAGAAGGGTGTTTTCTTCACCAGGGAAAGAATTTTTCGGTCATCCACCACAGTTGTTTTCCATGGTCTTCCGGGTCTTTTGGTGTTGCTGAGCTTACTGATGCGTTCTTTCTTTTCAAGGATGTTCCAAACAGTTGATTTGGCCACACCTAATGTTTTTGCTATCTCTTTGATGGGTTTGTTTTGTTTTTTCAGCCTAATGATGGCTTGCTTCACTGATAGTGACAGCTCTTTGGATCTCATATTGAGAGTTGACAGCAACAGATTCCAAATGCAAATAGCACACTTGAAATGAACTCTGGACCTTTTATCTGCTCCTTGTAAATGGGATAATGAGGGAATAGCACACAAATGGCCATGGAACAGCTGAGCAGCCCATTGTCCCATTACTTTTGGTCCCTTAAAAAGTAGGAGGCACATATACAAACTGTTGTAATTCCTACACCGTTCACCTGATTTGGATGTAAATACCCTCAAATTAAAGCTGAAAGTCTGCAGTTAAAGTACATCTTGTTTGTTTCATTTCGAATCCATTGTGGTGGTGTATAGAGCCAAAAAGATTAGAATTGTGTCGATGTCCCAATATTTATGGACCTGACTGTATATTAGTTTTGTCTGAAAATCGGTTCAGTCTAAATAATTTTTTTCTTTAAAAGTCTAATGATATTTACCAGATTCAACCTCTAATAGTATATACAGTATATCTCTTCTGTCTGTTATTCTCAGAGTGGATTAGATATTTTGCTCAATAACCATATAGTTGGTTATTTATGTTTACAGTACCATTGCATATAGATATTTAAGAATACATTGCCTTTTTTTTAAACTTTACATATTAACTAAATTATACACCATAATTCTTTTAAGGTGGCTATACAATTAATCAAAACAATCAGCCAACTAATCGATTATGAAAATAAACGTTAGTTGCAGCAGTACTTGTAACACTTAATGAGTCTTATGACATCAGGGAGGGAAAATGGACTCAATTTGGACATTTTCACTTGGTGTACTCACTTTTGTTTGTCAGCAGTTTAGATATTAATGGCTGCGTGTTGAGTTATTTTGAGGGGATAGCAAATTTACACGGTTATACAAGCTGTACACTCATCACTACTTTATTTTGTGGCAAGGTGTAATTTCTTCAGTGTTGTCACATGAAAAGATATACTGTAATTAAATATTTACAAAAATGTGAGGGGTGTACTTACTTTTTTGAGATGCTGTATATCTGCTGTCTTCGTCTTTATATACTGTTTAGAAAGTGCACATCCTGTTAGATTTTCTGTTCCTTTTTAGCACTGCAGTGAAGCCTGGACATACAACCAAGACAGCTGATTGGAGGCAAGGCACACACCCGGTCTCCTCATAGGTAGAGACTTTCAGCTCTGTCCCTTGAATCGCTCAGTTAATCTGTTTATAGCATCCTCCCCAACACAAAGCTGCTTTTATCATATGATAATCATATCAGAGAACTTGTCAGGAGTTATCAGGCTGATAACAGAAGAACGGAGCAGGAGACAGCTATGGGACATAGAGCTTTGAAGAGAGATAACAAAACACTACAGATCTATGTGTCCAGCTTAAATTTCATGAATCTGGTTTACATCCACTTTAAGCACTTCAGCCCCCAGGAAGGATTTACCCCCTTAATGACCAGGTCATTTTTTTGCAATACAGCACTGCATCGCTTTAACTGACAATTGAGCAGTCGTGTGACGTTGTACGCAAACAAAATTGATGTCCTTTTTTTCCACAAATAGAGCTTTCTTTTGGTAGTATTTGATCACCTCTGCGGTTTTTATTTTTTGCTCTATAAGCAAAAAAAGACCAACAATTTTGAAAAAACTATTTTGTACTTTCTGCTATTATACATATCCAAAAAAAAAAGTATAAAAAAAAGACATTTCTTCATTAACTTAGGCCAATATGTATTCTGCTACATATTTTTGGTTAAAAAATCACAATAGGTGTATATTGATTGTTTTGCGCAAATAGCGTCTACAAAATAGGGGATAGATTTATGGCCTTTTAATTATTACTTTTTAAAATGTTTTTAGTGGTAATGGTGGCGATCTGCAATTTGTAGCGGGACTGCGGCGGACAAATTTGACCCCAAGTTAAGCTTTTTGGGGACCAGTGACCTTATTACAGTGATCAGTGCTAAAAATAATGCACTGATCAATGTATAAATTATACTAGCAGGGAAGGGGTTAACACTAGGGGGCGATCAAGGGGTTAAATGTGTTCCCTGGGTGTGTTCTGTGTGGGAGCTGGGCTCACTGGGACAGCATAAAGATTGCTGTTCCTTATTACTAGGAACATCAGATCTCCGTTTTGTTCCCTGTCAGAACGGTGATTCGCCTCCTTGTTTACATAGGCAGATCTTCATTCTGCCTCTCTGTGCAGCGGTCGCAGGTAGCTAGCAGACATCGAGTCTGCCCCATGGCACGCGTGCACATGCAGTATCTATTACATGATACACGCAATAGAGCTGCCCTGCCACAGTATATGTGCGGCGGGTGGTCTTAAAGTGGTTAAACAGAAGTGCGAACAGAAGCAGTTTGTGGCCATCCAGTTGCAAGGATTTAGAATTCCTGAATGATTTCAGAATATTAAGCCTGTCAGAGTAATTTAGGTATCTTACAATGACAGGTCTTGGTGTGCATCTGTCGTTTGATGGCGCTCCTAGGCGGTGAGCCCTCTCGACTCAAAATGCATGTTGTCGTAATTCTGAGGGCAACCAGGAATACATGTGGCACAGATGTCGTTTAGTGATTCTGAGTTGATGGATTCTGGGAGACCAATAACCCGCAGGTTATTGTGACGACAGCGGTTTTCCATATCATCCAGCTTGTCAACTATATATTGCCTTGATTGTTGCTCAGAGGTAAAGGAGGTTTGAAGCTCGTCTTCGAAGTCTGACATGCAGTGTTCCAGCTCAGAAAGCCTTTTGGCATGATCGCCCAGCTCCTTCCTGAGCTGTGTTATCTCTGCAGCAATTGCCCTGTCCACTGCTGCTGTTATGGTTGGTGGGGGACATGATAGCAGCAACAGCTTGTGCCAGCCCAGCATACTGATCTTTGGGCGGGAGAGGGGTTGCGGTTGTGAGTTGTACAGGATCAGCATTAGGCGCTAGTATGTCTGAGGTGTCCGATCCATCCGCCATGTTAGATATGTGGGGGCAGGCTGAGAGAACTCCGGTCGGATGGCTGCAGGAGCGCAGGCGGAGCCGTGGATGACAAATCTGTCCATCCACCGTGATCTCCGGGCTAGCGTGAGGGTGGCCTAGAGCCGCTCACCGTCCGCGGGCATAAGAAGCAGGATTTATAGATTAGGTTATTCCCGTTCCTCGCTTCCTCACATGTGGAACCGGAAGTATGAGGTTTTTTTTTTTTAATTAAGCTGTGTCCCTCAATGGACTCAAAGGAAAGGATTTTTTGGTGACCACAAACAGAAATCCTATTTTTCTGCATAGACCGAGAGAGATCTAATAATATGAGGCAATATTGAAACAAATGTGAAAATAGTAAGGAACAACATAACAACCAGCAAATGTATACAGTGCAGGAATGTAAACTATGTAATGTACAGCATAACTTACACATAACAGGTGTTGGATGTATGCAACATGCCTCTTTAATGTCTTGGCTAACTCATTGTATACGACTTCCTACATTCACATGCCTGCTGTCTTGGTCCTAGGAGCCCGTATATCCCGCTGTGTTCACATGCCTTTGGCGGTTCTGGAATCTTTTTTGCACTACAACCGCCTGCCAGTTCACTGGCTGTGCTGCACTTAGCTCTCCTCTGTTCCAAGCTCAAGCACAACTACTTTTACTTGAATGTAAGTGTTTATGTTGTGCAATAAATGGATACATGCTTTTATTAACAAGTGCGCTGTGGCTACTTTTATGTTTTCTGCAAACCCACGAGGATCTTCCTAGATCTGATGAACATTGCTACACAGCAATTCAAGCTCTGACCCACCTTTCCACCCATCCCCTCTGCTCATCCATCCCTGTGGGACCTCCTGCTCTCCTGCCCTCCTGGTTGCTAAGGCTGCTGGCTATTTAAACAAAGCTTGTTCCATCCAGCTGGGTCCCTGACCTTTCAGCTGCACCTGACTCTTTAGCAGCATTAGTCCTGGAATCTCTTCCCTTCCATTACCAAGTACTTTATCAGATCTCTTATCAATTTGCACACATACCATGATTATTATGATCACCATCGTTGTTATCTATAAGAAATAATTTTTGATATGTCTGATCTCCTGAGTGCAGAGAGATTACGTTTTCTTTTTGCACCCTCATGAAGTCTGTTTCTGATTGTTTGGTGATAGACATTCACACCAGTGGTCTGCTGGAGGTCATTTTGTAGGGCTCTGGCTGTATGGCTGTACTCATCTTGTTCCTCCTTGCACAAAGGAGCAGATACAGGTCCTGCTGATGGGTTAAGGACTTTCTATGGCCCTGTCAAGTTCTCCTAGAGTAACTGTCGTCTCCTGGAATCTCCTCCGTGCTCTTGGGACTGTGGGAAACGCAGCAAACCTTCTAGCAATGGCGCGTATTGATGTTCCTTCCTGGAGGAGTTGGACTGCCTGTGCAACCGCCATAGGGTCCAGGTATCACCTCATGCTACCAGTAGTGACATTGACCCTAGCCAGATGCAAAACTAGTTAAAAAAAAGTCAGAAAAGACGAGTAGGGGAAAAAAAATAAAAAAAAGTCAGTGGCATCCACCTGTAAAACCATTCCTGTTTGGGAGGTTGTCTCATTGTTGCCCATCTATGGGCATCTCAGCTGAAATTGATTAACAACTCCCTCTGCTACTTAACTGACCAGATCAGTATCCCAGGAATTTAATTGACTTGATGCTATACTGTGGTTTAAAAAGTGTTCCTTTTTAAACCTAAGTATTGGTTTAAAAAGGAGCAGTGTATATTGCAACTTACTATTCCTTAAATGTTGTGGCTGCGTTCATTTTTTTTTTTCTTTTTCTTTGAGGCTTATTTATTACCTACTGATCCTACCAGTAACACACTTCACATCTTTGTGTGTGTGTGACAGCGCTTACTCACTGTACTATATCTGTGGAGGAGCAGCGTTGTAACCCAAGGCTGCTCTCCTGATGTGGACTAAATCAGCCTTTGAGCCTTTGTAGCTCACACATCCCCAAAACATCAGAGATCCACCTCCGTTTTTCACAGTAGGAATGGTGTACCTTTCATCATAGGACTTGTTGACTCCTCTCCAAATGTAGCGTTTATTGTTGTGGCCAAAAAGCTCAATTTTGGTCTCATCACTCCAAGTGACTTTGTGCCAGAAGGTTTGAGGCTTGTCTCTGTGCTGTTTGGTGCATTGTAAGCGGGATACTTTGTGGCATTTACGTAGTAATAGCTTTCTTCTGGTGACTCGACCATGCAGTCCATCTTTCTTCAAGTGCCTCCTTATTGTGCATCTTGAAACAGCCACACTACATGTTTTCAGAGAGTCCTGTATTTCACCTTAAGTTATTTGTGGGTTTTTCTTTGCATCCCAAACAATTTTCCTGGCAGTTGTGGCTGAAATTTTAGTTGGTCTACCTGAACATGGCTTGGTTTCAACAGAACCCCTTACTTTCCACTTCTTGAGTTTGAACACTGCTGATTGGCATTCTCAATTCCTTGGATATCTTTTTATACCCCTTTCCTGTTTTATACAGTTCAACTACCTTTTCCCGCAGATCCTTTGCCAATTATTTTGCTTTCCCATGACCCAGAATCCAGAAACATCAGTGCAGCACTGGATGAAAGATGCAGGGGTCTGTCAGGAGTCCAGAAACTCATTGACCTTTTATATACACACACACACATCACAAGCGAACAGATCACAGGTGAGGATGGTTACCTTTAATAGCCATTCAAACTCCTTTGTGTCAACTTGTGTGCATGTTATCGGGCCAAAATCAACAGGGTATGTAAACATTTGATTAGGGTCATTTGGGTAGTTTCTGTTGTGATTATGATTTAAAAAGTTTGGTTTGTTGGTGCCTGAAGGCGTTAAGGCACCTAAAAATAATAGGATTGTGCCACGTCCCACAAAGTATATGGAATTTGCAATGTTCGGAAAGATGGACTTTAAAGGCACGTATATAGATTTTTTTAACAGAATTAGTTTATTAATATACATATCACAATACATATATAGCGTTAAACCTAAAAGTTGAACTACTTGTAGTTTCCCTAATATAAGGACTAGGTATCGTTTCCTGTGTGACAATACCGAAGATGCGTCCACACGAGGATATCCTCTTAGTTGGGAGTTCCACTTTTCCCCTTATAGATTTAAAACAGTTCTGCTGTTTTGCGACTATAACCATCACTTCTTCAGGAGATTGAATATTTCTATATCGAAAAATATATCATACAGGACAACATACAATTATCAAATAAAAACAAATTGCTACAAAAAAATACTTTTAATGTATGTAAAGAATGTATCTGAACTCACTTGTGCCATAGGTAACAGACAGACCCCCCACCCCCCCCCCCCCAAAAAAAAAAAAATGGGGAAACGACCACCAGGGCCTCCAAAACCAGGAAGTAGCCTCAACTGGCACATATGTCAGGGTGTGGGGACATACTTATAGGTATACGAAAAAGGGTAGTATATAATTAGGGTAAGTGGCTCCAGGTGTGGTGGTATATAAATGTAAACTAGGGTAATCCCTCCCAATACTCACTTATAAAACACACTTGGCTTGTTTGATTAAAGCAGACTTTTAAGGCAGATATGTTTAAGGCTTTGCAGGTCTAAACACGGACAGGAACAGGGGCGAAAAGAGAGAAACATAGTTCTCCAATAAGGCTCAATATTAGCACAAAAGGTACAGGCATAATAGTAATGTAAATGGTACAGCAAGGAGCATGGATCTACCTTGAAACTGTTGCTGTTATTATGAAACACAAACTGCTGCTAATAGTAAAGAGGATTCTGCTGCTGATAGACAATATGATGCCAAATTGATACTGCTGGTATTCCTTGAGAGGGAAAAGAAAGAAAGAGAAGCCATAGTGAGAGGGAGGGGGAGAGAAAAAATACCTCTAGCCACCTGTACTTTGTGCCATTTGGTACATGAATGACCCACCTGAATGATGAATTCTTCCCGAATATTTCCCTGGTAAAGCCAGAGGTGCGGGGGACATCCGTCTCCCTTGAGGCGCCTGGGGAAATGGCAACCTCGCCTCTGTTTAGTATGCCCTGACTGACTGGGATCATGCGTCAGAACAGCGTCTGACGCCACCAAGTCCAGCTGAATGCATCACGCAGGTGCACTGGGGGGGTCTCCGGCCGAAGCCGGTCCCAGTGTCTGCCGACAACAGCACATTGGAGTGCAGTTAGGAGACAATAAAATGTGTCCCCGGGAGCTGCAGGAATACACATCAGTAGTGTCTACAGAAGCAGGATCACCCGCTCTGCAGAGCCCTGGCCGTGTCCACGGCGGCTCTGGTGGCCACACACACTGACAAGGCTGTGCGGGGACTTCTCGAAGCAGGCCCCCAGTGGTGAAGAGAGGTATTGCGGTCTGGTCTCCACAGTCAGCAAGTGTCTATAACATGTTTCCTGGAACTGGTTCCTTTAGGTCTCATGAGCATGGCTCCTGTGGTAATATGAATGATGCGACCTAACACAAACTGATTAAGGCAGTGTCAAGCCTCCTAAACAGCAGAAAAAATTAAAGAAAAAGGGACTTTGAATGAGGCAGGTCACTGAATGGATACCTTATTCAAATCCTTTATAAAATTATTTATTAATAATCACGTTATAGAGAGTGCCAATCTGTAAATATAGGACACAATGTACTATGATACACTTGTAAGAATATATAATTGTTATACAGAGTAAGGTAAAACATAATCAGCATTACAGTTACATAAAAACACTCATCCATTCATAAAAATTCAATGAATATAATCGATTTCTCATGGTGAGCCAAACTTGTCTAGGCATCAGTTCGATGTAACTCGACGCATGTTTCATGGCTCATGCCAATCATCAGGAGTAAAATGCTCTGAAATTAAATCAATAATATCTATAAATATAAGATATCCTTTAAATCTCTCAAAGTAAAGGTGTGTAACTTACAATACGGCCCAATGGTGGCGCCCAACCTTAGATCCAAGAGAAGACAGGGGACAAGGATGATCATCTCACCCGGGGCTGAGGTGGGGAGTCCCATCCAAACCAGAGACAGCAAACAGGTGAAGACCAGGCGACCATGTCACGACGATGTGAATCTAGTGTATGTTTAACAGTCCACACTGCTCTGCAGAAGTATGAAAATTAAACCATGTGAAATAAAAAATTTAATGAGATAAGCCTATACCTGTGAGTGAGTGAAGTGATGAATGGGGATGATTGCTGTAATGGTATGAAGTGTATTAGCTGAAAAATTACAGCCAGAGAAAGTGTGTGTGTGTGTACATGTACCAACAAAAGATGAAACCAAAAACAGAACCACCAAATAATGGTGGACTGTATATAGTGGAGCTAAAAATCAACCCAAAGAAATGTTGTAAATATGAGTAAACCTTAATTACCTTATGTGTGGTTCTGTGGCCCTAGGCATGCCTGAAATCCTTTTTGTGTAAATGGTCCAAGTGAAATGGTCAGCTGGCCAGCCTGAGCAGCTTAAATCCCCGGCAAAGGGCGGGTCCCCACCAACATCATGAGCCCCAATTAGATGGAAAGAGGGAATCTGCTCAATGTTCAGGCAAAGTTAATGCACTGAGCAGGGCATTCAATCATGATGCTAATGCATAGGAGGCAAAACCCGCCCGCCAACTTCTATAAGGGAATAGTGGGGGAAGGGGAGAGACTGCTTTTTTTTTCAAAAAGCCAGGATCTGGGTATTCTCATGTAAGGAGGAATATAAGAGGGCTTCATGGTGCAGTATGTTCCAGCAAAGGCCATCCTCTCCTGATGTGTAACCACCTGTATAGAGACGATTCTTCTATGAAAGTCTAAAACTCCAGGCTCCAATCACTGAGGACCCCCAAGGTTTCATCCCCATTGTCGGCTGACAATACAAGCCTAATTGACTCATAGAACATATGTTCTCTTGAGTTCAAACTTTCTGGTAAGCTTGCATCTATCTTGGTGGTGGCTCCATCACATTGGTGTTCCTATTTCCATCTACCACATTGGCTTTATGTATGGTGATCGAGACCATCTTATTTCAATATGGACTGTTATTATTCACTGCACATTGTGGATCCTTGAGATTTTTATGGACTTTATCACTTACTTTATGTGTGTTTTGGATTTTTTCACATATCTTCTTATCACGTGTCATTTACATTTATGTATAAAAGTTTACTGTGGTCTGTTTATTGATTTAATTTAATTATGTTCACATTATAGCTGCGGTAACTTAGTTTGGCACTTCAGCGCTACACTTATACACTTATTAATTTGGCCAGAAGAAGCCTATGGCTTAAAACCTGGTCAGGCGACGCTGCCTCAAAGTTGCGCCTATGTGGTCTTCCCTTAACAGGCAATCATCTTTTTGGCCCAGGTCTGCAAAAGGGGCTGAAACGCAGGGTCTGAGAGCAAAAAGGCCTTTCTAGAGAATAAGAAAAAGCCTACAGCCAGAAAGTTTTTTCGTGGCCAAAGTAGGCAGCAAGGTCCTAGAAAAAGAGACCATAGGCCCAAAAAACATCGAACAGGGCAAAATTGCAGAGGTAGAGGGGGCGTCTTGTTTAACCCTCCTTAACAACCCGCCAAGCCACAGTCACTCGTGTCTCCCAGTGGGAGTAAGATTGAGGGCTTTTCTCCCACAGTGGGCAGCAGTCACCTCAAGTCCGTTTCATCCGGGATCTAGTGACCAATGGGTACAGGCTGGAATTTTCTTGTCAGCCAGCAGAGCGATTTATTGGTCACCTTCCCTCTCCAAGATCGGGTAAAAGCGAGTGCCCTGGGTCTCCAAATTGGAGACTTGTTAGAGTCAGATCAGGGCAAAGGATTTTATTCCCATATATTTGTCATCAGAAAGCAGTCAGGAAAATATTGGCTTATCCTGAACCTCCGGTCTCTAAACCGTTCAATCAGGTACAAGCACTTTCGTATGGAGACGGTGTTCTCAATCAAAAAATCTGCTTTACCCAAACTGCTTCTTGGCCACTTTGGCTTTGAGGGATGCCTATCTGCACATCCCTATCCATCCAGCCTTCCAAAGATTCTTGAGACTAGCGGTCAAGATGGGAACAGAGATTTGGCACTTTCAATTTCAAGCCCTCCCCTTCGGTCTCTCCTCAGCCCCCCACATTTTCACATAGGGGTTAGGGGAGGCGCCGGCTCCGCTAAGGTTAAAGGTGATAACTATTATACCTTACCTGGACGACCTCCTAGTGGTGGCAGAGTCATACCAAAAGTTATTAGCGGATCTCCGGACTGTACAGGACTTCCTTCAATCTCTAGGCCGGTTAATAAACAGAGAAGTCTTCCTCAATTCTGGCCCAAAAAGTGACATATCTGGAGTACGAGTTTTGCTCAGACCAAAAAAATTTTCTCCCACAGAAAAAAGGTCTCAAAAATGATGCAGACAAAGTCATCCTTACAGACCAATCAGTCGGTCTCACTAAGAGGGGTTTCAAGAGCAGTGGGTCTGATGACCTCTTGCTTTCCCACATTGCCATGGGCAAGATTTCCTCAATGCCCATTACAGCTGTTTCTAGTAAGGAACTGGGATGGAGATGCAAGTTCCCTGGAATCAAGGGTCTTGTTACTCTCCAGGGTAAAAATAAGTTGTGGAGGTCTACCATGGTCCATTCCTATATCCCAGAGGCACACAACGGATGGGAGTTCCTGGGGATGGGGAGCCCACACAATGACACAGGAAGAATGGTCCTCAAGGGAAGCAAGAGCTTAATCGAATCGGAGAGCTTCTAGCGGTTCAGAGAGCCTTGCAGGCATTTCAGACGGAAATCAGGGGTCACACTCTCCAGATTCTATCCGACAATATCGCTACGGATGCGTACCTTAACAAATGTGGAGGTATGAGGAATCGGATACTTCAATCTATCGCGCAGGAGATTTTATCATGGGCAGAAGGGAATCTAGCCTCAATTACAGCAGTGCACCTGAAGGGGACACAAAACTGTCTGGAAGATTATCTCAGCCGCTACCCAGCCCAGACCTCATTCCAATAGAAAATCTGTGGTCAGACTTAATGATTAAAACTATTAATAAGGCTAGATGCATAAATGGTGAAAAAACAAATAAATCAATAATAAACAACAAAATAACCGTGATAAGAGTCCTGCTGCTGGACACTAACCCTGATATAAGGCAAAAAGATGTATGGATAATGAACAGTGCAGCGCTGGACATAAATCTAGATGAATTATTATACCAAACAATGATAATAACACCAATGAAAAATAGTGGCAACAATGAAAGTGACAATATACTAATAAGATGCTGTGAGCAATCTATAATAATAATGAACCACCAATGTATAAACACCCATCAGTGGAAAATAAGTGCTCTTGGAACCTAAAATATAATCTGAAACAATATTGAAATAAAGTGATGAAGTCCAAAAAATTATCCAAAGAAGGTGTGAGATAAAGAGTGCAGGATCACGATCCAATAATCCACTCGATAGTGCCGCCCACCACCGGGAGAAAAAATGGAGGCTTACCAGAAAGCCTGCGACCGCCCCTTACTCAGGGGGGTCAAAACAGGCTTAGTAGATCACCATTGATATCCTATTGGAATTGCAGCCGATGTCCCTCTGACCTCCTTCAATGATGGCTTGTTAGCAACAGCAGGAGACACTCAGGAGAGTGTGGTCCCAGGATGGTTCATGCAGCAAACATTCCAGCAAGGGTGAATCATAAAAAAGAAGGGACTCCAATAGTGCAGAGAACCAAGTTCCATTTATTTAAAAAAAAGTCAGATAAAATAGCAGATACACTGCATAAGATCGCATATACAATTCCAATGAAAAACCAGCAAGGAAACAACAAAAGACTCCACCGCCGTTTTAAATTGAAACCGCGCATGTGCAATGCGAGTTCAGGTTGTGACCCTACGGCCGTTTCGTCACAACTGACGTCATCAGGGGTACGCAATCACGCACGCGCATTATATAGCCAGACGGTGCTTCGGAAAACACCGTCATTGGCTAGCTTTGTCCAAGCTGGATAATATAATTGGTCAGCTGGAAATTCCTATTCTAAAGGCATAATGGGACACGCCTAATGTGATAGTAAACAGCTAGGACGGCTACCAGGCAGGTATAGAATAAACAAACTGTCCAAGCTGATGCCATCTAGTGAACATTTATAAAGACTACTAAAAGTATAAAAAGTCAAAGGCATTTATTTTAATATATTGATTTAGCAGCTAAAAACGTTGCCAAGCATGTAAGAAATAGCATACTGCCCAGACTAATGCCATCTAATGGGCATTAAGGATAATACCGGAAATACAAATAATAAAAAATAAAATAAAAATGACAAACTAAAAGATAATTAACCCCAGGCGTGTGTTGATTAATATAACTCACATCCTAACAAAGGTGGATAATGTAGCATATAACTTCACTTCCTAATAGCAGAGGAATCTCTTAATATGATCATCGTGAATACATATCCATTAGCATGATCATGATGAACATTATAACATTAAATGAGGTCCCCAGCTAAAAAAACATAATTTTGGGCTCCAAAAACAAAAGCAATAAATGGCAGAAGAACTACTACAAAGAACAATCGCTTAGTCGTAAAATGATAAGCATTCTCCAGAAGGGACATCAACTGTTATTAATGAAACAGTTGATGTCCCATTCTATATTCAAGCCATTAGGGGCATGGGAACCTAATTTGTAGATCCAGTTAGTCTCAGATCTAGAAATGGTCCTCTTACCATTACTGCCACGCCAATGGGGGACGTATTTTTCTATACCGATGAAAGTGGTGCCAGTCGGATCTCTGTTATGCACAAGATCATAGTGTTTAGAAACACTGTGCTTATCAAAGCCTTGCTTGATGTTAGTGATGTGTTCACCTAACCTAACGTGCAACATCCTAATGGTACGTCCCACATATTCCAGCCCACATGGGCACCTTAGAAGGTATACAGCACATTTTGTGGTACATGTTATAAGTGATTTGATAGGGTATGTTAGGCCCTTGTTGGCTGAAGTAAATTCAGTCAATCTCCTATCTCTTAACGTATTATCCCTACACACCTTGCACCTTCTGCAAGTTTTTCCACCAAAAAAACTTAAACGTGTAGGTGGGTCTGGAACATTAGGTGCCAGTATGTGTCTAAAGCTAGTGGCTCCCCTGAACAAAACCCGAGGTTTGTCTGACAAAAGGGGCCCAAGAATCCGATCGTTTTTAATAACTGGCCAGTGTTTTTTTATGATCCTTTTAATGGCCCATCGGATGCACATTGACTTTTTCTGTTATTTTGATATATTTGTTTGCTTCACAATAAAAAAAAAAAAACATCTTCAAAGTTGTGGGCGTGTTCTGTAAATTAAATGATGCAAATCCTCAAAAAATCCATGTTAATTCCAGGTTGTGAGGCAACTAAACACGAAAAATGCCAAGGGGGTGAATACTTTTGCAAGGCACTGTACCTCAGCTCGTAGGGTAAGTGCGTTACAGGCCCTATCAGTGAGGGAGCCTTTCCTCACAATTTTTGAGGATCGGGTTGTTTTGAAAACTGATCCAGAATTTCTGCCTAAAGTGGCCAGTACATTCCACAGATCCCAGGACATTTGTACTGCCAACCTTTTTGTAGTTCTCCAAAGAGCGACAAAGAAAGAAAATTTTGTATTTTAGACATGAGAAGAATTCTTCTCGTCTACCTTAAGGTTACCAAGACCTTTAGAAAAAGACGCCTTGTTTGTCCTCCTTTTCAGGAGCACACAAGGGAAAGAGTACATCTAAAGCCACCTTGGGTAGATGGATAAAGCAAACTATTTCTGAAACTTACAAAATTAGGGAAGTTCCTCTGCCTTTTGTCACTGCGTACTCAACAAGAGCCTTGTTTGTGTCTTGGGTTGAGAGGGCTGGAGCCTCACCAGAACATATTTGTAGGGCTGCCACATGGTCCAGTTTTTCAACCTTCATTAAACTTTATCGCCTGGATCTCCTATCTGCTTAGGAGCAGGCGTTTGGTCGTACAGTCCTTCAGGCAGTTGTCCCTCCCTAATCTGGTAAGTTCTGCTCATCGTCTCATGGGCTGTCCTGGAAGACGCTTAGAGAAAAGCTGAGTTAGACTTACCTGTAACTTCTTTTCTGAGAGTCTTCCAGGACAGCCGGATTCCCACCCGGTTTTGAAGTTATGTGTATTATGCATATGTTTTACAGGGATGTCCTACAGTTCTCGAATACTGACATGGGGCCTGGAGGACCTCCCTTTTATCTGATGGGGGTTAATGTGTTTCCTGTACTGGTAGGAGGAGCCCTAGGTCTCATGGGCTGTCCTGGAAGACTCTCAGAAAAGAAGTTACCGATAAGTCTAACTCTGCTTTTTTGTGTTAGCATTCATATTCTCTGAAAAATGGCCAAAAAATTATAAATTCTGCCAGGGTATGTAAACTTATGAGCACAACTGTATGGACTATAAACTGAGGGACTTATAAATAAATGGTTGTGGAACAAATAATTTGAGTTTCTATTGTTTCTTATGGGGAAATTCGCTTGGATATACAAATGCTTTGGATTACAAGCGTGTTTCCAGAACAAATTATGCTTGCAATCCAAGGTTTTACTGTACTAAGTTTATGTGCGTGGATTTAGATATAAATTAAAATTAGTAAAATGTAGTTTTCTTGTGGAATTCTTAAAATGATGCATTACTAAAGCTATTACCAAGTTGCTTCAGACATTATATCATGATACTTTTCTCACCCTTTTTATCTAGTTATCTGTGAAACTTTTTTCCCTGCTATTTTACCAGGATGTCTCTTTGGATATCTCACAAGATGTAGACACGCTTTCTGAAACACTCAACTTTACTGTCCCTGAAAAGTCTAAATCTGTGAAGAGCCCAAGGTAAGTCTTGACCTCTCTCTCTCCTTTTTCAACGCTATGCATTACCTGAGGGAATATAAATGTATAATCTTTATCAAAGGTCAAAGATGTTTTATTAAATTGTATCATTCATCTGCTTCCAGCTTGACACCTCAAAGCAAAAGAAGTGTCTCTGTAAAAGAGAAACCCCCCAACAAAGTACTCTCTGAGAGAGCTCAAAGTACGGAGAGTGAGAGAGGGACAGAAATGGGGCAGAGCATACAGGTATGTTTGTAACTATCGTCACTTATTAAGTTGAAGTATTTAATAAACCATTTTGTATATATAACAAAGCAGACCTTTTTATGAAAATGAAAGGTTTCACAATTGATGTCCGTGTGCCTCGCTGTTGCCTTCTTGAAAAGTTGGGTGCTTGGAGTCCTGTATAAATGCACTCAAGCTTTGTGTGTGTACTTTCCTGGAAGGCAGCAGTGAAGCATTGGGATGTTGCCTGCACCTCCGGGAACTGTCAGAAGCCTTGGGTAAGGGAATTATCTTGGGTAATTTATTAGTACAGGACACAGAACCTGTGTTCATAGACCATGAGTTATATGCAGGCTGTTCAGGTAATTGGACACTGGCAAAATCCTTGCTGGGCTTCCCCTAGTATGCACCCATATAACCCTACCCACTTTGTGAGTCCCCACTGTTTTGCTAGTGTCCTTATGTGATGGACCTATTCTCTAGAGAAGTATTGTCTTAATCGTACAGTACAGCACACAGGCAGAGTATACATACACCGTGGGTTATAGGCATGTACCGTCAGGTGATTTGACACTGGCAAAGCTTTAGAGGGCTCCTCCTCTATAACTCTACCCCATTCTGTGAGCCCTCAGTTTTGTGCTAGTGTCTGAATGTGATGGACCTTTTCTCTTTCACAGAGAGAATCAATCACCCTTAGCTTATCTAGATTTTTCTTGTTTATTTTGTCTTCTGATCTTTCAGTCAACCCCTCACTGTTTTCTACTGCCAACATAGAAGCAGTGTATCCATATTAACGCAACCTTCGTAAAGCTTTTTAAGCTGTAGCTGGACCCCATGCTGTGGGGATGGCCTGTAAAATTGTTTCTGGTACTGGATCTTGCATGGGCACTTGGTGCAACACATTGTTAGCCACAGGGTGCTATACAGGTCCGGGGCTGTGGTCCTGTGGTATGGAACCCAGTCCCTGAAGACCCATTTGGGGGTATGCCCACCGTGACAGGCGAAACTTGGACTGTATTTACCATTCAGCATCGTGGACGGGTAGGACAGGGTCACCCTATATTTCTGACCATTCCTGTAAAAATGGGGCTAGGTTTTGGAATGTATTCACCTTGCAGTGTATTTTTTTTTTTCAAATTTGGTGCTAAAACGGAATCATTCTCGATCTGTGGATGACTAGCTGTTACATCACACAACCGATTGCCATTTTGCTTTGAGGATTAATTACAAGACGGGCTGCACCTGGGTTAATTCATACTCCTTAGACATACTTGCTCTATACTCTGCACTGCATTTCCTGTATACCCCACAGGGGAACACCCTCGCTTGTAGATTTGGGGGAGACCAGGCAAAAGTTTGTCAATGCAAAATCACAGGTGAATATTCACTCTGCTGAAAGCCTGCACAACACTTAAAGCGGTTGTGTACCCGCTGGCTTTTTTTTTTTTTTTTCCCTACACCTGCAAGGGAAAAGGCATAATGAGCTAGTATGCACCGCATACTAGCTCATTATGAGATACTTACCTTAGAACGAGGCTCCGGCATCTCACCCTGTCCACGCCGAAGGAGCTGACGTTTTCCCTCGGCGTGCCTTTCGGGTATCGCGGCTCCGGCGCTGTGAGTGGCCAGAGTCGCAATGTCGTCACTCCCGCGCATGCGCGCGGGAGACTTCTGTCCGGCAAGCTCCGGAGTTTGCTGGGCTGTCAGCCGAGAATCCCCTGTGCGCATGCGCCGCTACAGTCAGCGGCTCATTGCGAGGGGAAAATCTCCTAAACCGTACAGGTTTAGGAGATTTTTTTTTTTACCTACAGGTAAGCCTTATTTATAGGCTTAACTGTAGGTAAAAGTTAAAAAAAAAAGGTATACAACCACTTTAACCTCAGAGTGATGTTGTGTCCCTTGCACTAGAGCAAGGATCGGTTCTAAAACAGGTCTCTGCATTCAATTTTAGCTCTTTTAGAACACAACAAACAACCTATTGGAATAAAGTAGAATTCTCGGCATCTGTCACATTTCCTTGGACAGGTTATGGCCTAATATAGTCATCTTAGTCCAGGGCACAAAAACACCACACCTTTTCTGCTCCATTTCTCAACCTGAGTCATCCCAATATGCTGTTTCTAACGGGTACAAGAAGGGAATGCCTTGGGCGAAATACAACATGGTTATTGTAAAGTATGAGGAAAGGCTCTTTACAGGAAAAGGCGGCTAGTTCAGAAACGTGTCTGAAAGACACGATAGAAACCAAAAAGGCTACTTTGTATTAAGGAACCTCTAGGAGGATATCCTTGATAGGCTGAATGGGTGGTTTCTGTAGGGCACAGATAACCAAGTTGAAATCCCAAAGAAGCACAGGGTTCTGCAACGGGGCTTAAAAGAGAAAAACCTTGAAGAAAGGTCAGAGGCTTTTGAAAAAGAGGGAATAAAGCTGAGACCTGACCTATAAAGGCACTTAAGGCCAAGGTCCGGTGAACTGTTTGTAGCTCACATTCTGGCCATCCTACAGAGTAATTTTTGAGATTGAAGTGCATGTTATAAAAGGAAAAAAAAAGATTTCTTGATTTTAGCAAAGTAGGAATCAGACTAACAAACTTGGGTTTTCTCTATCCTTTTAATACATGTGTTTCAACGGTCATGCCAGAGACATAGAAGCAGGATGGAATAAAGGGTCTTGAGATGGCAGATCTTGCCTCCTGGGAGGAGGCCACAATTCTTCTGCTAGAAGTCTGGGGATGTCTGTGTACCAGATTCTTCTTGGCCAGCTTGGTGCAATTAGAAACCGTTTTCCTCACATAGAGAAGGCAAAAAGTAGGGGTGCACCGAATGGAAGGATGCACTAGGCCGAAAACCAAAACTGATACCGAAAATGACAGTTTTTATTAAATATTTATATTATTTTTATATACAATTATATTATATTCAACTTTTTCATTAATATGCTCAATTTAAATTAATATGAATTTATTGTTTGCCATTATTGGCACCTTTAGTGCAAGAAAGGTCAAGAAAAATGCAGCCTGCAGTCTCTAACCATCTCTTGTATCATGTCTGCAATCTCTTAACTGCTTGCCGCCCGCCTACCATCAAATGGGGGCGGGGTGGTGCGGCTCTTTAACTATGTGATCAGCTATGTCCAATCACAGCCGGTCACATGTAAGCACGGAGATGCCGGTAATCGGCTCTCTTCGCCTCACACTGACAGAGTGTGAGGAGAGCCAATCAGCGGTATCTCCTCACGGGGGGACATCTAGGAATGTGATCAGTGCCCTGATTACAATAAAGAAAAAAAGTGTCACAAATCAGTGCCCACCAATGCCAGCATACAGTGCCCACCTGTGGCAGCAATCAGTGCCCACAAGTGCCAAAAATCAGTGCCCATTAGCAATGCCAGTCAGTGCTGGCAATCAGTGCCGCCTTTCAGTGCTGCCCATCACTGCTGTCGATCAATGCCCATCAGTGCCACCTATCAGTGCCCATCCATGCCGCCTATCAGTGCCACCTCATCAATGCCCACCAGTTCAGCCTATCAGTGCTGCCTCATCAGCACACATCAGTAAGGTGAAAAATTACTTAGTTACAACATTTACTGACAGAAAAAAGTAAACATTTTTTTTCAAAATTTTTTTTCAAAATTAAAAAAAACAAAAAACCCAATAGTGATTAATTAAATACCACCAAAAGAAAGCTCTATTTGTGTGAAGAAAAATTGTTTAGTTACAGTGTAGCATGACTGCGCAATTGGCGTTCAAAGTGCAACAGCGCTGAAAGCTGAAAAATGGCTTGGGCAGGAAGGAGGTACAAGTGCCTGATAGGCAAGTGGTTAAACTTAAACACATTGCTAATAGTATTAGCAAAATTTCTATTCGATGCACCTCTAGCAGACAGGATACAGGAGATGGTTAGAGACTGCAGACACGATACAGGAGCTGATCAGAGACTGCAGACATGATACAAGAGATCAATGCAGCTCCACCAGTGCCCATCAAATGCAACCTGCTTGTGCCCAGCAGCCTCACCAGTGCCTGTCATATACAGCCTGCCTGTGCCCAACAGCCTCACTAGTGCCCATCATATGCAGCTTGCCTGTGCCCAGCAGCCTCGCCAGTGCCCATCATATGCAGCCTGCCAGTGCCCATCATATGCAGCCTGCCAGTGCCCAGCAGCCCCATCAGTGCCCGTCACGTGCAGCCTGCCAGTGCCCAGCAGTCCCCCCAATGCCCGTCATGTGCAGTCCACCAGTGCCTATCATATGCAGCTTGCCAGTGCCCAGCAGCCCCATCAGTGTCCATCATATGCAGCCTCACCAGTGCCCGACATATGCAGCCCACCAGTGCCCAGCAGCCCCATCAGTGTCCATATGCAAATTGCCAGTGCCCAGCAGCCCCATCAGTGTCCTTCATATGCAGCCTACCTGTGCCTGCATCAGCGGTGATCTCTGTGTGTCACGGAACTGGATTTGAATTGCCCGGGCCGCAGTAACAGTGTCCCGCCTCCTGTAATCAAACAAAACCTAGTGCTCATAGGCACAGCATAACCCCTCGGGATTTTTAGAACAGACCAGGTAAGTATTTAAAAAGTATTGTTTATTGAAAAATACAGTAATGAAACAGTAGAAAAATTGAATTAAAATCAATTTCAGTGCAAAGATACAAACATGACTGTAGTTGACCTCTAGTATGAAACGTTAATGCACGTAGCTGTTAGAGATACGCCTCCTGTAATCACATCACGCTGATTCAATGTCCCACCATTGGATCAGTGTGCCGTCTATCACAGGAGGCGGGACACTGTTACTGCGGCCAAGTAATTTAGCCTCGTGAAACACGGAGATCTCGGCGAGTGGAGGAGGAGGGAATGGAGGACTGGGTGGCAATGGGTGGCACCCGGGGCAGACCACGCCCCCTTTCGACATTGGCTGTTTTTTTCATTCGGCCGAATGAAAAAACACCGTTTTCGGTCGATAATTTTTGCCGGCCGAAATTTCGGTGCACCACTAGCATAAAGTTATCTAAGAAAAAACAAATGCAGGCGCCTCTGGGTTAGACTGTAAAGTGTGCATTAATAAAAACACATAGTAACTTACCTCTAGGTAAACAAGGAAGGGTACATCTGTGGGTAAATGCTCTGTGGGGCATCCATCACACTGGTCAGTAGAAGGTACGCTGTCTCAGCCTCTCTCTGGGCTCTCCTGGCTGGCAGGAAGATGGTATGGTGGTGGAGAGCTGTAGAAGAGGCTTGGAACGCTTCCTGGATCGCAGTGATAGAGGGGATGACCTCACAGGCATGATCGCAACATGTTTCTGGGCCAGTGCACCCTGGTGTTGGGAGGAATGTGCACTCCTTTTTCAAGCTAGTTTATATTAGCTGGATGTACTAGTATTTATGTATACCTAGTGCTGCTACAGGCAGCATTTTTAGTAAGCATTAAACAATAAATGGATAGAGGCCAAATACATTCTCGGATAGAAAAAAAATACACACCCACATGTATATTCCACATATTCCATATGTGCATTCAAAAAGGCAATGGCAATATGCATTTGTGATATGGAAATAAATATAATGTAATATAGATGAAAATTTATATCACACTAGCGATATGTAGTAAATATTAAGAAAAAAAAGGGGGGCTTTTAGATTGTAATTAGGTCCGAAATACCATTATATACAGTATTAATATGACATGACTGGTAATGTTTACGTAACCTTTATTATGTAAATGGTATATAACCAGATATTGTCTGATAAAAAAAAAAATAGATTTTATATAAAAATTGAATAATTAAATTGTAGATCGTATTCCACAGGATGGGAGCAGGGGTCTCATTAATAGGAGCAAAATGTCAGAGGGCATAGTATAAAGGGGAAAAAAACAATGATATGTTAAATTATATAAGATATGTATATAGCAACTCATAGATGCAGAACATGGGATGGTGTTCCATAGTGTAGAATTAGATTTACGTATATATTATTGTGAGTGATTAGATAGGGAAGATAGGTCTTAAGGGTCTCGACAGGAGACACAGCATCTGGACAGTTACTGTGTGTGTCTGAGCAGAGATCATCCTATAAAAAAAACACATGCATCATGGTACCATTGTCAGCTACATTTACTTACTGATCTGGGAATCCCACCACCCCAGATATGTCATCCTCATGGATCACATGACGGACTATGATGATCTGCAGAAAAAAAGGGGTAAGGGGAAGAAGTTAATATTATGATGTTATAAAATAGTGGACACCTCCTTGTTCTTCATTCAAGCCACCAGGTGAGAGGGTATTTAGAGAATAGATCCAGAAAGTCTCGCGTTCGCAAAGCCTGTGGAATCTTTCGGCTTCAGAGAGGTTTCTGGAAATCTGTTCTATCCACACCTCTAGACCTACAGATGATTCCTGATGGTATTTGGCAAAGTGGCGAGGAACGCTGTGTTTCTCGGTGCCTCCCTCTACCCACCTACGATGTTCACCAAATCTCTTTCTGAATGGACGAATAGTACGTCCTATGTATAATAAATTGCAGGGGCAACTTAAACAATATACTACATAGACAGAAGAGCAGTTGTAAAACTCACCTTTTTCCCTTTTGCAACAAACTCTTTTTTCCCATGTTTAATGAACGCACAAGTTTTGCATAGGGGTTTGTTGCACCTATACATGCCAACAATGGGAATAAGGCACAGTTGAGTGGAGGGAGTGCAATGCTTGTGTTTTGAGTTTGCTTGGGGCTATTTTGTTTTTGAGATTGGGGGCTTTCCTGTACGTGACTCTTGGATGTTCTAGGAGAAGAGGTTGAAGATGAGGATCTTACAGCAATAGGTTCCAATGTTTTTTGAGAATTTGTTCCATTTTTTTGTGTTCTGTGGTGAAATGAATTGTGTGATCAAAAAGGCTCTTTGTCTTTTTTTTAGATGGTTGTTCAACTAGGTAATGTGAATATGCTTGTTGGAGTCGGGGTACCCTTTTTCCTGTAGCTTATTTTTTAAGATAACCCTCTGTTCTATAAAATCTTCCGTTTTAGTACAATTACGTCTGAGTCGACAAAACTGGACTTTGGCGGTCCATTTTTGGTGGTGGCAGCTCTTGTAATGTAAAAGAGAGTTGCCTGCTTACAGTAATTTTTGGCGTGTATAGTATCTCCAATGTAGTATAGTTTTAGATCGGGGAAAGACAGCTTTTGTGAGTCTGTGAAGTGTGTAAAGGATAGCCCATGTGGATTGTTGTTGCAATGTGCAACAAACCCTGTAATGGATTCATTAAGCACATACCAGATGATTAGGATATCATTGATGTAGCGATCGAAAAAGATTACGTTTTTGGAAAAGGGATTATTGTGCCATATGTATTGGGTCTCCCACAGCCCCATGGCAAAATTGGCACCCATAGCAGTGCCTTGTGTCTGTAGAAAGAATTGGTTGTTGAAATTAAAATAATTGTGGGTTAAACAAAATTTAGTTGCTTCCAGAATGAATTGGGTTTGGCCGTGGCTCATGTAAGGGTCCTGTGACAAGAAGTGTTCTAAGGCTGGTAGTTTCTCACCAAACTGATGAGAAATGGATGTGTATAAAAAAATTAACGTCCAGAGACATCCAGACGTAATTTTGTTCCCATTTGTAGGCTTGTAGCTGTTCTAAAACATGTGTGCCGTCCCTGATGTAAGACTGTAAACTTTGTGCTAGAGCTTGTAAATATATGTCAATGTACATGGAGAAACCTGAAGTGATGCTGTCCATGGATGCGATAATGGGATGGCCCGGGGGACAGAGGGTATTTTTGTGTATGTTGGGAATGTGATGGAAACAAGGGGTATTGTAAAAAACCTTTTTAACCACTACATTACCCACATATAGTCATATGACGTCCGCAGGTGGGATCTCCCATCCTGGGCGGGCGTCATATGATGTCCTCGGCTTCCCAGCGGTATATAGGGAGCCTGCCACGTCACTAGGGAGCCGATGCGCGTGCCCGGCAGCCGCGATGTCCGCCAGGCACCCGCGATTGCTCGTCACTGAGTAGGAACGTGGTGGATCTGTGTATGTAAACACACAGATCCACATCCTGTCAGAGGAGAGGAGAGACAGATTGTGTGTTCCTAGTATATAGGAACACCGATCAGTCTCCTCCCCAAGTCAATCCCATCGCTCCACAGTTAGAATCACTCCCTAGGTAACACTGTTAACCCCTCATTTATACAGTAATCGGTGCATATTTATAGCACTGATTGCTGTATAAATGTCAGTGGTCCCAAAATAGTGTCAAAAGTGTCCGATCTGTCCGCCGCAATGTCAGTCACGATAAAAATCGCAGATCGCCGCCATTACTAGTAAAAAAAAAAAAGTATATATAAAATAAAAAATGCCATAAATCTTTCCTCATTTTGTAGAAGCTATAACTTTTGCGGAAACCAATCAATATACGCTTATTGCGATTTATTTTTATTTTATTTTTTTTTTTAACCAAAAATATGTAGAAGAATACACATCGGCCTAAACCGAGGAAACATTTTTTTTTTTAATTGGGATATTTATTATAGCAAAAAGTAAAAAATATTGTGTTTTTTCTCAAACTTGTGGCTCTTTTTTGTTTATAGCTCAAAAAATGAAAACCGCAGAGGTGATCAAATACCACCAAAAGAAAGCTCTATTTGTGGGGAAAAAAATAACCATTTCATTTGGGTACAGTGTTGCATGACCGCGCAATTGTCATTTAAAATGTTACAGCGCTGAAAGCTGAAAATTGGCCTGGTCAGGAAAATGAAAATACCCTGTGTTGAAAATACCCTGTGTTGAAGTGGTTAAGAAAGGATGCCTCCGCCTTGTCAATGACGTTAGCGTGAACGGCCTCCTCAATTAAATAATGTGCCTCTACCTTGAACTCAGGCAGAGGATCTTTGCTGAGTTTTTGGTATGTAATGGAATCTGAAACTAGCTTGTTGGCTTCATTAATGTAATCAGTGCGATTCTGGATGACTATGCTGCCCCCTTTGTGGGCATTTTTAATGATAATGATGTTATTATTGGTAAGGGACAATAATGCGTTATGTTCCGAGAGGGGAAGGTGAACTGATGGTGGGGAATAGAAAAATGTATGATGGCATAATTTGAGTAAATCGAAGTAAACAGTTTTGTAAAAGGTCTCAAGGTATGGAGCTTTTGCCCGATATGGATAGAATATGGATTTGGGCTTAAGGGAGAAGTGTATGACAGATGGGGAGGTGTGAAGGTGTTGAGTGAAGAGTTCAAGATCTGAAATGGAATAGTGATGATGTAGTTATTCTAAGGTGTCTATTAAATCATTTTGAAAGTGGGATTCTGACATGTCTAACATACTGGCTGAAGGTTCCTCTATCACATTGGAGATGTCAGAATTTTTATTGGCTTGCATGAGAAAAAAATCTTTTGTGTAATGCCCTGTACACACGACCGGTTTTCCCGTCGGAATAAACTCTGAAGGTTTTTCCGACGGAATTCCGCTCAAGCTGTCTTGCATACACACGGTCACACCAAATTCCGACCGTCCAGAACAGGGTGACGTACAACACGTACGACGGGACTAGAAAACAGAAGTTTAATAGCCAAGTAGCCAATAGCTGCCGTCTCGTACTTGCTTCAGAGCATGCATCGTTTTTGGTATGTCGGAACAGCATAGAGACGAGTGGTTTTCCTGATAGGAATTGGTTCCGTCTGAAAAATTTAGAACATGTTCTCTTTCTAGGTCCGTCAGAATTTTCGACGTAAAAAGTCCGATGGGGCATACACACGATCGGAATATACGATGAAAAGCTCCAGTCGGACTTTTTCTGTCGGACATTCCGCTCGTATGTACACGGCATAAGACTTCTTATATGTGTCTTTAAATCTTTAAACAGCAGAAGAGGATGAGGTTTGTTGGGTGGAGCAAAATGTAAACCCCAGCTTAGCAGTGTTGTTTCAGCAGGGGTTAACGTGTGGTGAGATAAATTGAATATTTTTACAGTTTTCGGGTTTTGAGTTTTTGTGGATTTTGTCCCATTTTCCCCTCTACGCCCCTGATGTATTTTTTTTCTTTTTAGTTTGACAGGTAGTAGAGGATTGAGGGACAAAAAAAAAACTCTGGGATACATTGAATTCCACAGCATGTTCAGAGCTTGGAAAATACTGAGTGGTGATATTGTCTCTTATGTTGGATGTGTCGTGGCTGGCACTGGCTAGGAGTTCTGGATTGAATTCTAATGTGGATGCTGTGGTGAGATATGATGACCCAAAAACTGTGGTATAAGACAAAGCATATTTTCTTGGAGTTGGGGATCGGATCATTAATGGAGGGTACAGGGGTGGGGTCGGTAGGGAGCACGGACATTGTGCCACTTGTAGTAGGATAAAGATTTGTGATAGGGGAGGGAAATGGTCATTGAGCAATGTGCTGCATACTGGATGTGCAGTCTGTGAAGATGAGGCTGCAAGACTGGTACCTCTATTACAAAATGAGGTTAGTTCGTGAAGTAATATATTGGAGGGTTTTTTAGGGGATAAGGGGGAGGAGGAGGTGGCATTTTCTTGGTATGAGGCTTAGCAGCTGATGATCGAGAGGTAATGGACATCAAAGGTGGTGGTACTAATGGAATATGATGGGATGCAAAAATGAGGTGGCATGGGACGTAACTGATCATCCTTTTTCCATGATCCTTCTTTTTCCACATGTATATTTGTTTGTAAAGTAATCTAAACTGAGACCAGAGGATTATAAAGGCATCTGAGGCTAGAGCTAGAGGATCCCTGGTTCTTGCAAAATTTCTTGTTGGTTCTGGAGACTAGGATGCCCACATTTGGAATCTCTCATTTTTGGCATATCGGATTGAAACCTTCTGGATGAAGGGCCCATTACACTTGATCCAGGCAAAAGGTGCTTGAGATAACACACTTTCTAGTTGTCCACTCCCCTGCAGAGATCACTGGACTAGATTACCTGGGGCTCTTCCTTCTAGACAGCCAGAAGGGGATTCCAGTGCTGCAGGGTTGAACTGACTGCTCTAAGTTTCGATATCGATAGGGAAGAAAGGACTTTTCCCGATGAGGCTGGGGTGGTGATGCACCAACATAAGGAATTGACAGGAGCATGGGTAAATCTACATAAAGAGCCTGCTTTTTCTAGGTCAGTAACATGTTTTGGTGGCAAGTTCTTGAAAGGAAATGGGCTAATGGTGCGACCTTGAAGGAGGCTAACATTAGGCCTAAAACTCTCATGGAGAATCTTAAAGGGATATTTTTTTAATTGTAATTCTTGAGCATGTGCTCTTCGAGAAAGAACTTCTTTTTTGGAAGAAAAACTTTTGCTGAGAATGTGTCCAGGACCAGACCTAAATATTCTAAGCAAAGGAAAAGCTGTAGAGAAGATTTGTTAAAATTGATCAGCCAGGCAAAAGCCTGGGGCATCTGAATTGCCTTGTGGACATTTTCTGATAGCTGCCAGGCAGAGGAGTCCTTCAGAAGAAGATTATCTAACCTGTGACATGGATGCCTTTAGTTCTGAGAAGGGAAAGCAGAGGTGCTAAATAACACCTTTGTAAGCACAAAAGTACTTATGGAGGTACGTAAATGGAAACATGCAGATAGGCATCTTGGATATTCACAAATGCCATGTATTCCCCTTGAGGCAATTACAGATGACAGATTCCATGAAAAATATTGTATTTTAAAGGAATCAGAATTTTTAATCCAGAATAGGATGAATACCCCTGTTGGGCTTTGGTACTGTGAACTGGCTTAAAAAGAATCCTTTTGAACCTGCCTTGTGGTAGTACTGGCACAGCTACACCCTGGGACAGAGGTGGCTCAGGGCATTCTGCTAATGCCGCATACACATGGTTGGAATTCTGACAACAAATGTTCGATGTGAGCTTGTTGTCAGAAATTCCGACCATGTGTAGGCTCCACCGGACATTTTTTGTCGGAATTTTTGTGAGCTGGTTCTCAAATTTTCCGACAACAAAATCCGTTGTCGTAAATACCGATCGTGTGTACACAATTCCGACGCACAAAATTACACGCATGCTCGGAATCAAGCAGAAGAGCCACGCTGGCTATTGAACTTCATTTTTCTCGGCTCGTCATACATGTTATACGTCACTGCGTTCTTGACGTTCGGCATTTCCAACAACATTTGTGCGGCCGTGTGTAGGCAAGACAAGTTTGAGCCAACATCCGTCGTAAATAAATCCAGGATTTTGTTGTCGGAATGTCCGATCGTCTGTACGCGGCATAAGTGTCCTTGGACAGTTTTTGGTTGATTTTAACAAAGAAATGGTATGGTGGTATCGTTTTGAAACCCTTTTAAACCATGGACTGAACCTGGGACATCTGTGACCCAGAGAGAGGCAAACTGTAATAGATGGGGTCCCTTCATTGTGAAGAGGGCTTTGGGGAAGACTTGGTGACCAAGTCTTACGCTGAAAGAAAGGGCTAAATGCAGGCTTTAAAGATGAAGCCTAGGTTAGAGCAGACACGCTCTGCGTTTAGAGGACCCAGTAGCTTCTGGGGAGGATGGGTTTGGGACCTTCCACAGTGGGAGTAAAACCTTTCCATCTGTGACCTATGAATTGGTCTATTGACTCACCAAACCACTGTCTTCCTTGGAAAGGCATAAATGTGAGTCGCCTTTTGCAGACAACGCCAGCTGTCCAAGCATTTAGCCATAGGATTCTGCGGTTATGAATGGAGATTAGATTTTCTGAAAATTTGTCTCATGACATGTTCTAGGGCATCCGCACAGAAAAGCAGAGCAGAAGACAATTGCTGTAATTTATAACAGTACGATCCTAAAATACAGGATCATGTTGACTATTCATAGTCAACTAGTCCAGTTAGCTGCAGTTTGACACATTGAAACTGCAGCGAGAGCTGGTTGCAGGGCTGGGCTGCAAGATTAAAGAGCCTTCAGGAGAGTCTCAAATTTTCCATCTGCAGAATCTTTGAAAAAGGGATATCTTCGATAGGAACACTTTAGGATGAAGAAGTTTGTTTGAGATCAAGATGGGCAGGATCAATCACAATGATATCCCATTTCTTTGCAAACATTTTCCACTTAAGAGTTCAGCAAAGATTTTGGGGGAGAGTGAAAATCTTTCAGGAGTGACCCAACTGTCATAGACTGTACATGCTATCGGTTCTTGAACAGGGAATGTTTTGCAGGACTCCTTGTATCCAAAGAGGGCGTGGAAAGACAAAGGAGAGGTTGCACAATGCCAAGGCTTTTGTGGACGGGGCAATGACCTCTTCCATGATAGCAAGCAAGTTGCATGAAGATCTCTCTTTAATTTAGAGAGAATATGGGGAAGGCATCTTCCTCCAAAAGAGCTTCAATTTTCTCCCAATGGTGGTTTCAGCATTACACCTCAATGAGCACATTGTCCTCCAATACTTATCTCCTGTTCCTATGCATCCAAAGAAAATCTCTACATTGCCTGGACATAGGCAAAGCCATTCAAGTGTACTTCAATGCTACTCCTCTGATCAGACGGTTGGATTCCCTATTTGCCCCATCCTCAAGACCTCGCAAGAGACCCCTGCTTCAACGTTCACAATCGCACGTGGATAAAGTTTTTTTTATCAAAAGAGCTTGCATTCTAAAAGGGAAATGGCCTCCTGCACTTTTATTCTCCCAACACAGCAGATGTCTCCAGGGAATTTTGTCACCAAGCCTCTGTAGCGCAGCTGTGTAAGGATGCTACCTGGCCTCCTGTTCATACCTTTTCAAATGTTTAACAGGTGAGTGTCCAATCTTCTTTTAATACAGCTTTGGGCTGCAAGATTCTTGCAGTGGCACTCTGAGGTGTTGGGTCTTCTTCCCTTGTTGGGCCTCTTGGCACAGTTCTGTTAGGCTCAGGGCCATCTTTAAGGTAGGGCAAAATTGGCAGCTGCCCTGGGCCCTGTCGTTGTGGGGCCCAAAGCAGCTGCCTCATACTTGCTAACAATCCCAATTAAAATTCCATCATCCCTCAAGGTTTTAGTCCCATGCTGTGTCCTGATATCTGTGTGAAGTTCTGTTACTAATGGTGCCCAGCTCTGCCCTATTGTGTACAGATGACTCACCTGCAGACCCTGTGTTTACATGTAAGTACCGGCATTGATATGTAAATAGTGGCAGCATTCAAATGTAAATAGAGGTGGGCTAGCAGCATTCATATGTAAATAGAGGTGGTACTCATATGTATAACATGCCTCCCTGAGGTCATATCCACCATCACCTACTCTGAATGCTGCCCACTGGGGAAATAAAGGGGCATGCTTGAAGGTCCTGCCTACAACTGTGGTCATTAAGCCTACCATCAGCATGTTCTGCAAAGGTAAGCAAATTGGTGGGGGAGAGGGTAGTTTGGGGTGTGCAGAGGTAGGCAGAGAAGGCATTACAGTTTGGGATGCACAGGTGAGTAAGGAGTGGATGTATGGAGGTAAGGAAGGTGGGTGCAAAGAGGAGCAGAGGAGGCAGGTAGAGTTAAAGGGGAGGGGGATTGGAGTGGAGAGGATGGGGGATGTTTGGGGTGCAGAGGTTAGCATAAGTTTTAGGATTGCAAAGGTGTACTGACGGGGTGGATAAAGATGCAGGTCATGTGTAGGGCAGCCCATTTATTTCAGTCTTATTTTATTGAAGGGAACAAAAAGTGAAATGCATTCCACATAGACAACATCAATAACAGTAATGGGTGATGACAATAAATCAAATGTATATGAAGGATACACAATGTAGTATTGTACCAAATTCATTATGTGTGTCGATTAACAAATAAAAAAACATTATTTAGAACAACATGTTTAGACATAACATGGATAACGAAAGGGCCCTCTCGCTGCAAGGGAGGGGATTACGTGTAAACTTCATGTATTACTACAATCAAACTTATTCTAAAAACCTGTTATGCTGTAGAGGATTTGCCTGTGAGGGTCATATCTTGCATCTGGATTGGGAGGAGTACATTTATACAAAGAGAAGGATTTGAGGGAAAGTAGGGAAAGCAGAAAGATTAGGAACAGGAGTCGCTCCAACATGGTCATGGAGTGGTGCTCCCTAGGTTGCTTTCTGCCCAGGAGATGAAGTCCGATGAGTAGCGGAACATGGACCACGAAGTCCAAGTAAGAGAGAAGTGATCGTTTTTATTAGAGTCCTCAGCCAACAGACGATCTCTAATGCGGTCCACTTCAATAGCCCACTCCCCCAGGGAAGATACAGTCCTCTACTTCCAATAACGTGAAATCACCATTCTGGCCGCAGCCAAAAAGTGATGTAATACATCTTTTTTAATGGACTTGAATGTGCAGGGAGCATGGATAAGATAGCTATCTCAGGTGTAGGAGAGAGAGAGGTCACCATCAGTTTGCAGTATAGTAGGAAGATCTGTTGCCAGAATTTCTGTATGGGGGGGCAGTCCCACCAAATGTGGAGCATGGCACCCCTGGAGCTTAGACATCGCCAATAGGTATCCGGCGTTGTCGAGTTGAAGTGATGTATAATTGAAGGGCATATACAACACCTCGTCACCAGTTTGAACCCCTTTTCTTGAGTTTTAGTGGCTAGAGAGAGTTTGTGCGTTTAGAATAAAGCATTTTTGCCAGTCAATGGGGGAGACGGAGTGTTGTAAATCTTTTTTCCCAAGCCCTTGTATAGGGTGGGAGATCAGGGTGAGAAGCATTCAGCAAGAGGAAATAGAGCTGGGATACCACGTGCCTTGGAGGAGCATATCCTCAAATCCTGTCTGGTTCAGCTAGAATATCTGATATTGATGGAAGGCTCGGACATAGGAAGTTAATTGTTGTTTCTGGAGCCACTGCATAGGGTATCGAGAAAGCGATTCGGGAGGGGTATCTGGCGCTAGAGTGGGGTCTTCTTGGAGAACCTGGGAAAGCCTCCCATGGTCTCCTTTTAGCCACGGTCCAAAGCTTGTCACGTGCATAGCCGGTGGGAAGGCTGGAGTCCCAAATTTCCAGAAATAGGAGTTAGGTATGTATATAGGGATTGTCTGAAATAAGTACAAAAACTAGGGAAGGACATCCATTTTCAAGGTGTTCATCCTACCAAGCCAGGAGAGCCGTTTGAACGTGTAAGTAGATAGATCGGCTTGGGTTCTAAGAAGTAAGGGGGTAAAATTCTTGGAAAAGAGTTGGGATGCATCCTCCGGTCTTTGAATACCAAGGTATCGGATGGAGGTGGACCCCCTTTTAAAGGAAACGCAGTCGAGAGGCTGTGTAGGTCCGACTTTGGCAGAGAGATATTGAGAATTTCCAATTTACTGTAGTTTACTTTAAAGTTACTGACTTCACCAAATCTCTGGAACTCCTGCAACACTGATGGCAGGGGCGAGTGTGGATGTGTCACAAATAGGAGCAGGTCATCTGCAAATAGAGCAAGTTTAGTTTGCGTGGGCCCGACCTTTATTCCTTGCACAGAGGTATTGTTTCGCAGAGCAATTGCTAAATGTTCCATGGTGAGAACATATAGGAGGGGAGACAGAAGGCGCCCTTGTCGTGTCCCATTATAGATAGAGAATGCTGGCGACAGAGAGCCGTTCAGTCTTATCCTAGCAGACGGAGAGGAGTAGAGGGACATTATCTTTGAGATCCTGTGGGCTCCCATTCTTATTTGTTGTAAAGACAGCCGAAGGAATTGCCAATCTACTCGGTCGAATGCCTTCTCTGTTAAGAGGCATAAAGGAATATCGTGGGTTCGGGCATAGTTGGATAAAAGAAGGGTTTTCAGGGTGTTATCCATTGCTTCTCGGCCACAGCCCATTCGATTCAATGGGCTGCTTTATGCGCTACACATGTGGAAGAAAGTCCCAAACCCTTTTTCAAAATCACATGGTGCCAAGGCACATGTAAGCAGATGCGGAAGGGTGTCATTAACAATTAATGGCACTGCTGTGTATCTGCTAAAGGGCAGCATGTTTCTGTGGTATCAGGAAAGCGATTTTGCATGCGTTCCTGACATACACAAATGTGAACGCAGGCTAAATGTCTCCGTTACATTGGTGGTCAGTGTAAATCTTCTCATTACATTGGTGCTTGGTGTAGAATCCTTTCATTCACACTAGTGGCCAGTGTGAATGCCCCCCTTACATTAGTGGTCAGTGTAAACCCCTATTACATTGGTGGCCATTGATCGAAACAAAAGCGAAATTGCATTGGGGGGGTTCCAGGTGGGTTAGGTGGGTGTCCCCCCCCCCCCCCAAGAAATTTTTTGCCCAGGGTCCAGTCAATATTAAAGACAACCCTGGTTAGGCTCATTGTTGTCCACCCTTCCTATTGCTTGGGGGATGTTCAGTGGTGTATGAACACTGCCTGTGTCCTGTATTGTAAAATTAAAATAAGTTTTGATCCACCTGTATATTCCATATTGTATGCCCTGTACACACGATCGGACATTCCGACAACAAAATCCGATGGAGCCTACACACGGTCGGAATTTCCGACAACAAGCTCCGATCGCACATTTTCCGTCGGAAAGTCCGATCGTGTGTACAGGGCATAAGAGTACAGTACAGAACATAGGCTTTACATTCCTTTGTTTACTCTGCATTTCTTTCTGCAAACCTGAGGAATTTCAGCGTGGGGCAGTATTATAGGGGAGGCTCCCAGGGGAGATGTCTTCCAAAGCAATGGAATGTGTGTATGCATGCACTTTTTTTTTACAGTGCTCAGCATAAGTGAGTACACCCCAACAGATTTGTAAGAAAACCTTTAATTTCCTTTCAGAATCAACATACTCAATATACTACAAAATACTCCCACAAATGTGGGCCATTGATTGTAACAAAGATTTGTTAATTTGCACACACAAAGTATTTTTCCTAACACATTCATTCAAGACCTTGTTGCAAAAATAAATATACCTCAATGAAAGTCTTAAAAGCAAAGCTGAATTTTAGACAACAAAATCCTAATTAACAAGAATTCAACTGCAGGTGACTAATTATTCGTTAAACCATGTATCCAGCAGCCAATTATAAAAGGGCATTGCTTAACCAAGATAATCCTTTCCCATTTCATGCTGTCTGCAGTGGCACCACATGGAAAATGTCACAAGGCCTGAGAGAGAAAATCATCCTTTTTTTTTTAAATATGCAAAATTGGTATACAAACATTGTCAGCTTTACAAAACAGTGTAGTACAATGCAGCTCAACAGCAATAGGAAAACTAAAAAAAATTCTTTACACAAAGGTGAAGGCTACAAGATCATCAGCAAAGCTTTACTTATCAGTCAGAATACTGTAGCAAAGGTGGTAGAAAAATTTAACAAAGATGGAGCTGCAACCATCTCACGGAGTTGTCCAGGCCGGCCACGAAAGTTAACACCTCGACTGGAGCATCTTCTGATGAGAAGGTTTGAAGAAAATGGGCATGCAAGTTCACTGTAGTTAGATAATGAAGTAGAAAGCCAAACTGGGGTGATTGTTTCCCGTGACACAATATGGCGTACACTGCAGAGAAATGGCATGCATGGGTGTCGTCAACGAAGCAAGCCTCTTAAAGCCCATGCACAAAAAAGCCCACCTAGAACTTGCAAAGGCCCATGCTGAAAAAGACTACTGTACTCTGAAGTGATGAGACCAAGATAAATGTTTTTGGAACTGGCAACTTCAAAACTGTATGGCATCGCAGAGGTGAGGAATACAAAATGCATGGTGCCTACAGTGAATCATGAGGGTGGCAGTATCCTTCTGTGGGGCTGCTTGGCTGCTGCTGGTGTCGGGTAGCTGCATTTTATTGATGGTATTTTAAATTCACAGATGTATTGCTCTACATTGAAAGAGGAAGATGCTACCATCACTCCGTGCCCTTGGTCGTCGTGCACTTTTACAACATGACTATGATCCAAAACACATCCAAGGCCCCTGTTGCATTTCTGAAGAAATACAGGGTGAAAGCAATTCAGTGGCCAAGTATGTCTCCTGATCTGAACCCAATCAAACACCTATGGGGAATTCTGAAGAGACAAGTTAAGCATCACTCTCTATCCAGCATCTAGGCTCTAAAAGAGGTGGTTCTTGGAACAATGGAAAAAGATAGATGTTGCGATATGTCGTCAACTTGTTCATTCCATGCCTAGAAAACTTGGTGCTGTCCTTACAAATCGTGGAGGTCATACAAAAGACTAGATGTAGTCGTTTTTGTTATGGGGTTTATTCATTTTTGCATCAACTAATTTTGAGTAAAACCTAAAGATTTTGTAATCTAAGTTGTATTAATAACCTTACTTTCATGTAATGAGCTAAAGAATTGTTCTATAAAACTCAATTTTGTACGTTTTCAAAAGGGGTGTACTCATTTATGCTGAGAAAAAATATCAGTGTATGGTGCTGCACTATTGGAGATAAATGAACGTGAAAAAGATTAAATAAACTTGAAAGTAGGGCTGGGAAAAAAATCGATTTGAATCTTGAATCGAGTTGAGAGGTCAAATCGATTCAAATCTTCTTCAAATCGATTTTTTTTTTTTTTTTTTTAACAGCACCGCGCCGGGCCTGAGGAGCTGCGGGCACGATTTTTCAGGCGAGGCCGCGGCTTTGGCCTAGTCCGCGAGGCCCGACGCTGTGCATGGGTGGGTGGGTGTGTAGGCGGGGTAATGGGCGAGGCTGTTGGTGGAACACTGCTGTGTATTGGAGGGCTGTGATATCAGAAGGAGGAGGGGGTGGGGGGATCACAGGGACATTCCCGGGCTGCAGAGAGAGAGAGAGAAGGGAGGGTGAGTCAGAGCTGCCTGTATGGTGTATTTCATGAGATACTGATAGCCATGTGATCACTGCCAGAAAGAATAATACCTCAGAGGAGAGAAGTCACATCACATCCCATTCCATATATTTACCCTTCTTAAATTTCATTACACAGCACTGTGCTCAATATATGACAATACCCCCATATGACATCACACAGCAATGTGCTCATCACTGTATACTGACATGCTACATCACTGAATACTGACACACTACATCACTGAGTGATGTAGTGTGTCAGTATACGGTGATGTAGCGTGTCAGTATACGGTGATGTAGCGACGTGTCAGTATATGGTGATGTAGCGGCGTGTCAGTATACGGTGATGTAGAGGCGTGTCAGTATACGGTGATGTAGAGGCGTGTCAGTATACGGTGATGTAGCGGCGTGTCAGTATACGGTGATGTAGCGGCGTGTCAGTATACGGTGATGTAGCGGCGTGTCAGTATACGGTGATGTAGCGGCGTGTCAGTATACGGTGATGTAGCGGCGTGTCAGTATACGGTGATGTAGCGGCGTGTCAGTATACGGTGATGTAGCGGCGTGTCAGTATACGGTGATGTAGCGGCGTGTCAGTATACGGTGATGTAGCGGCGTGTCAGTATACGGTGATGTAGCGGCGTGTCAGTATACGGTGATGTAGCGGCGTGTCAGTATACGGTGATGTAGTGTGTCAGTATACGGTGATGTAGCGACGTGTCAGTATACGGTGATGTAGCGACGTGTCAGTATACGGTGATGTAGTGTCACCTGTCACCACCGAGCTTGCCTCAACCTGCTGTTGTTGATAGGTACATTTTCCTTGCAAAGAATGTTTAAAATGCACTTAAATTTTTTTTGAAATTTTGTTTGTTGATGCACTTTAAGATAATAAAAAAAAAAAAAAAAAAAATCTGATTCGAATCGTGAATCGAGTTTTTTATAAAAAAATCGCAGATTTTTTTGGGGGGGAAAATCTCCCAGCCCTACTTGAAAGTGCAAAATCATTAAAATCTATCTAGATATAGATATATCACAGATATACTTGGATAAACACACAAGAGGATGTGGCAGTCCCTCCTACTCAAAGTTGATATATAAGCGACAAACATAATAAGTGCAGGTGTTTAGCAGTGACTGTTAGATGATGCATGTGATAAAACCTGAAATCAGTCCAATATAAAAAATGACAAACAAATGCTGAGTGATGAAACGTGCAAAATCAGCAACCACAGTGTGACTAGTGTCTCCTCTTCTTTCCGTGAAGTGACACCTCTGTGCTGATTGGCCTCTCACCTTCTTGCTGTAAGTGTGTGTGAGTGATCTTGATGAAAATCCAGTGGCTTAGAGTTCTTCCAGGGCTAGCCTAGCTGATGGCTCTCTCGGACCACGAAATCCGGCCCCCTCCAAAGATCCTTCTCTCCTGAGCCAGGTGACTCCCCAGAGTAGATGTTGTGGCTCTTCTAGATAAATGTGTTAGTCTGTAGGTCTGCCCCAGACTTCACCGTGTAGTGTATAAAAGAAAGGGATTCCCAGATGGTGTAGTACCGTTTAGGTGAATTAATTTACTAAAACAGCTTATTTTACTCACTTTTTAAAAACCGCAAGCAGCATATAATCTTCTGGTGTGCCTGTCGATCAATCCCGACGCATATCGTCTGTCACGTGACTCCATCAGGGGAAGTCACGTGGCAATACGTGTCGGGATTGATCAACAGGCACACCGGAAGTGACGCGGGAATAAGAGGTCGTTGCTCATGGATCATATGCTGTTTTTAACAAAGTGAGTAAAATTAAGCTGTTTTAGTGTAGCACTGTTTAGGTGAATTTATTTAATAAAACAGCTTAATTTTCTGAGAATCCCTTTTCTTTTATACACTACACATGGAAGTCTGGGGTGGACCCCCAGACTACAACATTTATCTAGAAGAGCCACAACATCTACCCTGGGGAGTCACTGGGCTCAGGAGAGAAGGGTCTTTGGAGGGGGCCAGAGTTTGCGGTCCGAGAGGGCCATCAGCTGGGCTAGCCCTAGGAGAACTTATCTAAGCTGCTGGAGTTTCATCAAGGTCACTTGCACATGCTGTTACCTTACAGCAAGGTGGTGAGAGGCCAATCAGCACAGAGGTGTCACTGCACGGAAAGAAGAGACAATAGTCACGTTGTGGTTGCTTGTTTTGCACCTTTCATCACTCAGCATTTGTTCGTCATTTTTTTATATTGGACTGATTTTCAGGTTTTATCATGTGCATCATCTATTGAGTCATTGCTAATCGCCTGCACTTATTATTATGTTTGTCAGTTGTATATCAATCTTATTTGGGTAGGAGGGACTGCCACACCCCCCTGTGTGTTTATCCAAGTGTATCTGTGAGATCTCCGTATCTCACAAAAGATACATTACAGATACAGTATTTCACAAATGTGAGTACACCCCTCAAATGTTTGTAAATATTTTATTATATCTTTTTCATGTGACAACACTGAAGAAATTACACTTTGCTACAGTGTAAAGTAGTGAGCGTACAGCTTGTATAACAGTGTAAATTTTCTGTCCCCTCAAAATAACTCAACACACAGCCATTAATGTCTAAAGCGCTGGCAACAAAAGTGAGTACACCCCTAAGTGAAAATGTCCAAATTGGGACCAATTAGCCATTTTCCCACCCCCGGTGTCATGTGACTCGTTAGTGTTACAAGGTCTCAGGTGTGAATAGGGTGCAGGTGTTAAAGTTGGTGTTATTGCTCTCACTCTCTTACTGGTCACTGGAAGTTCAACATGGCACCTCATGGCAAAGCACTCTGAGGATCTAAAAAAAAAAAGAACTGTTGCTCTACATAAAGATGGCTTAGGCTATAAGAAGATTGCCAAGACCCTGAAACTGAGCTGCAGCATGGTGGCCAAGACCATACAGCGGTTAAACAGGACAGGTTCCACTCAGAACAGGTCTCGCCATGGTCAACCGAAGAAGTTGAGTGCACGTGCTCAGCGTCCTATCCAGAGGTTGTCTTTTGGAAATAGACATGAGTGCTGCTAGCATTGCTGTAGAGGTTGAAGGGGTGGGGGGTCAGCCTGTCAGTGCTCAGACCATACGCCGCACACTGGATCAAATTTGTCAGCATGGCTGTCATCCCAGAAGGAAGCCTCTTCTAAAGATGATGCACAAAAAAGCCCGCAAACAGTTTGCTGAAGACAAGCAGACTGAGGACATGGATTACTAGAACCATGTCCGGGGTCTGATGAGACCAAAATGAACTTATTTGGTTCAGATGGTGTCAAGTGTGTGTGGCAGCAACCAGGTAAGGAGTACAAAGACAAGTGTTTCTTGCCTACAGTCAAGCATGGTGGTTGGAGTGTCATAGGACTTCATGAGTGCTGCCAGCACTGGGAGCTGCAGTTCATTGTGGGAACCATGAATGCCAACATGTACTGTGACATACTGAAGCAGAGCATGATCCTCTCCCTTCAGAGATTGGGTCACAGGGCAGTATTCCAACATAGTGACCCCAAACACACCTCCAAGACGACCACTGCCTTGCTAAAGAAGCAGAGGGTAAAGGTGATGGACTGGCCAAGCATGTCTCCAGACCTAAACCCTTTTGAGCATCTGCTGGGCATCCTCAAACGGAAGGTGGAGGTGTGCAAGGTCTCTAACATCCACCTGCTCCTTGATGTCGTCATGGATGAGTGGAAGAGGACTCCAGTGGAAATATGTGAAGCTTTGGTGAACTCCATGCCCAAGAGGGTTGAGGCAGTGCTGGAAAAAAGTGGTGGCCACACAAAATATTGACACTTTGGACCCAATTTGGACATTTTCACTTAGGGTGTACTCACTTTGTTGCCAGTGGTTTAAACATTAGAGGCTGTGTGTTAAGTTATTTTGAGGGGACAGCAAATTTACACTGTTATACAAGCTGTACACTCACTATACATTGTAGCAAAGTCTAATTTCTTCAGTGTTGTCACATGAAAAGATATACTAATAAAATATTTACAAAAATCTGAGGTGTGCTCACTTTTTAGTGAGATACTGTGTGTGTATGTGTAAAATATATAATCTATCATCTCTTTCACATTCATTTATCTCTAATAGCACAGCACCATACACTGATATTTTATTCCCCATTGCTACGGATTTAGCTTACAGGTGTTTGCAGCTGTTTTGCCCTTACGTTTTAAAGAGTGCTCCCGCGCTACCACTGTATATTTATTCTGAGCACTGTACACAGGCAAGTCAAAATGTAGTTTTCTTTTTAAACCATTAGTTTTTTTTTCTCCTGACACTTCTTTCAATATCTGACTGCCTATTGCCTTGCATGATCTATCTGTTTTTGTATAATTATCCCTTGGTGTTACATCAGGGGCTGTACTCGGACCCCACTATGTGAAGACGAAGTAATGTTAGCTTTGGTCAGTGGATCTTGTTAGGAGCAGGGTGCAACACAGGTCCAGGTCTATTGTTCCTAGACCCTTAAGACCCCTTTTGTGGGTATGCCCACCTGAGTGAAGCCTGGACCTCTAGTAGACTCAGTATTCTGAATAAGGTAACAGGGGTTTCCCTGTATGTTGACATTAGTGCTTGGCTTTTAATTAGATAAACCACAGTGGGTGCCCCACTATGTAGTTTTATAGGCAGAGGTATGGGGAGTTTTTCACTTTAATGTGCTGTCCTTATTATAGTTCTCTCTACTGTTTATCAATCAGAGCAGTTTAAATTTGACATTAGAAAGCTGTGTCATGCTTCCTGGCTGATACTTTCCCCGCCTGCCTTTTCCTCTGAAAGCACAAACCGCATGTTGCTGCACTCCTTCTGCCATCTACTACAGAGATGCAACCATAGGAATGCGGTCAGCACCAGGTTATAGCAGAGCCTGTATTGCATAATCCTATCTAATCTGATTTTCCATTTAATGAATAACCCACTGGGTATCGCCTCACTTAGCAATGGTGGATCACAAGCATAAGGGAGCTGGCACAAAAGAGCCAAAAACACTGCTGGAAATCCAAAATGCCGCTCGAGATGATAGCTATTCCCTTGTTCCAGGGCAACGTCCTATTATGATGCCGCTCTCCTCCACTCATTCTAGCTCCCTTGCAGGCACCACCTTGCAGCCTCCCTGACAAAAGCAGTTTTCTCTGCCACTGTGTCTGAATGCCTTGGAAAGCTTTCAGCGCTTCTAGAACCTTCAGTTTCCAGAGGCCAGAAACTCTGCACATCTTCTGTTCCCCCTGACAATGTTCAGGGGTTAGAGGTGGAACCTCCTTTACTTTAGGCTATGATGAACAAAAGTATTGAGGATATTTTAGCTGAGACTGCAGAGTATTTTCTTGGACTGCATTTTGAGGTATAAGCTACAGCTTTGCACCAAAATGCTTTCTAGTATGGACAAATTAATTTATACAGTGTGCACTAGTGTTTGCCTAACAGCACCTGACTCTCCACAGCCAAAACAAGCCCCTATTAGCATAAAGAGACCTATTAAGTCGGGACACTTGATTGTGTCCTTTGAGGTCTGACTCAACCCTTAAAGGGTATTCACACATCCTAAGCTTTTTGATAAGATTCATTCTATGGAAAAGGATTTTTAAGAAGAAATGGGCTTTGTGGCTGAAAACTTGGTCTACTGAATTTGCTTTTAAAAAGCATCTTTTTTGCATGCCTTTTGGTGGTGAACGCCAACTTGGGGAATCCCTTGATAAATTTCAGGAAGTCCCTAAGGGAAAGGTACTCCTATCCCACAAGAAAAAACCCAAGTCCAAATGGTTCTTTCTAGCTCTCCCCAGGAATCCACCTCCAAAACCAAGGCTTAGCACTTCCTTTCATCACAAGCCCATTACCTCAATCAACCAAACTTGCCCAGAAACCCTCTGCACAACTAAGATGCTCCTTCATGGAGAGATGTCCGTGGGCATTTGAGTCCTTATGAATTCAAGACATCCCAGACTTCTGGGCCCAATCTGTAATTTCAAAGGGGTACAAAATACAGGGAATGGTTGTATCAGTTCCTTCAGAACGGTTTCAAGGTTTCTATTTAATCTATTCACAGTCCCAAAACCAAATGGGAGCATTTGCCTAATTTTGGATGTGACAGGAGTCATTTTGGGCAGGGGGCCCGTGGAACCCAGAATCTCTTGGAGAGGTTGGGAAACCCTTGTTCCATCTCCCCGTGCACCTCCTATGTCTATTGCATCCTAACACACATGCATAATGCTGGCTTTAAATACGTGCGTATCCAAGTAGTTTGCTAAACAGCCCCTTGTCCCCCACGCCCTGCCTCATGATGGCCTGCAAAAAGCGCGCCCAAAGTGGCAAAACCTTTCCGCCTCCGTGACCTTGGTGCAGGCTGACACGGGTGTGACGTAATGACCTCGTTGCTCCCGTGCCGGAAGTAGACGGGCAGCCATAACAGAAGAGAGAACCACGCCAGTGCATAGCGTCATGTGTCATCAGCTGCATTCCATTCTCGCAGGGATAGACCCATACATAAAAATAGAAATGTCTAGACGCAGCCACAGCCGCAATAGATATAACCAAAAGGGAACAAACTATCCACACGCCAGCACAGGCAGTATCACTGCCACATCACACAGCACAATATGGATATTCCATTAACAAAACCCTCGAAATTGTGAAGGAACATAAATTACATTAAATTTTTATGGTAGGAATAAACAAGTTTTTTTTTTTGTTGGCTTCCCTTCCTCCCTTTAACCCCTTTTCTCTTCTCCTTTATTCCAAATATATCACCTTTGGATACCTTGTTAATTTTGTTACCATTGTATATCTTTTTGTTATATGTGCTATTATATAGTAATCTAATACTGTTTAATTTTAATAGATACAGTTGTGCTGTTCCTTATTGCTGCTATGTATTCTGATGAAGCATTGAAAAGCAAAACGCATTAACCCTGAATGCTCATCTCTTGTGAACAGTAGCTGCACATATGTTACATATTGTTACATGTGATTTGAACTGAGTGGGTTCTGTGTATATCAGATCCTAGTTTGATTTTTTTTAACTCGAGAAGTTTATAGTGATGCTTACGTAAAGCTTATGTTTTATAAATGATCTCAACCTGGTGTTTCACATTTAAAGTCCTTTTTCTCACCCCGTTTCCAATAATTGGGCAGTTGATCTACTTTTTCTCTTTTGCTTTTCTTTTGTATCTCTTCGTTCCTCTCCTGTTTGTTTTCTCTTCGACGAAGCATATCTGGTCGATTTTTATTTTTTATTTTTTTTGGACCCATTCCCCCATGCCTGGGATCTTTTGCGTGCTATGAGTTTATCTGTATTATGGAATAAGCCTGTATGCGTTTTTTCCCTGTGATACCTGGCTTGCCTTAGCGATCTCCTGCCAAAAGGCCTGTATCTTTATACATTCCCACCACAGATGCGCAAAGGTTCCCGCAAACCCTGTCCCCCTCCAGCACAGGGGGGATACGTCCGCCCAGAAGCTCCGAGGACTCAGCGGGGGCACATACCACCTAGCAAAATGTTTAAAATTGATTTCTGTCGGCTTAGCATCCATTGAGGAGAAACAAGCTAGTTTTAATATTCTCCACTTCTGGTGCCCATTTAATTCTACACCCAGGTCCTGCTCCCATTTCCCAAGGTAAGGCAGGAATTCAGGTTCTGTTTCATTCACAGGCACCTTGTATTGTTTTTAGATACTGTGATGGATACTAGAGGGAGAGCTGAGCAGTTTTTCTATTGGCTCAAGATTATTTTTTTCCCCATAATGGCTGTGGCAGTGTCTGTGCAAATGGTTTGTCACAGATTAGCTGCAGAGCTGATCTGTGTCTCACCTTTACTGCTGTGTGCCGGCTGGCACCTGTTGTTCCACTAGCTTGTGTTCTGCTCTGTGCACTCTGCAGCTATGGCTGTTGCCAGCCACACCTGTTGCCTAATATATGATTCCTTCCTGCTACTTCCTGTCCAGCCCCTCATGTGCTTCCCTATTTAAATCCCTTTCAAACCAGCTACTGGTTGCTTGAGCAACATTTGTTTTGGAGCTCCCTTTGTGTAACCTGCCTTTAACCTGACCTCTCGTGAACTGATCTCGTGTACCCACTCGGCTTGTTCTGATTACGTTGTCTGCAGCCCACCCTGACCCTGGCTCGCTATCCGGCTCTCCTTTTGCTTCATTCATCCATCCTTGTCTGACAGTGTCTCCTGGTACTTCCCTAGCGAGTGGGGTGAACCCGGGGGTCATGATCTGGGGTCAGCACGCAGCTAAGCCTCAAACCCTCATGAGGGGGTCCCTGGCAGAATACCGGCTGGCCCTTAGACTCCACGCCCTGGGGGATCCAGTGTCACCTGCTCGCCTGTGGGCTCACTGTAAGTAGTACCATGACAGTGTTGTATTTGTGCGTGTCTCCATTTGTCTAGTGGCATACTACCCCATTTCTTTTTCATACATCACGGGACACAGAGCCATAGTAGTTACTATGTGGGTTATATAGGCCACCTTTAGGTGATGGACACTGGCACACCCTAAGACAGGAAGTTCACTCCCTATATAACCCCTCCCATTACTGGGAGTACCTCAGTTTTTTCGCCAGTGTCTAAGGTGTTGGTCGCGAGTAAAGACATGCTGTGCTGAGCTCCGAAAGAGAGAAATCTTTGCTGGGGCAAGCCATACCATGGGATCCATTCAAAGTGTCTTTTCCAGGCCTAATTGAATGGTACCTGGGCCTCGTGTCGGAAGTAACAAGGTTTTGCCTGTAACGCTATTATTTTTAGAGAGCTGGATCCCAGGATTCAGTGTTTGGTTTCTTCAGCCATATTTTCCTGGGGGGGTGCTTTACAGGCCCAGGAGTGTGGATCCCCCGATAACAAGGGGCCTGAAGGTTTTTTTAACGGAACCCACCGTGAGTGGTGAAGATTGGGTCTGTTTGGTTTACCACAGAACCCTGCAGCCGGATAAGGTAAGGGGGTTTCCTAAGGAATTTTTCTAATTCCTGTGGGTTTTCTCTGTTAAGTAAATGTTGCTATGCCTAAAGTCGCCACCGGGAGCTGTCAAGAGCACGTACCTGTTCCATGCTTGTCAGTCTTGCTCTGTGTCACAAGCTGCACACTTTCTCCGAGCCCAAGCTCCGGGTAGGATGTGGGAAGGGTTTTTTTTTTCTTTTCAGGAATGTCCCCCCACAGCTTCCTTTCAGGCTAGAGGACATGGGTCAGTCGGCGGTATGCCGCACCACTGCCATTATGGCGGCTCTCCATCCACCTGCCCACCTCTCTCCTCTGCCCCAGCCCCCCCTACATGTGCAATCCAGCCGGTTCGGACCTCCCGCTTGCGCTGGAAAATTGTCTTTTTTGAAAAAAGCTGAGGGGTGGGCGGAGCATCAGCTCGGCGTGGTTCAACGCCCACAACGCGGGCTATGCATAGCTGTAAAGGTGGAGGGACACAGAGCAGATGGATGGCATGTGAGTGTGGGTGACACAGGCATTTTCAGGCACGTTTACTTAGCATCAGACTGAGCCTTGATAGCAGCGGCAGTTGCTGAACTATTTTGCTCAGCAGTGAGTGCATTTCTTGTAGTACCGTGCTTAGCACTATGGGTAGAAGGAGAGGTACAAATACTCCGAAAAAGGGCTCTTAGGGATCTCCCTCAGGCTCTGAGCCCCCCCCCCCCCTGCAACACCATCTCCCCCTGAAAGACCTAGGGAGGCTGGTCAGAGTGAGCCGTCGGGGTTAGGGGCTGCAACTGCTTCTGGCATTTTAGCCCCTGTATATATTACTCAGGAGGTTTGTTTCCTCAGCCATGAGTGGATTGGAGGAAATATTAGTGGCCTTAATCACATCTTCACAAAGTGGAAGAAAACGCATTAGGTTCCTTTCTACCACCCAGGACCCTCAAACAGAGGAACTCTGGGAAAGGGAAGATGAATCCCCCTGGGGCCTGGGAAGAGACTGATGACTCCTCTTCTGAGGGATCAAGTGGGAAAGGACCCTCTTCAGCTTCACAGGCTGAGAAATTGCTGGTGCATTCCCTTACTGAAATGGTCCGCTCCACATTTAAGTTACCCGTAACTGAGTCAGTTGAAAAGCCCACTTCTTCTTTGGGTTCACTGAAGCCTCTTCAAGCTGTGCATGCTTTTCCTGTCCAATCATTGCAGGAAAAGCTTATATATTCTGAGTGGGATCACCCAAATAAACATTTTTCCCTCCTAAATAGTTTTCAACACTTTATCCTATGGAGGAAAAATTTACAAAGATGTGGAGTATACCAGCAATTGACGCTGCTATATCCTCTATATATAAAAGTTTGACTTGTCCTGTTGACAACGCTCAAATGCTTAGGGATCCAACCAATAAAAAGTTGGAATTCCTGTTAAAAAAAAAAAAACAAAAACATTCTTTCCTTGGCAGGTTCAGTAGCTCAACCTTCAGTGGCGGCAATTGGAGTGTGTCAGTCCTTGAGAGACCACTTAAAACAGGTGCTCCTGGCTGGTTTTCCCTTCTGCGGTGTAAAGCTGCTTGGGGATGATTTGGACAATTATTTCCAAAAGATTTCAAGTGGGAAAAGTACCCTCATTTAAACGGGCTCTTTTTCCAGTGCCAGGGGCATCGGCCTCCAGGCAGTTGTGATGGCCTCCACCGTCAGGTTCAAGAGGTAAAACTCAGTGTCAACCCCAGGGACAAAAGAAGTCGTGGGGGAGGAAACCTACAAGAGGGAATGCTAAAGCCTCTTTATGAAGGAGCGCCCCCGTTCGAGTGGGGGGGGGATAACTGCTACAGTTCTCAAAGGTCTGGCAGGAGGATTTTCAGGACAGATGGGTGGTCTCCACAATAACTCTAGGTTACAAACTAGAGTTCCGAGAATTCCTGTCTCAACGTTTCCTCAGATCAAATGTTCCCAAAGACCCAGAGAAAAAGAAGCATTAGATTGACTTTTGTCACAAAAAGTAATCATGGGGTTCCCATGGAAGAGCAGGGTTTGGGGGTTTATTCAAACCTTTTCACAGTGCCAAAACCAAAGGAGATGTCAGACCCATTCTAGATCTCAAAGATCTAAACCGGTTACTAAAAATTTGATCTTTTCGCATGGAATCAATCCGATCAGTAGTCTCCATCCTACAAGGAGGAGAACTTCTGGCATCAATCGACATCAAGGATGCATACCCGCATGTACCTATTTTCCCCGCTCATCAGAAATATCTGCGTTTCAAAGTGGAAAAACTTCATTTTCTGTTTGTAGCTCTACCTTTCTGTCCAGGTACTGCACCTCGGGTGTTTACAAAGGTCCTGGCCCCTCCTCTGGCCAGATTAAGGACCCAGGGTATAACGATTATAGCTTACCTAGACGACCTGCTCTTAAATAGACCGGTCGGTAGCCCGCTTTGGCACAAGCTTGGTCACCACAGTCAACTACCTGGAATACCTAGGTTGGGTCCTCAACCTAGAGAAGTCTTTTTTTAAAACCGCTAAGAAGACTAGAGTACTTGGATCTGGTTATAGCTACAACCCAGAAGAGGCTGTTTTTACCCCAGGCAGAAATCGGCGCCATAAAGGAGCTGGTTCAGGTAGTCAGGGCAAAGAAGGGTCCTTCTATTGGCCTTTGTATGAGGTTGTTGGGAAAGATGGTGGCTTCATTCGAAGCAGTTCCCTATGCTCAGTTTCATTCGAGACTGCTGCAAAACAGTATCCTGTCTGCCTGGAACAAGAAAGTCCAGGCGCTAGATTTTCCGATGCGTTTGTCGCCAATAGTGCGTCAGAACCTCAGTTGGGGTTTGATACCCGGAAAGGGAAATCCTCCTTACCAGTTACCTGAAAGGTGGTAACAGATGCCAGCCTTTCGGGTTGGGGAGAAGTTCTGGAAGAGCCGACTATCCAAGGGAAATGGTCCAGAACTGAGAGGACCTTACCCATCAACATTCTATAGATTCGGGCAGCGTACCTAGCCCTAAAGGCCTAGACATTCAGGTTGCAGGGTTGTCCTGTCATGTTCCAATCCAACACCAGAAGGGGGGCACCAGAAGTCGTGCAGCCCAGGGAGCGGTAAACCATATCCTAACCTGTGCAGAAAAGCATGTGCCGTGCATATCGGCAATCTTCATTCCAGGGGTAGAGAACTGGCAGGCGGACTACTTAAGTCACCAGCAGTTGTTCCTAGGGGAATGGTCTCTTCACCTCAACATCTTCCTGGCTATATGCCAAAGATGAGGAATCCTGGACATAGATCTGTTTGCATCCACGTTCAACAACAAGATTGACAACTTTGTGTCAAGTACAAGGGATCCACTTGAATGCGGGACAGATGCAATGGTGACCCCGTGGGATCAGTTCTCACTGATTTATGCATTCCCTCCTATTCTGCTGCTACCACACCTTCTTCGCAGGATCAAGCAGGAAAAGAAGTCGGTGCTTCTGGTGGCCCCAGCATGACCCAGAAGATCTTGGTATGCAGAAATAGTAAAGATGGCGGTAGGGGCCCCATGGACCCTACCACCACGTCCAGACCTGCTATCGCAGGGACCAGTGTTCCATCCTACCTTACAAACTCTAAAGTTAATGGTTTGGCTATTCAAAACCACATTCGGAAGAATCGCGGGCTTTCAGGCTCAGTGATATCTACCTTGATTAATGCAAGGAAGCCAGCTTCCAGAGTCATTTATTATAGAGTCTGGAAGGCATATGTTTCCTGGTGTGAATCCAGGGGTTGGAATCCCAAAAAGTATGTCATAGGTAGAATCCTTGCTTTTCTGCAAATGGGGTTAAAGACGAAGCTGGCCTCGAGTACTATCAAGGGCTAGGTCTCGGCCTTATTGATATTATTTCAACGTCCGCTTGCTTCGCATTCTTTGGCCTGAAGATTTATACAGGGGGTAATGCGGCTTAATCCTCCGGTTAGAGCACCCCTGAACCCTTGGGGCTTGAATTTAGTTCTGTCGGCATTAAAGAAACAGCCTTTTGAGCCGATACGACATATTCCCTTGATCCTTTTGACAAGTTTTTCTGGTAGCCATTTTTTCTGCAAGAAGGGTAACAGAATTGGCGGCCCTTTCTTGTAAAGAGCCATATATAATCATTCACAAGGATAGAGTAGTATTGCGTCCTCATTGTAGCTTTCTACCGAAGGTGGTTTCAGGTTTTCATCTAAACCAGGATATTATTCTGCCTTCATTTTTTGCGGAACCCTATTCTACAGAAGAAAAGTCACTATTCTCTGGATGTAGTGACAGCGGTCAAAATCTATTTGGAGGCACCTGCTCAGGTTCGAAAAACAGATGTTTTGTTTGTGTTGCCTGAAGGTCCTGGAAAAGGACAGGCAGCGTTGAAATCTACTATGCTAAGTGGATTCGGCAAGTAATTATTCAAGCTCATGGTTTGAAGAGGAAAGTTCCACCTTTTCAAATCAAAGCACACTCCACCACGGCTGTTAGTGCTTCATGGGCAGTGCATCACCAGGCCTCTATGGCTCAAATCTCGAAGGCCGCAACTTGGTCTTCAGTTCATACATTCACCAGATTCTGTCAGGTGGATGTAAGAAGGCATGAGGATATCGCCTTTGGGTGCAGTGTGCAGCAGGCAGCAGTATAGGTCCTCAGATCTGATTGCACCCTACTTTTGTTTGTGTCTCTCTCCCCTCAGATAGCATTGCTCTGGGACATCCCATACAGTAAATACTGTGGCTCTGTGTCCCATGATGTACGATAAAGAAAATAGGATTTTTATAACCGCTTACCTGTAAAATCCTTTTCTTGGAGTACATCATGGGACACAGAGGTCCCTCCCCTCTTCTAAAACATGTATATTGCTTTGCTACAAAACTGAGGTACTCCCAGTAAGGGGAGGGGTTATATAGGGAGCTACAGTAGGTGACCGCGATATTGTGTCAATCTCGCCGCACTTCTCGGCGAGATTTGACACCTACGAGCCCCGTCGCAGGGGCCAGCGCCGAGATGGCTCACTCATCGCGAAAGGAAAACTTTGTTTTCCTTCCGCGATGAGTGACAGGCAGTGCTGACAGCTGTCTGGTATGAATCCTGAGGCGGGAACACCGCGCCAAATTTTAAATGAAAAAACCGGCGTGGGTTCCCCCCTCGGAGGCATACCAGGCCCTTAGGTCTGGCATGGATTGTAAGGGGAACCCCCCTATGCCGAAAAATCGGCGTGGGGGTCCCCCCCAAATCCATACCAGACCCTTATCCGAGCACGCAGCCCGGCCGGCCAGGAAAGGGGGTGGGGACGAGCGAGCGCCCCCCCCCTCCTGAGCCGTACCAGGCCGCATGCCCTCAACATGGGGGGGTGGGTGCCTTGGGGGAGGGGGGCGCCCTGCGGCCCCCCCACCCCAAAGCACCTTGTCCCCATGTTGATGAGGACAAGGGCCTCTTCCCGACAACCCTGGCCGTTGGTTGTCGGGGTCTGCGGGCGGGGGGCTTATCGGAATCCGGGAGCCCCCCTTAATAAGGGGGCCCCCAGATCCCGGCCCCCCACCCTGTGTGAATGAGTTTGGGGTACATGGTACCCCTACCCATTCACCTAGGGAAAAGTGTCAATATAAAAAACACACAGTACACAGGTTTTAAGAGTAATTTATTAGTCAGCTCCGGGGGTCTTCTTCCGACTTCGGGGGGTCTCCTTCCGACTTCTCCCGGTGTTCGGCCTCTTCTCCCGGTGTTCGGCCTCTTCTCCCGGGCCCCACCGCTATCTTCTTCCAGCTCTATTGCCAGCGAGGGGCCCGGTCTCTGCTGCCGCTGTCTTGTCGCCGCTGTCTCGCCGCCGCTGTCTTGTCGCCGCTGTCTCGCCGCTTCTTCTCTTCTTTTCTTCTTCCCCGATGTTGACACGACGCTCTCTCCGGCTCGAATGCTGTGTGCGAGCTGCGGAGCCATTTATATAGGCGGTAACCCCGCCCCCTTACGACGTCATGGTCCCAGCATGCTCAGGGACTCTGGCGTCATAAGGGGGCGTGACCCCAGAGTCCCTGCGCATGCTGGGACCATGACGTCGTAAGGGGGCGGGGTTACCGCCTATATAAATGGCTCCGCAGCTCGCACACAGCATTTGAGCCGGAGAGAGCGTCGTGTCAACATCGGGGAAGAAGAAAAGAAGAGAAGAAGCGGCGAGACAGCGGCGACAAGACAGCGGCGGCGAGACAGCGGCGACAAGGCAGCAGACCGGGCCCCTCGCTGGCAATAGAGCTGGAAGAAGATAGCGGTGGGGCCCGGGAGAAGAGGCCGAACACCGGGAGAAGAGGCCGAACACCGGGAGAAGTCGGAAGGAGACCCCCCGAAGTCGGAAGAAGACCCCCGGAGCTGACTAATAAATTACTCTTAAAACCTGTGTACTGTTTGTTTTTTATATTGACACTTTTCCCTAGGTGAATGGGTAGGGGTACCATGTACCCCAAACTCATTCACACAGGGTGGGGGGCCGGGATCTGGGGGCCCCCTTATTAAGGGGGGCTCCCGGATTCCGATAAGCCCCCCGCCCGCAGACCCCGACAACCAACGGCCAGGGTTGTCGGGAAGAGGCCCTTGTCCTCATCAACATGGGGACAAGGTGCTTTGGGGTGGGGGGGCCGCAGGGCGCCCCCCTCCCCCAAGGCACCCACCCCCCCATGTTGCGGGCATGCGGCCTGGTACGGCTCAGGAGGGGGGGGGGCGCTCGCTCGTCCCCACCCCCTTTCCTGGCCGGCCGGGCTGCGTGCTCGGATAAGGGTCTGGTATGGATTTGGGGGGGACCCCCACACCGATTTTTCGGCATAGGGGGGTTCCCCTTACAATCCATGCCAGACCTAAGGGCCTGGTATGCCTCCGAGGGGGGAACCCACGCCGGTTTTTTCATTTAAAATTTGGCGCGGTGTTCCCGCCTCAGGATTCATACCAGACAGCTGTCAGCACTGCCTGTCACTCATCGCGGAAGGAAAACAAAGTTTTCCTTTCCCGATGAGCGAGCCAGCGCGACATGCACAGTACCCTGTCGCCGAGAACCAGCGCGATGGTATCGCGCTGGAAACACAATCTCGCGGTCAGGTACTGTAAACTTCCTGTTTAGGGTGTGCCAGTGTTCATCACCCAAAGGTGCCTATATAACTCATACAGTAAATACGGTGGCTCTGTGTCCCGTGATGTACTTCAAGAAAAGGATTTTACAGGTAAGCTGTTATAAAAATCGTATTTTTGCTTTCTGGTTTTCTGCATACACAAGCTGATTAATTGTCTTTCTCAAACAGGTTCCCCGGAAGGTGTTACTTGATCAGTTAAACCAAAATCTCTCAGATCCATCTCTTCCAGAAACCATTATTATTGTGCAGACATTAGACTGGCAAGGTCAGGTAAGAAAATCTACTCTAAATATCAACAAGCATTTGGTTAATGTTTTTTTTCTTTCTTTTAACTAAACACAGCTGAGGAAACATTTTAGAATATTTTTAAAACTATCTTGGTCACGCAGTACAGGATACTGGATCATTGACTATTGGCTATATGCAGCTACATTCAAGTGATTGGAAATTGGCAAAAAAAGCCCATATACCCCCTCCTTCCCATCTATCCCTATTTTTTGCAAATGTCCTCAGGTGATGGACCTCCTCTCTACTGAGAAGCGAATCTCTTTTCTGTTGAGGTTTTTAGGTAGATTCTTTTGTCAAGATTCCTGGCTGTACCATAGCCTTTTATTGGGTACTCTTTTCTAAGTGGCCAACAGCAGTTCCTGGCATTCTACTCTACAACACCATCTGTGAACACCTACATGAGTTCAGCAGTCTATAGTGTCTGGCACAGAAGACTTTACCCTTCCGTCTCTACGTCTGAGGAGGTTGTGAATACCCCTATGTAGGGACATTTTTTTTTTAATTGCACTGCACATGGCAGACCATAAGTGCAGAGGTTATGGGTCAGGTTGCCTTGCTAACTCAGACCTAGCACATGGCTTCAGGGGTGGAAGAATGTTAGTCTATCTCCACAGGGCGCCAGTATCTACTGTTTGGATGGTTACCTGTCTTCCTCTGGGCACTCCACTGGTTGCTTTTGGCCACACAACCCTCCTCCTAGTTATGCAGGTAGGAATTTTCTGACACAATGTCTAATTTCATATGCAGATTTGCAGTTCATTTAGAGGTTGTAGCTAACACACAAGCAAGCCCCTTCAGTCTCCACTCACCTTTGCTGTAGACAAACTGCCTGTAGAGGAGGTATATGAGGAAGATTAAAAACAAAAGAAAAGGGGAGACCATCCTAACACCACATGCTACCTAAATAATGATAGTCATCCTTCCCTCGCCACTCCTCTATAGTTAAGAGGCTATTGCCGTAGCCAAAACCAGCATATAAAAAGATATTCTAGGGGGGGTCATAAGAGAGGGCACCCCCCAGGAAAAGACAGCTACTATGGCTATAGTGGGCAAATAAGTGAAAAAAAATTAAAAAATTAAATACAAAATTTATTGAGTATCAAATATATAACATTTAGGAGAATTATTCTCAACGATAAAAAGCTGAGTAAAGCTGATTTGGTAGGACATCACATGAATGGCATCAGATGCATAGAGCATATGATGCACCAAATAAACAGAAACATAGAAAGCGACAGACAATACATTCAACAAATACACATAAACCGGTCCAGGTGCCTATAAAAACCATGGATGCATGGAAACCCTTTGGGGCAAAATTTCCAATGGAAAAATAATTAAATATCATATACAAATGCTTTAGGAAACCATGCGTGCGCGGCCCCCGGGGAATTAGAGAACTGTCAAAAAAGATGCTGGCAACTGAAATTACTGCCTAGTATAGTGATGTGGTCCATTTAATGGATGTCCGATATATTAGGAAGCCCCCAGATATTGATAACAATGGATTCTTAATAGATTTGCTGAAATGGATGCAGCACTGATAAGAACATACATATGCTGAGAGGTACCCCATCAAAAAATGTCCATTCCTGGAAATAATAATGCAGTTGAAATAATAAACAGAAATCTCTAAATTTGGTTCCGGATATAGAACAATGGGTATATAGCAGCTGTCAGAGGAATATGGTCTTATTCCAAGTTATATAGTGATACAAATGCTGGTATCCTTTTGGCATCATTAGGCATAGCCATCAAAAATACTATACCCATCTCATCGGATTGTTTTAAATCATGGTCAAACTCTTAAGTCACACAGATCGTGTATAGCGATGTGAACTCTAGTAAAGCAACCGTCTAGATGTATAGGGTTATGGAAACATTACCGCCTTCATTCACTATGCTGTGATACCGGCCGAGGTTCCTTATGCTTATGAGTAGTGAAGCAATTCCCTTGGATCCTCATCCGCTTACAGGGGGATCAATCACTAGACTCTGTCATGTGTTCCGTGCGTTGTCTTGGCGGATCTTCGGGCGCTCTGCAGCGGTACTCAGACTGGCTGCCGTTCCGTAGGTCATGAGTCCCGTGTGGTGTGTTTAACGGGTCTCCGGCTGCACTGCTACGGTGTCTGTGGGCTGGCAGCAGCTCCGTATGTTGCTCCGTGTATGAGAGCTAAGTTGCATATAAAGCTCGCTATTCCCCATAGAGCTCAGGGGATCACTGGAACGGCGTCTCCTGGGCCGTCATTACGTCCGACGTGTTTCGCAACGTCATGTCACGTAACTTCAGCTGGACGTCGTTGAAGCTACGTGACATGATGTTGCGAAACACGTCGGTGCCCTCTCTTATGACCCCCTAGAATATCTTTTTATATGAGGAAGATTCCCTCCCTGCTTCTGAAGAATTGGATTGCAGTGTGTTGCCTTAAGTGAAATTTCATCCAAGATTAAACATACCATTGCTACATTCTTTGTTATATGCTCTTGTTTCGCATTGGAACAACATGAATCTGCTTACCCCAGGGTCTCCTGCAATAGGGTCCCTGCATTTGCAAAAACCTGCTAAGGCCAGTCCCAGCCTACTTGCTCTTTTAGAGCTTGTGCTATATGATGACTGGCCTCACCCTGCGGTTGCTGCCAGGGCAGTTTGCCAGACCCTTGCTGTCTGGACTGGGCAAATTGACCTGAGACCCTAGCTGCATCTCAACAAATCTCTCCGTTAATCACCAACTAGAAACCACCTGTGGCCTTGCTCTAGTGCACTAAAGACTTGGTGGATGTGCTTCATATATATATATATATATATATATATATATATATATATAGTTGTGCTCATAAGTTTACATACCCTGGCAGAATTTATGATTTCTTCGCCATTTTTCAGAGAATACGAATGATAACACAAACTTTTCTTTCACTCTTGGTTAGTGTTTGGCTGAAGCCATTTATATCAATCAACTGGGTTTACTCTTTTTAAATCATAATGGCAACAAACTACCCAAATGACCCTGACCAAAAGGTTACATACCCAAGTTCTTAATACCGTGTATTGCCTCCTTTAACATCAATAACCGCTTGAAGTCTTTTGTGGTATTTGTGGATGAGGCTCTTTTTCAGATGGTAAAGCTGCCCATTCCTCTTGGCAAAAAGCCTCCAGCTCCTGTAAATTCTTGGGCTGTCTTGCATGAACTGCAGGTTTGAGATCTCCCCAGAGTGGCTCAATTATATTGAGGTCAGGAGACTGAGATGGCCACTCCAGAACCTTAATTTATTCTGCCGTAGCCAATGACAGGTGGACTTTACCTTGTGTTTTGGATCATTGTCATGTTGGAATGTCCAAGTACGTCCCATGTGCAGCTTCCTGGCTGATGAATGCAAATGTTCCTCCAGTATTTTTTGATAACATACTGCATTCATCTTGCCAACAATTTTGACCAAATTTCCTATGCCTTTTGTAGCTCACACATCCCCAAAACATCAGCGATCCACCTCTGTACCTTTCATCATAGGCCTTGTTGACTCCTCTCCAAATGTAGCGTTCATGGTTGTGGCCAAAAAGCTCAATTTTGGTCTCATCACCCCAAATTACTTTGTGCTAGAAGGTTTGAGGCTTGTCTCTGTGCTGTTTGGCGTATTGTAAGCAGGATACTTTGTGGCATTTGCATAGTAAAGGCTTTCTTCTGGCGACTCGACCATGCAGCCCATCTTTCTTAAAGTACCTCCTTATTGTGCAACTTGAAACAGCCACACCACATGTTTCAGAGAGTCCTGTATTTCACCTAAAGTTATTTGTGGGGTTTTTTTTGCATCCCGAACAATTTTCCTGGCAGTTGTGGCTGAAATTTTAGTTGGTCTACCTGACCGTGGTTTGGTTTCAACAGAACTCCTCGTTTTCCACTTCTTGATTAGAGTTTGAACACTGCTGATTGGCATTCTCAATTCCTTGGATATCTTTTTATATCCCTTTCCTGTTTTATACAGTTCAGCTACCCTTTCCCGCAGATCCTTTGACAATTCTTTTGCTTTCCCCATGACTCAGAATCCAGAAACATCAGTGCAGCACCAGATGAAAGCTGCAAGATGCAAACAGCAATCACGAGGTTTCCGCTAGCCGGTAACTGGCGGGAACATGCTCTCGGCACAGCTTGTTTTATTTTTGCACGCAAATATGCAGCCACTTGGCGCCAAGGCCCACCCGTCAAGGGGCCGCATATTTGCGTACTGTCTGTGCCATAAACGACTGCTAATATGAAACTCACTTTGCCCTACAAGATGTTATAAAGGAATTTGACAGCGTTGAATGGTGCTACCTCTGGGCTGTTTTTAGGTAAATTCCAAATTAGACCTAATTTCTGTAATTGGTTGAAACGGTTATACCTTGCCCCAAAGGAGTTCATTAGGATGAATGGCTTACAGTTCCCCTTCTTTGACATGTTTTGAGGGACAAGGCAGGGGTGCCCACTCCCCCCCCTTCTTTTTTGCTGTTGCAGACAAACCCCTGGCTTGTTTATTTCCCTGATGTTACTGGGTTTGGGATGCAGATGATGTACTGTTATTTCTCTTCGATACTCGATCCTCTTTACCATCTGCTATGCATCATATTTATGATTTTGAGAAGTTCTCTGGAACGCACATTAATTGGGAGAAACCCATGTTATCTTTGCACTCACTTCCTGCTCCTTTTTTTTCTCCTACCTTTTGTACATCTTAAGGTTGTCCCCACCCAAAAATATTTGGACATTATTATAAAGAACTCCCCTGGAGATTACATCTCGGATAACATTGTACCCCTACTGTTTAGATTCCAAACTCCGTGTGATATATGGTGTAAGTTGCCCTGGTTCAGTCGTGTCAATTAAATAAAAATGGTGCGGGTGCCCCAACTCTATCTTTTACATAATTCCCCAATATGAATACTGTACTGCTAAACATTTTCATAAAATGAATGCCTTCTTTAGGGATTTGGTTTGGGAAAAAGTAGTCCTCTAGGATTAAATTGGAGCCATTGCAATATTTCAAAAGTGTTCAGAGGTCTGCCTGTTCCTAACCCTTAGGTATACTTGTTATTGTAGCTCAGCTGCAGCACTTAGTCAGCCAGGTGTTTGTGTGGACTGTCTTAGCTACTCCTTTAGATTACTTGCATTCTTATTTCAAGATACACATCCACTCCATGCCCTTGAAACACCCATTCATAATAGGTTTAAATCTTCCCAGGCTGCCCCTCTTTTAATAAGAAAGGTATGGGACACTGCAAAGAAACTGTTAGGGGTATCCTTACTAGATGTACTTAGATTTGACAAAATGACCATTTCCTGAAATTCGCAAACTACGGGGCTTTCAGAGATGGGAGAGGCTGGAGTTCACACCTTGTTCCATTTCTACCATAATGGCTCTTTAAAGTCCTATGAACAGCTAACTAATACATTTTGGACTTGAAGCTAAATGTTTTTTTACCAGTTCCTTCAATTAAGGCATGTTATGCAGGCACAGCCTAACCTGGCTTCTGTTTCTTTTTCTCATATGCACATAATTGAAAACTTTGCAAGGACATTCTTTAGAAAAAGGCTTGATTTTTTGCCACATAGGTGACATAAAATTTTTATTGAGATGCCGGTTAGCTCCTAGAGCACAATAGAAGTGCAAATTTTTCACACAGCAAAAATGACCACCGTGGTTTTAAAGGAGAAAAAGGGTGAATGTCCTTGCATGGCCTAGTCAGAGCCCAGACTTAAACCACATTGAAAATCTGTGGAATGACTTGACGACTGCAGTCCACAAACGGTCACCATTAAATTGAACTGATCTTGAGCAGTTCTACAAAGAAGAGTGGGCAAATATTGCAAAGTCTAGATGTGCAAAGTTAGTCGACATCCCAACAGACTAAAGGCTGTAATTGAAGCAAAAGGTGGCTGGAAAAAGACACTTAAAAGGGGATATGATCGCAATTTACAAATCTTCATATAATGACACTAGCATTGGAAAAAAAATATTTAATCTTGGGTTTCTAAAGAATACAAATAGCTACACAATGAAGTTGCACAACACATGATTCAGTCTTAAACTGCATAAGGGGTTCTTCTACTGTTAGTGCACTTGCAAAAGAAGTACTTACTTCCATTCCCTGCTGCCCGTTCCTTCAAATGTTGAGAAATCTTTAAATGAAATTTAGAAGAAAAACTGACACTTGCAAATTTGTCATCTTCTAGGTCCCCTGCAGCTACTATGGATTCCTTCCTTTAATCTCCACACTTTTCCTGTATCCTATGATGGGTGGAGATCAGAGGAAGCAACCAGTTGGCTTTTAACCAATTGCCGCACAATCACATAGATGTATGTCATTGTGTTCAAGTGGTTATACCGGGGTCATGGCTACAGCGGTCAGCCATAATGCCGGTATTAACATTTTTATCCGACGATTCCCTAAGCTGTAATAGTGACCTGACTAGCCGATGGATCATTTACAAGCAGTGGGAAGGGTCGACCCCTTCCTTTATTTCTTTTTCTATTTCTATTTCTATTACTATTACTATTTCTTTTTCTTTTTCTTTTTTTGGTTTTTCTTTTTCTTTTTTCTTTTTCTTCTTTTTCTTTTTCTTTTCTTTCTTTCATTTTGATTGGTTTTACATTTTGTTGGTCGTTTCCTTCACAGGTTTTTATATATGCTGACCCGTTGTAACATTGACACAATAGTCATGGTTTTTACGAGTATTGTTTTTGGCTATGGTCGACCATATTATAGCCCTCAATAAAGATGGAATAAAAAAAAAGGAGGGTAAAGGAGAGATCTGGAGTTTTAGACTCCAGATGTCTCCATAAAGAGGACCTGTCATGCTTTATTGCTATAACAAGGAATGTTTCCATTTCTTGATTTGTGACTGGAATAAGTGATTAAAAAAAAAATTTAAAGGGACAGTGTAAAAATAAAAACATTTTATAAAATAACACACGAGGTATCACTGCGAATGTAATGGCTAGAGCAATAATTATAGCTCTAGACCTCCTTTGTAACTCTAAACTGGTAACCTGGAATTTTTTCTAAAGCATCACCTATGGAAATATTTAAGTATCATAGTTTGTCAAAGAATGTATATAGTAATATTGCGCCAACTATATCGGACTAGCAGCCAACATAAACAATAGACAGATTGTGGAAACAGAAAATGTGTGTAATAATGTGGAGCTAAAATAGTTGTCCGTTATCAAGCAGAGAACCACCAGAATGTTCGTCTGGAAATTGACCTGCGTAACAACGTTTTATTGAGGAAAACTCAATTCCATGAGCCTGAAATGGGTGGATAATAATCAAAACTATAGTGCTTTAGCGTATATGCCTAGTGCTCTTCTTATTATACCTCATGTAAAAAAAAGTGCAACTAATGACTTACTAAAAACATAAAATATTACAACTTGTATGATCCCTGAACGGAGTACATACGCGAAAAATGAAAGTGCAAATACTAACCTTCTGAACAAATGTTACAAATTGTGTGCTCCTTAAAAAGGGGCTCACCCAAGCACTATCAATAAACACAATTGTGCATGCATCTGAAAACGTGAAACGAATGTGACAATCTAAAAAATTGCATTTGTGTATAGCAAGGAATAGGGTAAAATTCCAATAGAATATTAACGTGTATGTCAGTACATCATGATTAATTATTCAGTGTTCATCAAAACGTGATATAATATATAAAACTGGTGTTGAAAAAAGAAAGGAATCAGTTCCAATGCTTCCCAATGGGTTAGATTTCCTTGTTCTATGATGGCCGGAATGGACCCTGAGAAAACCTGGCACTGGGGTGTCTGATAAATATGTATAACAGATGGAATACCCTTACCAGAGTAGGTGGACTTACTAACCAAGGGTTACAAGTCAGACAGGCATGTATCGAAACCATCCAAGAAGTGGTTATTCCAGGTGAGAGGGATACCAGACCGGATCCTGACGCGGTAGAGCGTGATACCGATTACTCACCGATCGTCCCGATCGTCATCATACACTCTGGAAATCACTCTAGTTGAAGTAGATGGATGCTGGTACTTCAAATATTGATCGATCAGTAGGGTATAAATCCCTCAAGGGGAAAAAATAAAAGAAATCCTCCACATAGTGTAAATCCGCTTCATGAAAATTTAATGAAGTAAAAAAGTTTTTCTGGTACTGACAAACAGAACCCAGATAAAAACTAACAATATAAAAAGCGCTTCTAAAATAAGTGGCTCAGCAAGCATGTCGGACCCGACGCGTTTCGTCCTCCTGGACTTCAACTGGGGTACAAGCCTGCTAGCCACTGACATCTTTATATATGAAATATAAAACCGCCATCAAAATCAGCTGTTTTCGCCATGTAAAGCTTCACTTCCGGGTTCCTGGCCAAAATGGCGCTCAGGATGTAATATTAAGCCAATGGGGAAAGAGTGAAAAACCAAGCCTCAGTGTGGCTCTCCAGTAGAGCGCCCACTAAGTATTATGGCTTGTCAATTGGCTGAGAGAGATGATGGGCTTTAAACTTATCCAATCTAAGTATGTCTATCAACTGGATTAACAAACAGGGATGACGCAGCGTCACTCACGTCAGCCGTCACCTCTGATCTCGCAAGACACAGCATCGCGAGTGAATTTTGGAACGCTAATGCGGTCCAAGTTAATAATGCTACGTAAGCAACGTCCGCCGTCCACTGTAGTCCCGCGAGACGTGCCAGCGGCATTGGACCTTGGAACGCTACTGCGGTCCAAGCCTCAAAATGAAACACACTTGCGATCGGAACCATCAGTTTTTAAAAGGAAAATGAATGAGATACTGAACAATCCCTCGGATAATATAGGAACCGATGGTGATATGGTTACATTGTAGTATCTAAATTTCAATGTGATACAAATTAAAGATTAAAGATAAACCTATAAGTGTACCGCTTCACATAACGCCAACAGTGCACTAACATACACTATAATTTACAACAGCGTTCATAATGTAATTTTATAAAAAATACGGAAAACATATAAAAATATTCTCCAACAAACATATAAAAAACCATGTGTCAACATAAAATTGAGATTCGTATTTTAGGTAATGTTGATCTCTATCTGACCCCTAATACTGAGTCTCAAATGTATATATATTGTGAGGGTGGGTGGAAAACCATTAAATCCGAGTCTCACATGTGTATATATATTATGTATGTATCACATCTGTATTATAAGGGTGAGGGAAACATCACTTTAGTTGATGGCAATATCCATCTAACCTACCAACTAAAAAATGGCAAATGGGCGTGTCAATACACCATTCAAAGTCTACAGCCACGTCCACAGCCCATTCGAAATAATACATGTAGAGTCGACAAATGATGATTCCTAAAAAAAAACTTAAAACTAGTCAAAAATGGGAAAAGAAAAAAAGGGGAAGAGAGAGAAGAAGCAGGACTAATATTCAGGACTGGTTAATAAATGCGTTAATGTCCCAATCAATGTTGAGACCGTGAGGTTGATAGCTCTTAAGTTGGTGTATCCAAAAAGTCTCTCGTTTAGACACGCCCCGCTTCAGTGACTCACCTCTCCAATGGGGAACGAACTTATCTATAACTAGAAAGCTCGTCCCCATTGGATTTTGGCGGTGACACTGAAGGAAATGTCTGGGAACGCTATGATTGGTATGACCTTTTTTGATATTGGTTATATGTTAATTTACTCTTACGGAAAATGTGCGTGTGGTGCGACTCACATATTGTTTTCCGCACGGGCACGTAATCAAGTAAACGACATAGCGTGTTTGGCATGTCAGGAAATGTTTACCTTGGTATTCCTTTCCTGTGACTGTAGAGGAAAAAGACTCACTTCATCTTCTTCCACAGGTATTGTGTATACAGACATTGCATCTGCGACAAGGAAAAAACCCTTTCATATTTTGGAAAAAGGGGCGAATTATGGGGGGATCCGTGACATTGGGGGCAATCTGGCTTTTTAGCGAAGGCGCCCCTCTATAAATAACACCACTGCGTTCAGGGAGAAGAGGACCTAGTACGTGATCACTTTTTAAAATTCTCCAGTGTCTAGATACAATATCTTTGATCTGCTTATGTTGTACTGAAAAATTAGTAAGAAGTGACCATCTATGTTTATTGTCTAATACACGCTTTGGTTGTTGGGATAGCAAGGAGTTTCTATCTATTAATGAGATTTGATTGATCTCTCTATCTATAGAGGCTGGATTATATCCTTTATCAACAAATCTGGATCTTAGAACTTGTGCTTGGTGAATAAAGTCAGAAAGATTACTACAATTTCGTCTGATTCGGGTAAGCTGACTCCGGGGTACAGATTTCAACCAAGTAGCATGGTGACAACTATCGACCGGAATGTAACCATTCCGGTCGGTAGGTTTAAGAAACGTTTTAGTCTCCAAGTGGTCAACTGCTTTGGTTATCTCTAGATCTAAAAAATGAATATGGGAAGTACTCACTTCATATGTCAGATTAATGCTGATGTTATTTGCATTCAATGTAGTAAGGAAGGAGTGCAAAGAATCAGCACTCCCTTTCCATAGGAGGAGGATGTTGTCTATATACCTAGCCCAAAGAACCAGTTTAGGGGGGTCTAGGGCATAGACGACATCCTCCTCCCAATGTGCCATAAAAATATTTGCCAGACTTGGGGCAAATTTGGTACCCATGGCCACCCCCTTTTGTTGAAGATAAAATTCTCCAGTATACCAAAAATAGTTGTATTTAGTGGCGAACCTCAACAGATCCATAATGAATCTCTGTTGGGTTCGTGGGATGGTCTCCTGTCTGGATAGAAAAGATTCTACTGCTGCTAAACCCAAATTGTGGGGTATACACGTGTAAAGTGCTGTAACATCAGCAGTAACAAGCAATAAATCCTCACTACAATTAACTTGTTTCAATCTGGCTATAGTATCTTTCGTGTCCCTCAAGTATGACGGTGTTGATTGTACGATAGGTTGTAAATAAAAATCGATATATTTCCCTATACGGGATGTAATAGAATCAATGCCGCTAATGATAGGATGGCCTGGAGGTTGGACAATACTTTTATGCACTTTAGGTAAATAATACATCACAGGAATTAAATAACTTTTTTCTTTTTCATTTAAAACCCCTAACTGGAATCCCGTATCAATTACATCCGCAAGTAATTTCTTAAAAGTTGATGTTGGATTGTTGGGGATTCTTGCGTAAGTCTCGGTGTCACTCAAAATTCGGGTCATTTCAGAGTGATAATCCTCTTTATCCAGAATGACTATCCCCCTCTCTTGTCTGCGGGGCAGATAATTAAGTCTTTCCTTTCGCATAGTGATCTAAGTCCTATTTTAATCTTTGGATCATTAAATACTTTTTTCACAGGTAATTTTTCAACATCCTGTAAAACTAAATCCCGAAAAACTTTAATAGAAGGGGCAATAGGGCCAGGTGGGTTAAAGAGCGAAGGGTTTGAGAGTCCTGAATGTAAAATATGTGAAGTAACCTCATTATGGGGTCTAATAGGATTAGAATTAATATACCTTTGGACATTCAGCTTCCGTACGTATTTCTGGATGTCTATAAAAGTGGTGAATTTATTTAGCCTTCTGGGAGGGGCAAATTTTAATCCTTTGTCTAAGACAAGGAGTTCAGCCTCAGAAAGGCTGGCCTTGCTTAAATTAAATATACCACTATCTTTTAAGTTCGCTGTCTTTTTTCTGGTGACCCGTTTGGTTCTATGCTTCGCTTGTATCTTTTGGGTTCCCTGGGAAAACCCGAAGAGGAGGATCCCGGTTGCGATTGGTTATAATTAAAGGGTGATCTATCATAATAGACAGGATCCCCTTGTCTATAAGAATATTGTGAATAATGGTTGTCCCTTAATTCTGTCCTCTCTAAGTGGTGAATATCTGTTGTGAGTGTGAATCAGTGTTCTTTGGGGGTAATGATACTCTTGTTGCTCATTTTGCCGTTCCTGATATTGTCCCCTTCTCCATGGAGACCTTACAGTATCATATTGGTCCCGATTCCAAGATGGGTCCCTGTGTCCCCTCCCTTTACCTCTCGCATTCCCTCCTCTCTCTCTCTTATTAGGGGGAGGTGGTCCTTTCCGATTGGATATAGGGGTATGAGGGGGGGGGGAACTAACTGATGGTTAGTGCCATAGCCTTGCTGGGCTGTACTACCTCTTTCTTGGGTGGACCCAATATACTGTTGGTATTGAGGTTGTCATTCCTGTTGATCGCAGGTGTGTTTCATTTTGAGGCTTGGACCGCAGTAGCGTTCCAAGGTCCAATGCCGCTGGCACGTCTCGCGGGACTACAGTGGACGGCGGACGTTGCTTACGTCTGCATTAGCGTTCCAAAATTCACTCGCGATGCTGTGTCTTGCGAGATCAGAGGTGACGGCTGACGTGAGTGACGCTGCGTCATCCCCGTTTGTTAATCCAGTTGATAGACATACTTAGATTGGATAAATTTAATGCCCATCATCTCTCTCAGCCAATTGACAAGCCATAATACTTAGTGGGCACTCTATTGGAGAGCCACACTGAGGCTTGGTTTTTCACTCTTTCCCCATTGGCTTAATATTACATCCTGAGCGCCATTTTGGCCAGGAACCCGGAAGTGAAGCTTTACATGGCGAAAACAGCTGATTTTGATGGCGGTTTTATATTTCATATATAAAGATGTCAGTGGCTAGCAGGCTTGTACCCCAGTTGAAGTCCAGGAGGACGAAACGCATTGGGTCTGACATGCTTGCTGAGCCACTTATTTTAGAAACGCTTTTTATATTGTTAGTTTTTTCCTGGGTTCTGTTTGTCAGTACCAGAAAAACTTTTTTACTTCATTAAATTTTCATGAAGCGGATTTACACTATGTGGAGGATTTCTTTTATTTTTTTCCCCTTGAGGGATTTATACCCTACTGATCGATCAATATTTGAAGTACCAGCATCCATCTACTTCAACTAGAGTGATTTCCAGAGTGTATGATGACGATCAGGACGATCGGTGAGTAATCGGTATCACGCTCTACCACGTCAGGATCCGGTCTGGTATCCATCTCACCTGGAATAACCACTTCTTGGATGGTTTCGATACATGCCTGTCTGACTTGTAACCCTTGGTTAGTAAGTCCACCTACTCTGGTAAGGGTATTCCATCTGTTATACATATTTATCAGACACCCCAGTGCCAGGTTTTCTCAGGGTCCATTCCGGCCATCATAGAACAAGGAAATCCAACCCATTGGGAAGCATTGGAACTGATTCCTTTCTTTTTTCAACACCAGTTTTATATATTATATCACGTTTTGATGAACACTGAATAATTAATCATGATGTACTGACATACACGTTAATATTCTATTGGGTTTTTACCCTATTCCTTGCTATACACAAATGCAATTTTTTAGATTGTCACATTTGTTTCACGTTTTCAGATGCATGCACAATTGTGTTAATTGATATTGCTTGGGTGAGCCCCTTTTTAAGGAGCACACAATTTGTAACATTTGTTCAGAAGGTTATTATTTGCACTTTCATTTTTCGCGTATGTACTCCGTTCAGGGATCATACAAGTTGTAATATTTTATGTTTTTAGTAAGTCATTAGTTGCACTTTTTTTTTACATGAGGTATAATAAGAAGAGCACTAGGCATATACGCTAAAGCACTATAGTTTTGATTATTATCCACCCATTTCAGGCTCATGGAATTGAGTTTTCCTCAATAAAACGTTGTTACGCAGGTCAATTTCCAGATGAACATTCTGGTGGTTCTCTGCTTGATAACGGACAACTATTTTAGCGCCACATTACACACATTATCATAGTTTGTCGCCATTCCATGAGCGTGTGCAATTTTAAAGAGTGACATGTTTGGCATATCTGTACTCGGTGTAACATCATCTTTTATAGTGCACAAAAAAACTGGGTTATATAAAGTGTTTATGCATTACAATCCATTAAAGTATATTTTCTTTTTCGTACATCATGGGACACAGAGCCACAGTATTTAATGAATGGGTTATATAGGCACTTCTAGGTGATGGACACTGGCGCACCCTAGACAGGAAGTTTAGCTCCCTATATAACCCCTCCCCTTGCTGGGAGTTCAGTTTTTTAGCCAGTGTCTAAGGTGTTGGTCACGAGTAAAGACGTGCTGTGCTGAGCTCTGCTGGAGAAATCTTTGCTGGGGCAAGCCATGCAACCGGATCCAAAGTGTCTTTTCCAGGCCGAATTGAATGGTACCCGGGCCTTGTGTCGGAAGAAAGGATCTTCTGCCTGTAACGCTTCTCTTTTTAGAGGGCTGGCCCCCGGAATCCAGTGTTTGGTTTTTTCAGCCATATTTTCCTGGCGTGGTGCTTTACAGGCCCATTACGGCGGCTCTCCATCCACCTGCCCTCCTCTCTCCTCTGCCCCAGCCCCCCTCCACGTGTGATCCATTCGAATCGGAGCCCCCGCTCGCGCGGGAAAATGGTGTTTTTTGAAAAAAGATGGGGGGGCGGAAGGGGTGATCAGAGGGGGGCGGAGCATCAGCGTGGTGTCGGCGTGGTTCAACGCCCACAGCGCGGGCTATGCATAGCTATGAAGGTGCACTTTTTGCAGGCGCACACAGCTAAAGGAGGGACACAGCAGATGGATGGCATGTGAGTGTGGGTGACACAGGCATTCCCAGGCACGTTTACTTAGCATCAGACTGAGCCTTGATAGCAGCGGCAGTTGCTGAACTATTTTCCTCAGCAGTGGGTGCATTTCTGCTAGTACCTCTGCATTTGTGCTTAGCACTATGGGCAGAAGTGGAGGTACAAATACCCTGAAAAATAGGGGCTCAAAGGGATCTCCCTCAGGCTCTGAGGACCCCCCCCCTCTGCAACACCATCTCCCCTGAAAGACCTAGGGAGGCTGGTCAGAGTGAGCCGTCAGGGTTAGGGGCTGCAACTGCTTCTGGCATTTCAGCCCATGTATATATTACTCTGGAGGTTTTTTCCTCAGCCATGAGTGGATTGGAGGAAAGATTAGTGGCCTTAATTGCATTTCCACAAAGTGGAAGAAAACGCATTAGGTCCTTTTCTACCACCCAGGACCCTCAAACAGAGGAACTCTGGGAAAGGGGAGACCAAGCTCTCTCAGGGGAATGGGAAAAGACTGATGACTCCTCTTCTGAGGAATCAAGTGGGGAAGGACCCTCTTCAGCTTCACAGGCTGAGAAATTGCTGGTGCGTTCTCTTACCGAAACGGTCCGCTCCACATGTAAGTTACCCAAAACTGAGTCGGTTGAAAAGCACACTTCTTCTTTGGGTTCACTGAAGCCTCCTCAAGCTGTGCATGATTTTCCTGTTCATTCATTGCTGGAAAAGCTTATTTATTCTGAGTGGAATCACCCAGATAAACAATTTCAATGTTTCTAATGCTCAAATGCTTAGGGATCCAACCGACAAAGTTGGCATTCCTGTTAAACATTTTTTCCTTGGCAGGTTCAGTAGCTCAACCTGCAGTGGTGGCAGTTGGGGTATGTCAGTCCTTAAGAGACAACTTGAAAGAGGTCTCAAGCTTTGTGTTTTGCAGTTGACACAATCAGAGATCCTTCAGACCTCTCACCTTACGCTTGGGTTGGTGCATATGCGTAGAATCCTATGGTTGAAAAATTGGTCAGCCGAAGCGCCATGCAAAAAGCTGGCTGTTTTCCCTTTCGCGGTGTAAGGCTGTTTGGGGATGATTCGGACAATTGTATCCAAAAGAGAAAAAGGAGGCCACAGGGCCAAGCGCTGCTCTAGAAATAAGTATATTCAACTTGAAATAAATCAAGTAAGGAGAGCTGCCAGCACCAAGAGTCTACAATACAAAACCCAAAACCATAAAACAAAAAAAGAAGGTGCAGCGCTAATATCGCAAAATAAATAATAATTACCCAAAGAGAAATCACCAAACCAGAATATTGACAACCTGAAAAGGTGAAAGCATTCTAATAAATGAAAACTAATGTGAAGTACCAATTCTGGAACTATTTTTATATTCCTGTATACAGGTGGATAAGAAATATTGTATAGGTATCATTAATAAAAAAATTTGAATTTTATAAAGACACTCAAAGCAACATAAATAATAAAACCTAAATAAAAGTGTACATGTAAAATTTACCATATAAAATGGACGTTGGGTGATAAATAGTCCCAACCATAAGTGAAAACAAACCAAATATAACTCTAGTTCCAAAATTATATTAAAATTAGTCTCAAGATCATGTGTGAAAAACAGTATAAATAGGAAAACTAAGGCAATGTCCAATGTGAGCATTGATTGAGTCCCAATAAGCTTAAAAAGTGAATCAGTGAATAATGCAACAGAGCAAATGGTGACATAAGGATCCCTCATCCGAAGAAGCAGAGCACCCGAAGTGAGCATATAATCAACTTACGGACTGAACAGACCAATATGTTGGTCTCACCAAGCCCAGGGAATTCAGTCTCCCAAAAACCTATAGGTCATCTGAATATGCTGGATGCTGGATCTATATCACTCGGTGTCATTCAAAAACAAAAGGGGCTCCATAGTGTAGCATTTGAGTACAAAATTTATTGAGCTCAAAAAGGATTGCACTTACAAGAGGCAGCTGCATGAGCGCAGTAAATCACACAGCAACAGAGTAGATCTGAACGGTGGCATCTCCCGAAGCTTCCTTTGCTCACTGTCCGCTACAAACCATCACCTCCGAAGAGGTAAAGCGTGATGACATCAGATGCAGGCTCCTCCCTACGCGCTTCGTCACTAGCGGACGTAGTCTGGGGATTGGCTGCAATAGCTGAGTCATCACACAAATGCTTTATATAGTGCCGCAGCACCATCTTAACTTAGGGCTGTGAGGGCACTTAAGATGGAAATGTATAGGCAACGCCATTTTGTCTAATGGTATGCCCAAAATAGCGGAACGAAATAAGCTGTGGAGACCTAAATGAATACCTAAGGTAGAGATAACAAATAATAGTATAGTATTATTATTAAACAAGCTCAAACAATTATCTCACCCTTGGTAAGAAATAATATTAAAAATCATTTATTAAAATTACAAATAAATTACATTTATAAAATTAGATAGAAATAAAAATGTATAAAAGTGTAATAAAAAGGAGAGCAGTTATTTGCTGAGAGGCATGGTGAGTATTTTGCAGCTCATTTTGTTTTTGAAAATAAAGAAAGAAAAGAAAACTTTTTTTTTTTTTCTTTTTTCAATTTTCAAAACTTTGTGACAAAAAGTGAGGTCTGCAAAATACTCACCATACCTCTCAGCAAATAGCTTGGGGTGTCTACTTTCCAAACTGGGGTCATTTGTTGGGGGTTTGTGCCATCTGGGCATTCCATGGCCACTGAAACTGTGATAGGCAGTGAGGAGTGAAATCAAAAATTTACACCCTTAGAAAGCCTGAAGGTGGTAGGTATGACGTGAGGCGTCGGACGTGGAGGGAGGAGCCTGACTTTGCCGGCCAGCGAGCTGGCGGGTACCTACACGGACAAGCCGCAGTCCACATAGTGGAGAGGAGAGGTGCTGTGCGTGGCTTCGGCTGTTACAGGCACTGACCGCGCTGTTATTCGGGCGCTCGGAGGTTCTGATCCGCGCGGCAGAGCGTGTGCTTGACACAGCGCCGAGCGGGTGGTGAGGCTCATGGAGCGGCAGTAGCAGCCACCCCCCCAGACCCCATTCGTAGAGGTTCCGACCCGGCGCCATCCCGGTCGGCAGTGATGGCCGAGGACAGAAGCAAACAGAGGAGAGGTCTGTCTGGGCATTCGTCTCATCCCCAAACTTCATATCTAAACCATAATTCCCAAGTATCCAGCTAGAGGACCTACGGTAAGGTCAGCTTGGCCTCCTGAAGCATCTGAACACAGGTAAGAGAGGATCGATAAGGGGGATGTCCCCAGTATGCTGAAGATTAAAAGCTGAAGGTACGCTACTGGACTGTGTAAACTGCACGTTGTTGTATTGCTAACCCCGCACATGGAGTCCCCTGGGGGGGACATGGTACACTGCAGCCATCAGAGGAGGGTCTGAAGGACTAGGAGTGGAGCAGTCATTTATTGAACTGTAGTTTTTCTTAGGTGCAGCCTTCTAGCGGCTCTACTGGGCACCTGTTAGGGGCTAAAGCAGGGAGTGAGGAGGAGAGACGAGGAGGGAAAGAAAGGGGCTGTTTTGAACAGGAATCTTGCAGAGATCTTTCCCGGGTGCAGCACGTATTTATGGGACGCAGCGGGTAAAGTTCAGCAAGTTTGCGGATACGGAAATAGAAGCGCACAAGTTCTGCAAAGACGTTGAGTCCCGTTGACTAGTCCTCGATTAGCCCCTGTGGAGGCTATGAAATTACCATGAGTAAATCATCGTCTAAATCTGCAAAGGGGGGCCCCTAAAACTCCAAAAGATAATGTCTCAGGGAGTACAATTAAACAGTACCTGGCCCAGGGATTAAGCCCTAAGAATACTAATCCCGAGACCCAAAAGTCAGGCAAAATGGACAAAAAGAAGGGAACAGATGGGAAGAGAGAAGAGACCCCAAATCAGTCCAGAGACGATTTAACAACTGAAAGTGAACTAGAAATAACTAGATTAGAAGATCATAAGATAGAGGCCCAACTCCCCACAAAAAATGAAATTCTAGAAATGTTCAAGAGTCTGGAAATCTCAATTAAACCGAGATAAACATGCTGAGGACAGAACTGGGAAACCTGCTGGTCAGAGTTGAGATGTCGGAGGATAAAATTGACAAACAAGCCCAGGAGTTATGCGATTTAAAAGAACAAATCAAAATCACCCACCAAAATCAAATAAAAATCCTATATAGGCTAGAAGACCAAGAAAATAGAAATAGAAGACAAAATCTGAGAATCCGAGCGGTACCGGAAACAAGGGGGGAGGATTTGAGGAAAGTCAAAACTGCAATTTTCTGCCCACTACTCGAAGTGGGAGTAGAGGAGTTCCCAAATAAGGGAGGGTGGATACCTCAGATACAGCGGCCAAAAGAGTGGGTAAACCTCTCCATAGACAAAAGAAACGAACCCCACACAGGATAGTGGGAATACAGTGATGACAACAATACATTTTATGACCTATAACGTTAGATGACTAAACATGCCCACTAAGACATGCTGGTAGGTTAATTGGATCCTGTCTAAATTGTCCCTAGTATGTATGAATGTGAGTTAGGGACCTTAGATTGTAAGCCCCTTGAGGGTAGGGACTGATGTGAATGTACAATGTATATGTAAAGCGCTGCGTAAATTGACGGCGCTATATAAGTACCTGAAATAAATAAATAAATAAAATAATAAATAAATAAGACACATAAGATAATGAATGAGCTCAAATAGTATGGGGCAGAGGTAGTCTTCCTCCAGGAGTCACACATTTCCCATGAGTCAAATCTAAAATTGTATTCTAGAGATTTTCCGATATGGTATCAGGGGGACACAATTACAAAAAGAGCAAGGGGGGTAGCAATTGGGTTCACGAAAGGAACCAGGTTTATATTGGAAGATAGGCTAACTGACCCAGAAGGTAGATTCTTTTTCTTAAGGGCAGACTATGTGAGAGGGAGTATACACTGGCAAACATCTACGCCCCCAAGAACCCGATGAAATATTTTAAGAACCTTTTGGAAAAGCTGAGGGACTTTAAGAAGGGACATACGATCCTGATGGGAGATATGAACTTCTGCATGGATCCTGGTCTGGATAGTTTGACCCGGGCACAGGGGACAAATAACGTACAATTAAAAGAGGTAAAACAAAAATTGTATGTCAGTCAATTGGTTGACATATGGAGGATTCAGCATCCTAAAAAACAAAATTTTACGTTTTACTCCCCTGTGCACGGGTCCTACTCTCGAATAGACTTTATTTTCGTGGAACATAGAGACATCGATAAGGTGATAGACTCTAAGATAGAAATCTCTTCACTCTCGGATCATGCCCCAGTGAGGATGAAAATGACAGTCCCTGGGAAGCAAGGGCAACATTTTAAGTGGCGTCTAAATGAGGAGCTGATCTGAGATGAGGAGGGGTTTGCTAGAGTCGGAAGGGAGTTGGAATATTATTTCACTGCAAATGATACTGGAGAAGTATCGGGGTCCACCCTGTGGGAGGCCCATAAGGCCTACATCAGGGGGATCCTGATAGAAATAGGGGCTAGGAAGAAAAGGCAGAGAACAGAGAAAACCCAAAAATTAATAGAGGAAATAACTAGGGCCGAACAAGAACATAAAAAACATCAGGGCCACCATCAAGTATTATACCTAAAGGTAGTGAATAAGAGGGTGGAGTTGAAAATGGTTATGGAACAAGAAACAAGGAAAACACTCAATAGGATTGCAAGAGAAAGATACCAGTGGGGAAATAAACCAAGTAAACATCTGGCGAGAATGGTACCAAAAAAAAGCCATTAACTTTATTGAGAAAATACAGACTAAGGATGGACGCATGGTGTATTCATCAAAAGGAATAGAGGACATGTTTAAAAATTGTCAAGAATTGTATTCTGTAGAACAACGGGGTGTCCAGCTAGGAGGGAAGAGCGGAAAAAAAATCAAGTTCATAAAGAAAGCAGGACTCCCAAGGATCTCTGATTTTGCCAGGGAGATTTTGGAGGCCCCAATTACAGAGGAGGAAATAAAAAAGGCCCTGCTTGAGTCGCCACCCGGGAAAATCCCGGGCCAGACGTACTCACACTGTTTTACTACAAAAAATACAAAGAGATCTTAGTCCCAAAGTTATGCAAATATATGAACGGTCTGGGAGCAGAGTATGAGATTAGTAGGGAGGCACTAATGGCCTCCATTACCCTTATTATAAAAGAAGGTAAGGAGGGAACGATGTGCTCGAGTTATCGGACAATTTCTTTACTTAGTGCCGATATAAAATTATATGCTAAGGTACTGGCTGGCAGGCTAAAAGGGCTAATGAATACTCTTGTTAATCTGGACCAGGTGGGATTCACCCCTAAAAGAGAGGGGAGAGATAACAGGGTTAAAACGTTGCTCTTACTCCAAAAGATAAAGGAAAGTGGACCCCCAGGACTACTGCTGTCGATCGATGCCGAAAAAGGCTTTCGACAGGGTAGACTGGGGGCTCATGATACAGACCTTGGAAACTATGGGAATCAGCCCAAGAATGATTAGATGGATCAAAACATTATATCATCACCCCACTGCAGAAATAAAAGTTAATGGCTTAATGTCCCCCCCTTTTGAGATGAAAAATGGGACGAGACAGGGGTGCCCCCTGTCCCCACTACTATTTGTCCTATCCCTAGAACCCTCTTGGCCATGATACACAATGACCCCGATATAAGCGGATTTAAGGTGGGAGAGGAAGAACACAAATTCACAGATGCTGTATTGTTTTACATCACAAACCCGCGGACTACTATGCCCAAGTTATTAAATACCTTGGGACAATATGGGGAGGTATCTAATGTTAAAATAAATTTAGCAAAGTCTGTAATATTGAACTTCAACTTAAGTAAGACAGAGGAAAGGGTAGTGAAAAACGAGTTCAAATTTGGCTAGATGAATGAATTAAAGTATTTGGGAATTAAACTAGCAAACACAATAGAGAAGATCTATAGTATAAACTATATACCCCTCCTCGACGAAGTCAAAACCGAATTTAAAAGATTCACCGGTAGGCCTATCCTATCATGGATAGGACGCATCAACATTATAAAGATGGTTCTCCTCCTGAAGATTACGTATAGGTTCCAGATGTTGCCAGTGTTGCTTCCTCAACAATACCTTAGAAGGCTAAAAATAATATTAACAAATTTCATTTGGAAAAATAAAAAACCAGGAGTCTCCTTTCAAATATTAAAACAAGGGAAAATGAATGGCGGCCTAGCTGTTCCGGATATCCAAAATTATTATAAAGCAATAGTTCTGTCAAGAGCGGTAGAATGGGCTAAAGGGGAAAATGAAAAAAGGTGGGTTAATATAGAGAAAACACTGAATAAGGCACAACTGGGAAGTATTATTTGGAATCCTCCACACTATAGAACTTTAGATGAAAACACTCACGCACGGAATGCGGAATGTCTTTAAAATTTGGGACGGAATACATAAACAAGTAAACGGGAAATATAATTCACCTTTAATAGCACTGAAAGACAATGAATATTTTGCACCTGGGACAAAAAGTGTAGGAGGAAATTGGTTAAAAAGGGGGGTAACACAATTAAGAGACATAATTAAAAATGGTAAAATTATTTCAATACAACAATTTAGGCACGATAGGGATGCACGCGGGACGGATGAGTGGTGGTATCTCCAGCTAAACCATTTTGTTAATAAGTTACCTCAACCCTTTTAGGTCTGGAGATGATCTGACGGGGTTGGAACGATTGTTTTCAGTGGAGGATTCAAGGAATATAATTTCAAAAATGTATAAAATATTGTTAAAGGCAGAAGAGGTGGAAATACCGCCATTCCTTAAAAAAAGGTGAGAAGGAACTAGGTTCACAGCAGGACAAAAACATCATTGGTAAAATTTTGAAACTAGCTCATAGTTCGGTAGTAGACACTACAACGGCAGAAATGAACTATAAATGTATGGCTAGATGTTATGCAACTCCAGATATAATAAGTAAATATCAGAGGAGCAGATCGGCACAATGCTGGCGAGGCTGCACGGAGGTAGGAACAATGGCCCACCTGTGGTGGGACTGCCCTAAAATTTAAAAATTTTGGAAGATTTTATTTTTTATCAAGGAAATCACTGGGATAGATGTGGTGGAGGACCCGTGGGTTGTTTTGTTTCATGGTGGGGAAGGAGATACTAAACAATACAAGCGGTCGCTGGTCCCTCACCTTATAAATGCAGCAAAGAGACTAATACCCAAAAATTGGCAAAAGGAGGAGAGTCCATAAATCTGGGAGTGGATAGACTTGGTAGAAGAAACATATAACATGGAACGTCTGTGGAGCAGTCTAGACAAAGCTAATAGGACCACTGACATATTGGGAGTGTTGGAAAAAATTCAAAAAAACGTGGAGTTGCGCCAAGGAATTGAAAGTTTAGGTCTAGAATAGGGAGATGCGCTGATGTAGGACTATGGAGAGAGGGTGGGCAGGGTTCGCAGAGGTGGAGCGGGGTGAGTGGAGGGTGGGCGGTGGGGAGGGTTAAATAATTCCGTAAGGAGCAGCTCATTTTCCTAGCTGCATGGGGTGTGTTAATTTATATAAACCTTTGGATATGATATGAGCTACTATGATGTGACAATGAGTGGGACGGAAAAGATGAACTGCAAAGTTGATTTAAGTCTCTCAGATCTGTCAGCTGAAGTGGCAAAAAAAAAAAAAAAAAAAAAAGCCTGAAGGCGGTGCTTGGTTTTCAGGGTCCCGTACGCGACTAGGCTCCCAAAAAGTCTCACGTGTGGTATCCCTCTACTCAGAATAAGCAAAAGAATGTATTTTAGGGTGTAATTCCACATATGCCCATGGCATGTTTGAGCAATATATCATTTAGTGACAACTTTGTGAAAAAAAAAAAAAATTGTCTTTTTCCTGCAACTTGTGTCACAATATAAAATATTCCATGGACTCGACATGCCTCTCAGCAAATAGCTTGGGGTGTCTACTTTCCAAAATGGGGTCATTTGAACTGTCCTGGCATTTTATGCACAACATTTAGAAGCTTATGTCACACATCACCCACTCTTCTAACCACTTGAAGACAAAGCCCTTTCTGACACTATTTGTTTACATGAAAAAATTTTTTTTTTTTAAAGAAAATTACTTTGAACCCCAAACATTATATATTTTTTAAAAGCAAAGGCCCTACAGATTAAAATGGTGGGTGTTTCATTTTCTTTTTTTCACACAGTATTTGTGCAGCGATTTTTCAAACACATTTTTGGGGGAAAAAACATACTTTTAAAAAAATTTTTAATGCACTAAAACACACTATATTGCTAAGATGATCTTAGGTCGAGTACATGGATACCAAACACAACATGCTTTAAAATTGCACACAAACGTGCAGTGGCAACAAACTACATACATTTTTAAAAGCCTTTAAAAGCCTTTACAGGTTACCACTTTAGATTTACAGAGGAGGTCTACTGCTAAAATTACTGCCCTCAATCTGACCTTTGCGGTGATACCTCACATGCATGGTGCAATTGCTGTTTACACTTGACGCCAGACCAACGCTTGCGTTCACCTTTGCGCGAGAGCAGGGGGGACATGGGTGCTTTTTTTTTTTTTTTTTTTTTTTTTTGCTTTTTTATCTAATTTTTAAACTCCTTTGAATGAATTCCTTAATTTTTTATTTATTTATTTTTTTATCATTTTTATTATCAGGGAATGTAAATATCCCCTATGATAGCAATTGGTAGTGACGGGTACTCTTTTTTTGAAAAAAATGGGGTCTATTAGACCCTAGATCTCCCCGTTGCCCTCAAAGCATCTGACCACACCAAGATCAGTGTGATAAAATGCTTTCCCAATTTACCAATGGCGCTGTTTACATCCGGCAAAATCTAAGTCATGAAATGCCTGTAGCTTCCGGTTTCTTAGGCCATAGAGATGATTGGAGCCATTGTGGTCTCTGATCAGCTCTATGGTCAGCTGGCTGAATCACCGGCTGCATTCTCAGGTTCCCTGTTGGGACAGGAGAGCCAGAGAAAAACACGGAAGACGGTGGTGGGGGGAGGGCATTCCCTCCCACTGCTTGTAAAAGCAGTCTAGAGGCTAATTGCTTTTACATGAAAGCCGACTGCTGGCTTAAAGGATGATACCAAGATGATACCTAAACCTGCAGGCATCATTCTGGTATAACCACTTAAATTTCAGCAACATACCAGTACGTTGCTGGTCCTTGTTGGGCATATATTGTAATATCTTTTTTATGCAGCCTGTGGGCTGAACGAAAAAAAGAGATTGATCGGTGGGTATGCCCACCATTAGAATACCTCCCTTCATCCACCCACTTCTAATGATGGGCACACATGCACCATTTATATATGCCGAAGCATGGGGGCATCTGACCCAAAAGTTAGGAGCAAATCGCTCCTCCGCCCCTGCTGCCCCCATGCTTCGGCATATATCACCTCTGACAGCGCTGGAGTCACGGCTTTATGTATCGTGGGAGCAAACGCTGTTCCTATCAAGATCCGCGCTGCAGCTGAATGGCGTACCTGAAAACAAAAAAATGGTTAACAATAAAACACAGTAAACAGTAAAGTATAAAAAATTACATACCTGAAAAGCAAACAGGATAAAACATAACAATAAAACATTGCAGAATAGAATACAGTAAAAAAGAGTAGAACAATAGAGAGAGAATAGAGAGAGAGCGAGAACAATAAAACGACAACAATTTTTGTTTTTTTTCATTTGATGTGTTTTTTGTTTTTTTTACATTTTTTTTTTTTTGTAACTGTAACTTTTATAACTGTAACTGGTTCCAGGTTCGGGTCTCTCAAAATGCGATGGCATCTTGGGAGACCCTGTGAAAGTGTGCCTAGTCTGTGCAATGCTGTACCCTACGCTAACACTCAACTAGTGTATGGTAGCGTTCAAAACATTCACCAATACAAAGACCAGGAGGGACAATAATAGCGGGTGTCACGCCTATATCCGCGCTTGCTGCAGACACGACATCTTTTTTGGGGTGTTCGTTGGGTAGGGGTACTCGGGGGACATAAAGAAAATGCCTCTCATGCAGCCGACTGCATTTGGTTGGGGATGTGAATGGGGGAAGTACAGGTGCTGCAGAAATGGTGGGTTCCCAATTAGGATTGGCGAATGCAGCAGGAAGGGCACTATGAGCACAACGGGCCTGTATTTGTCTTGGTGGCAGCGGGACACTACTTGTGCTTGCCACCTCACCAGGTTGAACTGCACTTATGCGACTCGCCACGTCACCAAGTGTTACTGCAGTGCTGGTTTGACTACGACCGGGGTGTACTAGGCCGCTTGTGCTTGCCAGTTCACCAGAAGGAATAGCGGCGCTAGCACTGCTCTACTCCAAACGAGGGACCTGCAATTCCTGCACCTCAACAACAGCAGAAGAAGATTGGGGTCGGGTACACCCGACCTTGGCAGGGACCACAACTCCGTCGCCAGAGCTATCTGTCATGGAGCCGCTGTCGTCTACAGGATCGTATTCTGAGCCTGAATCTGACAGATGAGTGACTTCCTCTTCACTATCTGTCATTCTCAGAAACGTGTAGGCCTCTTCACTAGTGGTCCTTCGATTTGCCATTTTGGGCTCTAAATTTAGTGGTACAGTAGTGAGACTCACAGGTAAAAAAGCTCCTGACTGTTAGCGACTGATTCAAACGCTACCAAAAAAACTGTTAGCGATCGCAGGGATCAGGCCTGACTCTGCGAACGCTGCAGTTATGTGTTTAGTGTTTAAGTGACAGTGATCGATCGATACTGCACTTGGGTGGGCCGGGCGGAGGGGCAAAACGCAGGTGCTAGCAGGTATCTGGGCTGATCCCGCTAACACTGCTTTTTTGGGAACTCTAAACTGCTAGGGACGCTAGTATAGATCTGATCGGATTAGATATTGATCCGTTCAGATACTATACCACTAATGGAGGTGTATGCTGCGTGCGTGGGTGTTAGCGCTGCTGGCACTAACCTGATGCTGCCTGGGGCGACGCAGACCCTATCTGACCCTAAAACCTAACTTATATCACCGCCGGGCGATCAGGGGGTTAAACCTTTATTAGGTAATAAACGGCGGGTGCCCTGATACTATAAAAAATAAACTAACTAACCAGCCTCACCCGTAACAGTTATATGGTGATCTCTGGTGAAAGGGTTAACTAGGGGGCAATCTCGGGGTTAAAACCTTTACCTAGGTAGTATATAGAGGTCCCTGACGCTATAAAACGCTGACGGCGAACCTAAATACTTATCTTCCTAACTAGCGTCACCGGTGACACTAATACAGTGATCAGAAAAACGATTGCTTAGTGACACTGGCGACGGGGGGGGGGGGGGGGTGATCACGGGGTTAAAACTTTATTGGGGGGGTTAGGGGGTACCCTAGACCTAAAGGGCGCCTAACACTAACTGCCCTACCACTTATAACTGTCACAAACTGACACCAATGCAATAATCAGTAAAAAAAAACTGCTATTGGTGTCACTGTGAGGGGGTACAGGAGGGTGATCGGGGGTGAAAAGTGTGCCTAGTGTGTTTTACTGTTAGTGTAGTGTTGGTGCACTTACTTGGATGTCTTCTCTCCTCGGCGCCGGAATGAAAAAGACCGACGCGAGGAGAGGTGACATCACTTCCTCTGCTGCTGTTTACATTACAGCAGCAGAGGATGATTTTCATTCGTTCGGAGCATTTGCGAGGGGGTGGCCACGAATGAGTGCCCCCCCCTCAGCATTGATCGCTCCCCTAATGATGCCGACCGCCTCGGGAAGCAGATCACGTACCAGGTACGTGATTTTGCCTGCCCGCGCCATTCTGCCGCAGTATATCTGAGCTAGGCGGTCGGCAAGTAGTTAAGGAAGCAATTTATGTCCCAATCTACATTTAGGCCAAAAGGTGCATAAGATCTCATATTGAAAATCCACTTTGTTTCAAGCCAAGCTACAGACCTGATCTTATTAGTACCTCTCCAATGGGGTTGGATTTTATCAATGGCTAAGAACAGGGTACCATTGATCTTTTTATCAGGATGCTTAGCATAATACCTAGAAAGGTTATGCTTAGTGAACCCACGTTTGATATTGTGTTCTCCCAAACTTACATGTAAAGCTCTTTTAGTTCGCCCAATATATTGTTTCGAACATGGGCACTGGATAAGATATGCTACACACTCCATAGAGCATGTAATAAAAGACTCTGTTATAGGATCTATTTGTCAAAAGTCTCACATTTTCTCCCCCTGAAGGAATTAACCTGGCAGATATTACATTTCCTGCAGGGGAAAAATCCTTTCATCGTTTGAAAGAAAGAGATCCTTTTAGGGGGATCAACAATGTTAGGAGTGATGCTATGACGTAGAGAGGGAGCTCCTCTATAGATGACTACCGGTTGGTCTAGGATGACTGGACCTAAAATCTTATCACTTTTCAAGATATTCCAATGTTTGTTAAAAATCTTCTTCACAGAATAGTGTTCATAGAATAACCAAATTTGTCATCTAAGGTTTGATTTATTCTCCTAGGGCCATTAATCATATGGTCTCTATCACGATCACTAACATTTTTAATGGTCTCGTCTATATCCTTCTCTTTATAGCCCTTATCCAAGAATCTAGTCTTCAAGACTAAGGCTTGCTGTTGGTAATCAGAAATTGAGGTACAATTATGTCTAATTCTTTGAAATTGGCCTTTAGGTACTGCACTAAGCCATGCTGGATGATGACAGCTAGTTAATGGGATAAAAGCGTTGCGGTCAGTCTCCTTGAAATAGGTGGTAGTAGCCAAGCGCCCATCCCTAACAGAGATGTTAAGGTCAAGGAAATGGATCCATGACTCACTCGCTTCGCACTGCAGGGAGATACCTCTATCATTGGAATTGAGTTTCGCAAAGAATGCCTCTAGGGAGGGTAAATCACCCTCCCGTAGGAGGAGAGCATTATCAATGTACCTTTTCCAAAGACGCAGTTCACTTGGGGGATTTGTGTCTATTACCTCCCGTACCAACCGAGCCATAAACAAGTTCGCCAGGCTTGGGGCGAACTTGGCGCCCATAGCAACGCCACGCGTTTGTAGAAAGAAATTACCCCAAACAAGAAATAATTGTGGCTTGTTGCAAAAATCAAGAGATCTACAATGAAGTCCCTCTGTAAAGTTGTCAAAGTATAATCCTGTTCTAAATAGAATTTGACCGCCTCCAAGCCCTGTTGACGGGATATGACACTATATAAAGAGGCAACATCAGCTGTCGCCAAGATAAGACCTTCTCTCCACTCACAATCTGCCAATATTTTAATAACTTGAGATGTATCTTTCAAGTGAGGAGTTGCTGCAACCAAAGGTTGTAAAAATTCATCCACATATCTGCCAATTCTGGCAGTTACAGAGTCGATACCGCTGATGATAGGGCAGCCAGGGGGCTTGGACAGACTCTTGTGGATTTTAGGCAAGTAATAAATGACTGGTATTCTCGGCGCAGAAGGTATGAGATATGCTTTTTCTTTTTTATTAACAATACCCAACTGAAAACCTCTGTCAACTATAGACAAAAGCTCTCTTTTTATATTTGACTGTAGGGTTTGAGACCAATTGGGAGTATGTCTGCTTGTCCGATAAAAGCCTCTTCATAAAAGCCTCCAAATAATCACTTTTATTTAAAATAACAATGCCCCCACCCTTGTCTGCGGGGCATATAATATTGTTACGTGCGCAAATCTGTTTCATACTCTCTTGAAAATCATTGTTCCCATTAGATCTAGGTGTTTTGAGAGCCACTAGATCCTTGACTACCATTTCTTTAAAGATTTGAACAGAAGGGGCCACAAAGCCCGGAGGATTAAATAACGAGGCATTAGACAGTCTAGTGTGGCAAATATGAGCCATATGAGTTCCTCCACCAACCTCAGAGGGTGGAGGCTCACCCAAATTATTCTCAACCCGAGAATTAACATTAGGTGTTCTACTTGTCACCAGAGTATGGGATCTATTAGTACAAACTAGTTGACTTTGATTGCCTGTGGGATTAAGCAAGAGATATCTTTTGATATTCAACTTGCAGATGAACTTCTGGACGTCAATAAATGTCTCAAATTTGTTGAGTGCACGGGGGGGTTGGGATTTCAGTCCCTGATTAAAAACTCTGTTCACCTTGAGAAAGCTGAACAGAGCTCAAATTAAAAACACCACTGATATTTATCGTTTTCTTTTCTTTGGACCTGATCCACAAGAGTCTGTCCAAACCCCCCGGCCGCCTTATCAGCGGTATTGACTCTGTAACAGCCAGAATTGGCAGATATGTGGATGAATTTTTTTTATAACCTTTGGTTGCAGCAACTCCTCACTTGAAAGATACATCTCAAGTTATTAAAATATTGGCAGATTGTGAGTGGAGAGAAGGTCTTATCTTGGCGGCAGCTGATGTTGCCTCTTTATATACTGTCCTATTCCATCAACAGGGCTTGGAGGCGGTTCTATTTAGAACAGAATCATACTTTGACAACTTTACAGAGGGACTTCATTGTAGATCTCTTGATTTTTGCAACGCCGTTCGGATCTACTCTGTTGCTGTGTGATTTACTGCGCTTATACAGCTGCCTCTTTTAAGTGCAATCCTTTTTGAGCTCAATAAATTTTGTACTCAAATGCTACACTATGGAGCCCCTTTTGTTTTTATGTTTTTGAGTGACACCGAGTGATATAGAACCAGCAACAAGCATTTTCAGATGACCTATAGATTTTTGGGAGACCGAATTCCCTGGGCTTGGTGAGACCAACATATTGGTCTGTTCAGTCGGTAAGGAGATTATATACTCACTTCGGGTGCTCTGCTTCTTCGGATGAGGGATCCTTATGTCACCATTTGCTCTGTTGCATTATTCACTGATTCACTTTTCAAGATTATTGGGACTCAATCAATGCTCACATTGGACTTTGCCTTAGTGTTCCTATATATACTGTTTTTCACACATGATCTTGAGACTAATTTTAATATAATTTTGGATCTAGAGTTATTTATATTTGGTTTGTTTTCACTTATGGTTGGGACTATTTATCACCCAACGTCAATTTCATATGGTAAATTTTACATGTACACTTTTATGTTTTATTATTTATGTTGCTTTGAGTGTCTTTATAAAATTCTATTTTTTTTATTAATGGCACCTATAAAATATTTCTTATCCACCTGTATACCGAAATATAAAAATAGTTCCAGAATCGGTACTTCAGATTAGTTTTCATTTATTAGAATGCTTTTAACTTTTCAGGTTGTCAATATTCTGGTTTGGTGATTTCTCTTTGGGTAATAATTATTTATTTTGCGATATTGGCACTGCACCTCCTTTTTTTGTTTAATTGTATCCAAAAGATTTTAAGTGGGAAAAGAACCCTTTTGCCAGTTAAGAAAATGAGTAAACGTCCCTCTTTTAAACGGGCTCTTTCTCCAGTGCCAGGGGCATCAGCGTCCAGGCAGTCGCGACGGCCTCCACCGTCAGGTTCAAGAGGCATATCTCCAGGGACAAAAGACGTCCTGGGGGAGGAAATCTACTAGACAGAATGCTAAAGCCTCTCTTTGAAAGGGCGCCCCCGCTCGTTCGAGTGGGGAGAAGACTGCTACAGTTCCCAAAGGTCTGACAGGAGGATTTTCAGGACAGATGGGTGGTCTCCATAATAACTCTTAAGTTACAAACTAGAGTTCCGAGAATTCCCGTCTCCTAGTTTCCTCAGATCAAATGTTCCCGAAGACCCAGAGAAAAAAGTCTCTCCTTCAAGTGTTGGAGCGACTTTTGTCGCAAAATGTAATCATGGTGGTTCCCATGGAAGAGCAGGGGGTTGGGGCTTTATTCAAACCTTTTCAATGAGCCAAAACCAAATGGAGATGTCAGACCCATTCTAGATCTCAAAGATCTAAATCGGTTCCTAAAAATTCGCTCTTTTCACGTGGAATCAATCCGATTAGTAGTCTCCATCCTACAAGGAAGAGAACTTCTGGCATCAATCGACATCAAGGATGCATACCTGCATGTACCTATTTTCCCCGCTCATCAGAAATATCTGCGTTTCAAAGTGGAAATACGTAATTTTCAGTTTGTAGCTCTACCTTTCGGTCTAGCTACTGCACCTCGGGTGTTTACAAAGGTCCTGGCCCCTCTTTTGGCCAGATTAAGGACCCAGGGTATAACAATTATAGCTTACCTAGACCTGCTCTTAATAGACCGGTCGGTAGCCCGCTTAGACCAAAGCTTGGTCACCCCAGTCAACTACAGTGGGGCAAAAAAGTATTTAGTCAGCCACCAATTGTGCAAGTTCTCTCACTTAAAAAGATGAGAGGCTTGTAATTTTCATCATAGGTATTCCTCAACTATGAGAGACAAAATGTGGAAACAAATCCAGACAATCGCATTGTCTGATTTTTTGAAAGAATTTATTTGCAAATTATGGTGGAAAATAAGTATTTGGTCAATAACAAAAGTTCATCTCAATACATCTCAGTACTTTGTTATATATCCTTTGTTGGCAATGACAGAGGTTAAACGTTTTCTGTAAGTCTTCACAAGGTTGTCACACACTGTTTCTGGTATGTTGGCCCATTCCTCCATGCAGATCTCCACTAGAGCAGTGCTGTTTTGGGGCTGGCGCTGGGCAACACGGACTTTCAACTCCCTCCAAAGGTTTTCTATAGGGTTGAGATCTGGAGACTGGCTAGGCCACTCCAGGACCTTGAAATGCTTCTTACGAAGCCACTCCTTCGTTGCCCGGGCGGTGTGTTTTGGATCATTGTCCTGCTGAAAGACCCAGCCACGTTTCATCTTCAATGCCCTTGCTGATGGGAGGAGATTTGCACTCAAAATCTCACGATTCATGGCCCCATTCATTCTTTCATGTACACGGATCAGTCGTCCTGTTCCCTTTGCAGAGAAACAGCCCCAAAGCATGATGTTGCCACCCCCATGCTTCACAGTAGGTATGGTGTTCTTTGGTTGCAACTCAGCATTCTCTCTCCTCCAAACACGACGAGTTGTGTTTCTACCAAACAGTTCTACTTTGGTTTCATCTGACCATATGACATTCTCCCAATCCTCTTCTGGATTATCCAAATGCTCTCTAGCAAACCTCAGACAGGCCCGGACATGTACTGGCTTAAGCAGGGGGACACGTCTGGCACCCTGGCGGCATAGTGTGTTACTGATGGTAGCCTTTGTTACGTTGGTCCCAGCTCTCTGCAGGTCATTCACTAGGTCCCCCCATGTGGTTCTGGGATTTCGCTCACCGTTCTTGTGATCATTTTGACCCCGCGGGGTGAGGTCTTGCGTGGAGCCCCAGATCGAGGGAGATTATCAGTGGTCTTGTATGTCTTCCATTTTCTAATTATTGCTCCCACAGTTGATTTCTTCACACCAAGCTGCTTGCCTATTGCAGATTCAGTCTACAATTTTGTTTCTGGTGTCCTTCAACAGCTCTTAGGTCTTCACAATAGTGGAGTTTGGAGTGTGAATGAGGTTGTGGACAGATGTCTTTTATACTGATAACAAGTTGAAACTTGTGCCATTTATACAGGTAATGAATGGAGGACAGAAGAGCCTCTTAACCACTTCAGCCCCGGAGGGTTTTACCCCCTTTCAGACCAGAGCACTTTTTACAATTTGGCACTGCGTGGCTTTAACTGCTAATTGCGCGGTCATGTAATGTTGTACCCAAAGGAAATTTGCTTCCTTTTTTCCCACAAATAGAGCTTTCTTTTGATGGTATTTGATCACCTCTGTGTTTTTTAATTTTTTGTGCTAAACAGAAAAAGACCAAAAATTTTGAAAAAAAAAATATTTTCTACTTTTTGTTATAAAAAAAAAAAATCCAATAAACTCAATTTTAGTCATACATTTAGGCCAAAATGTATTCAGCCACATGTCTTCGGTAAAAGAAAATGGCAATAAGCGTATATTTATTGGTTTGCACAAAAGTTATAGCGTCTACAAACTAGGGTACATTTTCTGGAATTTACACAGCTTCTAGTTTGACTGCCTATCTCATTTCTTGAGGTGCTAAAATGGCAGGGCAGTACAAACTCAATTTTGGAAAGTAGACACCCCAAGGAATAGCTGAGAGGCATGTTGAGCCCATTGAATATTTTATTTTTTTAAGTAATTGAATAATGACAAAAAAAAAATATTTTACAAAAAGTTGTCACTAAATGTAAATTTTTTATTTCACTCCTCGCTACCTATCAGTTTTGAAGGCCATAAAATGCCAAGATGGCACAAACCCCCCCAAATGACCCCATTTTGGAAAGTAGCTATTTCTGAGAGGCACGTTGAGTCCATGGAATATTTTATATTTTGCCACAAGTTGCTGGAAAATTGCTAACTTTTTTTTTTTTTTTGCACAAAGTTGTCACTAAATGATATATTGCTCACACAGGCCATGGGCATATGTGGAATTGCACCCCAAAATACATTCTGCTGCTTCTCCTGGGTACAGGGATACCACATGTGTGGGACTTTTTAGGAGCCTAGCCGCGTACGGGGCCCCGAAAACCAAGCACCGCCTTCAGGATTTCTAAGGTCGTAAATTTTTTATTTCACTTCTCACTACTAGGGATGAGCCAAACACCCCCCTGTTCGGTTCGCACTAGAACATGTGAACAGGAAAAAAGTTTGTTCGAACACGGTTAAAGTCTATGGGACACGAACATGAATAATCAAAAGTGCTAATTTTAAAGGCTTATATGCAAGTTATTGTCATAAAAAGTGTTTGGGGACTTGGGTCCTGCCCCAGGGAACATGGATCAATGCAAAAAAAACTTTTAAAAACGGCCGTTTTTTCAGGAGCAGTGATTTTAATAATGCTTAAAGTCAAACAATAAAAGTGTAATATCCCTTTAAATTTCGTAGCTGGGGGGTGTCTATAGTATGCCTGTAAGGGGGCGCATGTTTACCGTGTTTAGAACAGTCTGACAGCAAAATGACATTTCAAAGGAAGAAAGCCATTTAAAACTACTCGCGGCTATTGCATTGCCAGTCCGACAATACACATAGAAGTTCATTGATAAAAATGGCATGGGAATTCCCCACAGGGGAACCCCGAACCAAAATTAAAAAAAAAAAAATGACATGGGGGTCCCCCTAAATTCCATACCAGGCCCTTCAGGTCTGGTATGGATAGTAAGGGGAACCCCGACCAAAATTTAAAAAAAAAATGACGTGGGGGTCCCCCTGAATTCCATACCAGACCCTTATCCGAGCACGCAACCTGGCAGGCCGCAGGAAAAGAGGGGGGGATGAGAGAGCGCCCCCCCCGGACCGTACCAGGCCACATGCCCTCAACATTGAGAGGGTGCTTTGGGGTAGCCCCCCCAAAACACCTTGTCCCCATGTTGATGAGGACAAGGGCCTCATCCCCACAACCCTGGCCGGTGGTTGTGGGGGTCTGTGGGCGGGGGGCTTATCACTAAAAAACTGTTAAAAATGACAAGACAGTTCTTCTATCTTCCTTCATCATCTTCTGGTTCTTCTGGCTCTTCTGGTTCTTCCTCCGGCTTTCTCGTCCAGCATCTCCTCCGCGGCGTCTTCTATCTTCTTCTCCTCGGGCCACTCCGCACCCATGGCATGGGGGGAGGCTCCCGCTCTTCTCTTCATCTTCTTATGTTCTTCATCTTCTTCTCTGCTTCATCTTCTGCTCTTCTTCATTTTCTTCTCCGGGCCGCTCCGCATCCATGCTGGCATGGAGGGAGGCTCCCGCTGTGTGACGGCGTCTCCTCGTCTGACGGTTCTTAAATAACGGGGGGCGGGGCCACCCGGTGACCCCGCCCCCCTATGACGCACAGTGACTTGACGGGACTTCCCTGTGACATCACGGGGAATGCCACAGGGAAGTCCCGTCATGTCCCGTGCGTCAGAGGGGGACGGGGTCACCAGGTGGCCCCACCCCCGTTATTTAAGAACTGTCAGAAGAGGAGACGCCGTCACACAGCGGGAGCCTCCCTCCATGCCAGCATGGATGCGGACCAGCCCGGAGAAGAAGATGAAGACAAGAAGAAGATGAAGAAGGTGAAGAGAAGAGCGGGAGCCTCCCTCCATGCCATGGGTGCGGAGCGGCCCGAGGAGAAGAAGATAGAAGACGCCGCGGAGGAGATGCTGGACGAGAACGCCGGAGGAAGAACCAGAAGAGCAAGAAGAAGATGAAGGAAGATAGAAGAAGCATTTAAATAAAGGAATTGTCAAAAACGGTCTCTTGTCATTTTTAACATTTTTGACAGTTTTTTAGTGAAATGCTAGGGGCTTACCATTTCACACGGGGGGGGGGGGGGGGCGGGATCTGGGGGTCCCCTTGTTAAAGGGGGCTTCCAGATTCCGATAAGCCCTCCGCCTGCAGACCCCCACAACCACCGGCCAGGGTTGTGGGGATGAGGCCCTTGTCCTCATCAGCATGGGGACAAGGTGTTTTGGGGGGCTACCCCAAAGCACCCTCCCAATGTTGAGGGCATGTGGCCTGGTACGGTTTAGGAGGGGGGGCGCTCTCTCGTCCCCCCCCTCTTTTCCTGTGGCCTGCCAGGTTGCGTGCTCGGATAAGGGTCTGGTATGGATTTTTGGGGGGACCCCACGCCGTTTTTTATTTTTTTTTTAAATTTTGGTTCGGGGTTCCCCTGTGGGGAATTCCCATGCCGTTTTTATCAATGAACTTCTATGTGTATTGTCGGACCGGCAATGCAATAGCCGCGAGTAGTTTTAAATGGCTTTTTTCCTTTGAAATGTCATTTTGCTGTCAGACTGTTCTAAACACGGGAAACATGCGCCCCTTTACAGGCATACTATAGACACCCCCCAGCTATGAAATTTAAAGGGATATTACACTTTTATTGTTTGACTTTAAGCATTATTAAAATCACTGCTCCTGAAAAAAACGGCCTTTTTTAAAAGTTTTTTTTTTGCATTGATCCATGTCCCCTGGGGCAGGACCCAGGTCCCCAAACACTTTTTATGACAATAACTTGCATATAAGCCTTTAAAATTAGCACTTTTGATTTCTCCCATAGACTTTTCAAGGGTGTTCCGCGGCATTCGAATTTGCCGCGAACACCCCAAATTGTTCGCTGTTCGGCGAACTTGCGAACAGCCAATGTTCGAGTCGAACATGAGTTCTACTCGAACTCGAAGCTCATCCCTACCGAAGGCCATAAAATGCCAAGATGGCACAAAGCCCCCCAAATGACCCCATTTTGGAAAGTAGACACCCCAAGCTATTTGCTGAGAGGCATGGTGAGTATTTTGCAGCTCTCATTTGTTTTTGAAAATGAAGAAAGAAAAGAAAAATGTTTTTTTTTTTTTTTCTTTTTTCAATTTTCAAAACTTTGTGACAAAAAGCGAGGTCTGCAAAATACTCACCATACCTCTCAGCAAATAGCTTGGGGTGTCTACTTTCCAAAATGGGGTCATTTGGGGGGGGGGGGTGTTGTGTCATCTGGGCATTCCATGGTCTCTGAAACTGTGATAGGCAGTGAGGAGTGAAATCAAAATATACACCGTTAGAAACCCTGAAGGTGGTGCTTGGTTTTCGGGGTCCCGTACGGGGCTAGGCTCCCAAAAAGTCTCACACGTGGTGTCCCTGTACTCAGGAGAAGCAACAGAATGTATTTTGGGGTGTAATTTCACATATGCCCATGGCATGTTTGAGCAATATATCATTTAGTGACAACTTTGTGCAACAACAAAAAAAAATTGTCTTTTTCCCGCAACTTGTGTCACAATATAAAATATTCCATGGACTTGACATGCCTCTCAGCAAATAGCTTGGGGTGTCTACTTTCCAAAATTGGGGTTTTGAACTGTCCTGGCATTTTATGCACAACATTTAGAATCTTATGTCACACATCACCCACTCTTCTAACCACTTGAAGACAAAGCCCTTTCTGACACTTTTTGTTTACATGAAAAAATATATTTATTTTTTTTGCAAGAAAATTACTTTGAACCCCCAAACATATATTTTTTTAAGCAAAGGCCCTACAGATTAAAATAGTGGGTGTTTCATTTTTTTTTTTTTTTTTTCACACAGTATTTTCGCAGCGATTTTTCAAACGCATTTTTTGGGGAAAAAACACACTTTTTTTAATTTTAATGCACTAAAACACACTATATTGCCCAAAATGCTTTCCCAATTTCCCAATGGCGCTGTTTACATCCAGCAAAATCTAAGTCATGAAATGCTCATAGCTTCCGGTTTCTTAGGCCATAGAGATGATTGGAGCCATTCTGGTCTCTGATCAGCTCTATGGTCAGCTGGCCGAATCACTGGCTGCATTCTTGGGTTCCCTGTTGGGACAGGAGAGCCAGAGAAAACCATGGAAGACGGTGGGGGGGGGGGGCATTCCCTCCCACTGCTTGTAAAAGCAGTCTAGAGGCTAATTAGCTGCTAGGATGGCTTTTACATGAAAGCCGACCGCTGGCTGAAAAGAATGATACCAAGATGATACCTAAACCTACAGGCATCATTCTGGTATAACCACTCAAAGTCCAGCAACATACCAATGCGTTGCTGGTTCTTGTTGGGCATATTTTGTAATTTTTTTTTCATGCAGCCTGTGGGCTGAACGAAAAAAAGATAGATCAGTGGGTATGCCCACCATTAGAATACCTCCCTTCATCCACCCACTTCTAATGATGGGCATACGTGCACCATTTTATATATGCCGAAGCATGGGGGCATCCGCCCCAAAAGTTAGGAGCAAATCGCTCCTCCGCCCCTGCTGCCTCCATGCTTCGGCATATATGTTCTTTTTTTTAACTGTGGTGGTAAAATCACCCCCTACAGCGCTGCAGTCACGGCTTTATGTATCATGGGAGCAAACTCTGTTGCTGTCAAGATAAATAAATATGCGCGGCAACTGAATGACGTACCTGCTAAGCAAATGATGGTTAACAATAAACCAAAGTAACATTACAGTATAATGCCCTGTACACACGGTCGGACATTGATCAGACATTCCGACAACAAAATCCATGGATTTTTTCCGACGGATGTTGGCTCAAACTTGTCTTGCATACACACGGTCACACAAAGTTGTCGGAAAATATTATCTGAACGCAGGGACGTAAAACACGTACATCGGGACTATAAACGGGGCAGTAGCCAATAGCTTTCATCTCTTAATTTATTCTGAGCATGCGTGGCACCTTGTGCGTCAGATTTGTGTACACACGATCTGAATTTCCGACAATGGATTTTGTTGTCGGAAAATTTTATAGCTAGCTCTCAAACTTTGTGTGTCGGAAATTCCTATGGAAAATGTGTGATGGAGCCTACACATGGTCGGAATTTCCGACAACAAGGTCCTATCACACATTTTCCATCGGAAAATGCTTTTGTGTGTACAGGGCATTACAGTAAGACATACCATACCTGCAAAGCAAATACAAAAAAATAGTAAAAAATAAAACATTTTTTAATGCAAGCTGTGCTTAAAATATATATATGCCGAAGCAAGGGAGCATCCACCCGCAAAAGGTAGGAGCAAATCGCTCCTCCGCCCCTGCTGCCCTCATGCTTCGGGATATATGCTCTTTTTTTTTTTAACTGTGGTGGTGAAATCACCCCCTACAGCGCTGGAGTCTCATGGCTTTATGTATCGTGGGAGCAAACGCTGTTGCTGTCAAGATAAATAAATCCGCGCTGCAGCTGAATGGTGTACCTGAAAACAAAAAAAGGGTTAATAAAACACAATAAAGTATAATAAAATAACATACCTGAAAAGCAAACATGATAAAAACATAATGACAATAAAACATTGCAGAATAGAATACAGTAAAAAAAGAGCAGAACAATAGAGAGAGAATAGAGAGAGAGAGGACAATAAAATGACAACTATTTGGTTTTTTATTTCATATTTTTTTTTTGTGTATTTTTTTTTTACATTTTTTTTTATAACTGTAACTTTTGTAACTGTAACCGGTTCCAGGTTCGGGTCTCTCAAAACGCGATGGCATCTTGGGAGACCCTGTGAAAGTGTGATTAGTCTGTGCAATGCTATACCCTACGCTAAAACTCAACTAGTGTATGGTAGCGCTCAAAACATTCACCAATGCAAAGACCAAGATTGTCAGGGGAGGAGGGACAATAATAGCGGGTGTCACACCTATATCCGCGCTTTCTACAGACACAACATTTTCTTTGGGGGGCTCGTTGGGTAGGGGTACTCGGGAGGACATAATGAAAATGCCTCTCATGCAGCCGGCTTGCTGCATTTAATTGGGGAAGGTGAAGTGGAGCACCGTTTGGAAACAGAAGGGCTCTGACGATATCTTCCTGGAATTTAAGGAAGGATCCAGTCTGTCCTGAAGCTCTGTATAGCACATGAGCTCTCAGCAAAGCCAATTGAAATAAGTATACAGACACTTTTTTATACCAGCGTCTGGCCTTACGGGCAACTAGGTACGGCGCTATCAACTGGTCGTTGAGGTCCACCTCTCCCATATTTTGGTTATATTTGTGAACACAGAGGGGTTTCTCCACAACACCAGTCGCCGTAGTAATTTGGACAGTCATGCCTGCATGAAGGGAGGTAAGAACGAAAACATTCTTATTATCCCTCCACTTCATAGAAAGCAAGTTATTACACTTCAAGCAAGCTCTCTCCCCCAGCCTAAGACGGGAATCTACAAGCCGCTGGGGAAAGCCCTGGCGATTAGATCGCACGGTGCCACATGCTCCAATCTGATGATCAAACAAGTGACTAAAAAGTGGCACTCTTGTGTAATAATTGTCCACGTACAAGTGGTACCGTTTTCTGAATAAGGGTGACACCAAGTCCCACACAATCTTGCCAGCGCTTCCTATGTAGTCTTGACCCTGTATCTGGCACGCTTGCTGGGAAGGTACTGCTTGAATGACAAGTGGCCAGAAAATGTAATCAGGGACTCATCAACACAGACAACTTGATGGGGAGTAAACAAGTCTGCAAAACGTTGTTTGAAGTGGTTTACGAGGGGGCCGAATTTTGTAGAGCCGATCATATCCAGGGTCTCCACGAGGATGACAGAGTTCATTGTTGTTGAAGTGCATGAACCGCAAAATCTGCTCATATCGTGCCCTGGCCATGGAAGCAGAGAACACGGGCATATGGTGAATTGGTTCAGTGGACCAATATGACCGCAACTCACTCTTTTTGGTTATGCCCTGAGGAGGGATAGGCCCAGAAAGATCTTAAATTTGGAAACCGTAATTGGTTTCCAATCTCTGGCAATGGAGCACTGGGGAATAGTGGCGATGTGTTGACCAGCGTACAAATTGCTTTGGTCCACAATAGATCTATAGAGATCTTCGGTGAAAAACAGCAAATAAAAATCAAGTGACATAAAATCAACTATTTCCACCTGAAAGTGGTGGGTTCCCAATTAGGATTGGCGAATGCAGCAGGAAGGGCACTATGGGCACGACGGGCCTGTGTTTGTGTTCTTGGTGGCAGCAGGACACTACTTGTGCTTGCCACCTCGCTAGCTTGAACTGCACTTATGGGATTCGCCGCATCACCAAGTGTTACTGCAGTGCTGGATGTACGACCAGGGTGTACTAGGCCGCTGGTGCTTGCCAGTTCACCAGAAGGAATAGCGGCGTTAGTACTTCTCTGCTCCATACGAGAGCCCTACAGTTCTTGCACCTCAACAGCAGAAGGAGAAGACTGGGGTCTGGTACGCCTGACCTTGGCAGGGACCACAACTCCGTCGTCAGCGATCTGTCATGGAGCCACTGTCATCTACTGGATCGTATTCTGAGCCTGAATCCGACAGATGAGTGACTTCCTCTTCACTATCTGTCATGCTCAGAAAAGTGTAGGCCTCTTCACTAGTGTACCTTTGATTTGCCATTTTGGGCTCTAAATTTAGTGGTACACTAGTGAGACTCACAGGAAAAAAGCTCCTGACTGTTAGCAACTGTATTAGAACGCTACCAAAAAACTGTTAGCGATCGCAGGGATCAGGCCTGACTCTGCGAACGCTGCAGTTATGTGTTTACTGTTTTGTAAGTGACAGTGATCGATCGATACTGCACTTGGGTGGGCTGGGCGGAGGGGCAAAACGCAGGTGCTAGCAGGTATCTGGGCTGATCCCGCTAACACTGTGTTTTTGGGAACCGCAAACTGCTGGGGACGCTAGTATAGATCTGATCGGATCAGATATTGATCCGTTCAGATACTATACCACTAAGGGAGGTGTATGCTGCGTGCGTGGGTGTTAGTGGTACTTGCACTAACCTGGGGCGACGCAGACCCTATCTGACCCTAAAACCTAACTTGTATCACCCGTCAGGCGATTAGGGGGTTAAACCTTTATTAGGTAATAAACGGCGAGTGCCCTGACACTATAAAAAACTAACCAGCGTCACCCGTAACAACAGTGATCACTGGTGAAAGGGTTAACTAGGGGGCAATCAGGGGGTTAAAACCTTTACTAGGTAGTATATGGGGGGTCCCTGACGCTATAAAACGCTGACGGCAAACCTAAATACTTACCTGCCTAACTAGCGTCACCTGTGACACTAATACAGCGATCAGATAAACGATCGCTTAGTGACACTGGCGACAGGGGGTGCGAACGCTGCAGTTATGCGTTTAGTGTTTTGTAAGTGACAGTGATCGATCGATACTGCACTTGGGTGGGCTGGGCCGAGCCGGGCGGAGGGGCAAAACGCAGGTGCTAGCAGGTATCTGGGCTGATCCCGCTAACACTGTGTTTTTGGGAACCCTAAACTGCTGGGGACGCTAGTATAGATCTGATCGGATCAGATATTGATCCGTACAGATACTATACCACTAAGGGAGGCGTATGCTGCGTGCGTGGGTGTTAGCAGTACTGGCGCTAATCTGACGCTGCCTGGGGCGACGCATATCACCGCCGGGTGATCAGGGGGCTAAATCTTTATTCGGTAATAAACGGCGGGTGCCCTGACACTATAAAAAATAAACGAACTAACCAGCGTCACCCGTAACGGTTATACAGTGATCAGTGGTGAAAGGGTTAACTAGGGGGCAATCAAGGGGTTAAAACATTTATTAGGTAGTATATGGGGGTCCCTGTCGCTATAAAACGCTGACGGCGAACCTAAATATTTACCTCACTAACTAGCGTCACCAGCGACACTAATACAGCGATCAGATAAACGATCGCTTAGTGACACTGGCGACAGGGGGTGATCAGGGGGTTAAATCTTTATTAGGGGGGGTTAGGGGGGTACCCTAGACCTAAAGGGGCCTAACACTAACTGCCCTACCACTTATTACTGTCACAAAATGACACCAATGCAATAATCAGAAAAAAAAAAACTGCTATTGGTATCACTGTGACAGGAGGTACAGGGGGGTGATCGGGGGTGAAAAGTGTGCCTAGAGTGTTCTACTGTATGTGTAGTGTTGGTGCAAACTTACTTGATGTCTTCTATCCTCGGAAGCCAGACTGAAAAGGCTTCAAGAGGAGCAATGACATCACTTCCTCTGCCGCTGTTTACATTACAGCAGCAGAGAAAGATTCTCATTCGCTAGGAGCGATCGTGAGGGGGTGGCCATGAATCAGTGGCCTCCCCCTCACCTCAGATCGCTCCTGATGGTAATCCGACCACCGCAGGCACCGGGCCCCCGGGCAGGCAGGGACATACAGGTAAGCCCTTATGCCTGCCCGTGCCATTGTGCCAACGTACATCTGCGTGCGGCGGTCGATAACTGGTTAAAGAAGAAGATGCAGGTCTGTGAGAGCCAGTAATCTTGCTTGTTTGTATGTGAGCAAATACTTATTTTCCACCATAATTTGCAAATAAATTCTTTCAAAAATCAGACAATGTGATTATCTGGATTTGTTTCCACATTTTGACTCTCATAGTTGAGGTATACCTATGATGACAATTACAGTCCTCTCATCTTTTTAAGTGGGAGAACTTGCACAATTGGTGGCTGACTAAATACTTTTTTGTCCCACTGTACCTGGAATAGCTAGGTTGGGTCCTCAACCTAGAGAAGTCTTCTTTAAAATCAGTAAGAAGACTAGAGCACTTGGGTCTGGTTATAGATACAACGCAGAAGAGGGTGTTTTTACCCCAGGCAAAAATCAGCGCAATAAAGAAGCTGGTTCAGGTAGTCAGGGCAAAGAAGGGTCCTTCTATTGGCCTTTGTATGAGGTTGTTGGGAAAGATGGTGGCTTCATTCAAAGTGGTTCCCTATGCTCAGTTTCATTCGAGACTGCTGCAAAACAGTATCCTGTCTGCCTGGAACAAGAAAGTCCAAGTGCTAGATTTTCCGATGCGTTTGTCGCCAATAGTGCATCAGAGCCCCAGTTGGTGGTTGATACCTGAGAATCTGCAGAAAGGGAAATCCTTCTTACCAGTTACCTGGAAGTTGGTAACAGATGCCAGCCTTTCGGGTTGGGGAGCAGTTCTGGAAGAGACGACTGTCCAAGGGAAATGGTCTAGAACCGAGAGGATCTTACCCATCAACATTCTAGAGATTCAGGCAGCATACCTAGCCCTAAAGTCCTGGACATTCAGGTTGCAGGTTTGTCCTGTCAGGATCCAACCTGACAATGCCACAGTAGTGGCTTATGTCACTTACTAAGGGGGCACCAGAAGTCGTGCAGCCCAGGGAGAGGTAAGCCAGATCCTAACCTGGGCAGAAAAGCATGTGCCGTGCATATCGGCAATCTTCATTCCAGGGGTAGAGAACTGGCAGGCGGCCTACTTAATTCACCAGCAGTTTTTCCCGCGGGAATGGTCTCTTCACCCCGACATCTTCCTGGCTATATGCCAAAGATGGGGATCCCCGACCTAGATCTGTTTGTGTCCAGGTTCAACAACAAGATCGACAACTTTGTGTCAAAAACAAGGGATCCACTTGCATGCGGGACAGATGCGTTGGTGACCCCATGGGTTCAGTTTTCAGATTTATGCATTCCCTCCTATTCTGCTGCTACCTCAACTTTTTCACAGGATCAAGCAGGAAAAGAAGTCGGTGCTTCTGGTGACCCCAGCGTGGCCCAGAAGATCTTGGTATGCAGAAATAGTAAAGATGGCGGTAGGGGCCCCATGGACCCTACCACCACGTCCAGACCTGCTATCGCAGGGACCAGTGTTCCATCCTACCTTACAAACACTAAATTCAACGGTTTGGCTATTGAAACCCACATTCTGAAGAATCGCGGGCTTTCAGACTCGGTGATATCTACCTTGATTAATGCAAGGAAGCCAGCTTCCAGAGTCCTTTTATTATAGAGTCTGGAAGGCATATGTTTCCTGGTGTGAATCCAGGGGTTGGAATCCCAGAAAGTATGTCATAGGTAGAATCCTTGCTTTTCTGCAAATGGGGTTAGAGATGAAGCTGGCCTTGAGTACTATCAAGGACTAGGTCTCGGCCTTATCTGTATTGTTTCAATGTCCGCTTGCTTTGCATTCTTTGGTCCAAAGCTTTATACAGGGGGTAACGCGGCTTAATCCACAAGTTAGAGCACCCCTGAACCCTTGGGACTTGAATTTAGTTCTGTCGGCATTACAGAAACAGCCTTTTGAGCCGACATATTGCCTTGGTCCTTTTGACAAGGAAGCTAGTTTTTCTGGTAGCCATATCTTCTGCAAGAAGGGTATCAGAATTGGCGGCTCTTTCTTGTAAAGAGCCATATTTAATCATTCACAAGGATAGAGTAGTATTGCGTCCTCATCCTAGCTTTCTACCGAAGGTGGTTTTAGGTTTTCATCTATACCAGGATATTGTTCTGCCTTCATTTTTTCCAGAACCCTGTACTACGGAAGAAAAGTCACTACATTCTCTGGATGTAGTGAGAGCGGTCAAAATCTATTTGGAGGCAACTGCTCAGGTTCGGAAAACGTATGTTTTTGTTTGTGTTGCCTGAAGGTCCTAGAAAAGGACAGGCGTCGTCGAAATCTATTGTTAAGTGGATTCGGCAAGTAATTATAAAGCTTATGGTTTGAAGAGGAAAGTTCCACCTTTTCAAATCAAAGAGCACTACACCAGGGCTGTTAGTGCTTCATGGGCAGGGCAGTGCATCACCAGGCCTCCATGGCTTAAATCTGCAAGGCCGCAACTTGGTCTTCAGTCCATACATTCACCAGATTCTATCAGGTGGATGCGAAAAGGCATGAGGATATTGCCTTTGGGCGCAGTGTGCTTCAGGCAGCAGTATAGGTCCTCTGGTCTGATTGCACCCCACATTTGTTTGTGTCTCCCTCCCCTCAGATAGCATTGGGACATCCCATTCAGTAAATACTGTGGCTCTGTGTCCTGTGATGTACGAAAAAGAAAATAGGATTTTTATAAAAGCTTACCTGTAAAATCCTTTTCTTCGAGTACATCACGGGACATAGAGGTCCATCCCTCCCCTCTTCTAATACACGTATATTGCTTTGCTAGAAAACTGAGGTACTCCCAGTAAGGGGAGGGGTTATATAGGGAGTTAAACTTCCTGTCTAGGGTGTGTCAGTGTCCATCACCTAGAGGTGCCTATATAACCCATTCAGTAAATACAGTGGCTCTGTGTCCTGTGATGTACTCAAAGAAAAGGATTTTTATAGGTAAGCTGTTAGGATTTTTATATTTTTTCCAAAAAGAATAGCTTTTTTTTAAAAAAAACGGTGCGCAAATTACGTGCAACATATTTTTACGTGCAAAATACAGATTTTTACTTGTAAACAAAAGGTGTCAGAAAGGGACTGGTCTTCAAGTTGTTAACCAAACTGAGAAGCCACTGCAGTGGAACTCAGTGACATGACTGACTATGGCTGTGGTTCTCTGGACAGGGTTGCTTGGATCACAAGACTGGTTAAACAGAATCTGAAACCTTTTGGCAACAAAGACAGTGCACATACTGTACAGTATACGTTGCCAGCTAAAAATTCCAGTTTGCCCTCAGCAGGCTCTTCTTTCCAAGATATACACACTTTACTGTCCGTCAGGAACCCTTATGTTTGGCAAACATGGTACTACAAGATTTCATCTTCGGCAAGTAAGCGTTGCTTACCTGTGCACATCTTCCAAGCTCTTTTTTGCTCAGCTAGTGGAAGATATTTTAATGCAATTTTATATGGAAGATGAATATCAACGAAAAGGATTTCATTTATTTCATTCACGTCTTTGAGTTGCTTTATCAGGCTATTGCTTGTGTCCTGAGAGCCTGCTGAGGACAGACAAAGTAATTTTTAGCTGGCGACTGCCTGCTGATGTTGAGGAGTATGATGAACTGAGATTGCCAGAAGGGGACTGAACGGAGCTGGAATAAGAAAGGCAGAACCATAGAACCTCACTGTAAGCTGTTTGCAGCTTACTGTTTGGTGTGTGGTGGAGGATTGGTGACACTTGTGGTCATAACTTACTTGGCACAACGTACGTGTTTTGTGGAAGACACAAATGGACACTGTTTAATAAAATTGAAAGGAAGCTCCAAACTGACTTACAACAAGTTAAAGGGGTTGTAAAGATAAAATTAAAAAAAAAAAAAAAATAACAAACATGTTATACTTACCTTCACTGTGCAGCTCGTTCTGCACAGAGTGGCCCCGAACCTGGTCTTCTGGGGTCCCTCGGCGGCTGTTTCAGCTCCTCCCCGCAAGCATTAACCACCTTAATGCGAGCTCCCTCGCATGGTGGTTAGTGCTTGCGGGCGCGCTCCCGTGATACAGCCGGCGGCTATAGCCGCTCACTGTATCACTCGGCCCCGCCCCCCAGCGCGCCGCGTCATTGGATGTGATTGACAGCAGCGCGAGCCAATGGCTGCGCTGCTTCCAATCCATCCATTGTAGCCAATCAGCGGCCAGGGTGAGCGGAGGAATAGATGTCGGGAACGAGAAGCTGACTTTCGAGGCGTCAGGTAAGTAAAACGGGGGGGCTGGGGGCGGCGGTATTGTCAGAAGTTTTTTCACCTTAATGCATAGAATGCATTAAGGTGAAAACATTTTTACCTTTACAACCCCTTTAATAGTACCTTTCTATCATTAAGGATGTCCTCCCTATATGATACTCCTATACTAATCTGTATCGGCACTCTCCGTTCCACACTCTCAAACACACATACAGAGCTCTGCGGGGCGCAATGTAGACCAAAGTCAACACACGGACACAGAATAATGCATCACTCGTCCTTTATTTCCTAATTCAGTATCTTAAATACAATATATTGTCAGGATATGACTAAGTAATATTTTCAACTTTACACCAAAAGAAACCAATAAAGAAAGTATCCACCCATTGCTTGTCATCATTAACCACTTCAGCCCCGGAAGGATTTACCCCCTTCCTGACCAGAGCACTTTTTACAATTTGGCACTGCGTCGCTTTAACTGCTAATTGCGCGGTCATGCAATGCTGTAACCAAACGAAATTTGCGTCCTTTTCTTCCCACAAATAGAGCTTTCTTTTGATGGTATTTGATCACCTCTGCCATTTTTATTTTTTGCGCTATACACGGAAAAAGACCGAAAATTTTGAAAAAAAATGATATTTTCTACTTTTTGTTCTAAAAAAAATCCAATAAACTCAATTTTAGTCATACATTTAGGCCAAAATGTATTTGGCCACATGTCTTTGGTAAAAAAATGTCAATAAGTGTATATTTATTGGTTTGCGCAAAAGTTATAGTGCCTACAATCTAGGGTACATTTTCTGGAATTTACACAGCCTTTAATTTATGACTGCCTATGTCGTTTCTTGAGGTGCTAAAATGGCAGGGCAGTACAAAACCCCCCCAAACGACCCCATTTTGGAAAGTAGACACCCCAAGGAAATTGCTGAGAGGCATGTTGATCCCATTGAATATTCATTTTTTTTGTCCCAAGTGATTGAATAATGACAAAAAAAAAAAAAAAATTACAAAAAGTTGTCACTAAATGATATATTGCTCACACAGGCCATGGGCATATGTGGAATTGCACCCCAAAATACATTTAGCTGCTTCTCCTGAGTATGGGGATACCACATGTGTGGGACTTTTTGGGAGCCTAGCCGCATACGGGGCCCCGAAAACCAATCACTGCCTTCAGGATTTCTAAGGGCGTACATTTTTGATTTTACTCCTCACTACCGATCACAGTTTTGAAGGCCATAAAATGCCCAGATGGCACAAACCCCTCCCAAATGACCCCATTTTGGAAAGTAGACACCCCAAGCTATTTGCTGAGAGGCATGTTGAGTCCATGGAATATTTTATATTTTGACACAAGTTGCGGGAAAGTGACAATTTATTATTATTTTTTTTTTTTTGCACAAAGTTGTCACTAAATGATATATTGCTCACACAGGTCATGGGCATATGTGGAATTGCACCCCAAAATACATTCTGCTGCTTCTCTTGAGTACGGGGATACCACATGTGTGGGACTTTTTAGGAGCCTAGCCGCGTACGGGACCCCGAAAACCAATCACCGCCTTCAGGATTTCTAAGGGTGTACATTTTTGATTTCACTCTTCACTGCCTATCACAGTTTCGGAGGTCATGGAATGCCCAGGTGGCACAAACCCCCCCAAATGACCCCATTTTGGAAAGTAGACACCCCAAGCTATTTGCTGAGAGGCATGGTGAGTATTTTGTAGCTCTCATTTGTTTTTGAAAATGAAGAAAGACAAAAAAAAAAATTTTTTTTTTCTTTTTTTAATTTTCAAAACTTTGTGACAAAAAGTGAGGTCTGCAAAATACTCACTATACCGCTCAGCAAATAACTTTGGGTGTCTACTTTCCAAAATGGGGTCATTTGGGGGGGTTTGTGCCACCTGGGCATTCCATGGCCTCCGAGACTGTGATAGGCAGTGAAGAGTGAAATCAAAAATTTACGCCCTTAGAAAGCCTGAAGGCGGTGCTTGGTTTTCGGGGTCCCATACGCGGCTATGCTCCCAAAAAGTCTCCCACATGTGGTATCCCCGTACTCAGGAGAAGCAACAGAATGTATTTTGGGGTGTAATTTCACATATTCCCATGGCATGTTTGAGCAATATATAATTTAGTGACAACTTTGTGCAAAAAAAAAAAAAAAAAAATTGTCTCTTTCCCGCAACTTGTGTCACAATATAAAATATTCCATGGACTCGACATGCCTCTCAGCAAATAGCTTGGGGTGTCTACTTTCCAAAATGGGGTCATTTGGGGGGGTTTGAACTGTCCTGGCATTTTATGCACAACATTTAGAAGCTTATGTCACACATCACCCACTCTTCTAACCACTTGAAGACAAAGCCCTTTCTGACACTTTTTGATTACATGAAAAAATTATTTTTTTTTGCAAGAAAATTACTTTGAACCCCCACACATTATATATTTTTTTAAAGCAAATGCCCTACAGATTAAAATGGTGGGTGTTTAATTTTTTTTTTTCACACAGTATTTGCGCAGCGATTTTTCAAACGCATTTTTTGGGGAAAAAACACACTTTTTTACATTTTAATGCACTAAAACACACTATATTGCCCAAATGTTTGATGAAATAAAAAAGATGATCTTAGGCCGAGTACATGGATACCAAACATGACATGCTTTACAATTGCGCACAAACGTGCAGTGGCAACAAAATAAATACATTTTTAAAAGCCTTTAAAAGCCTTTACAGGTTACCACTTTAGATTTACAGAGGAGGTCTACTGCTAAAATTACTGCCCTCGATCTGACCGTCGCGGTGATACCTCACATGCATGGTGCAATTGCTGTTTACATTTGACACCAGACCGACGCTTGCGTTCGCCTTAGCGCGAGAGCAGGGGGGACAGGGGTGCTTTTTTTTTTTTTTTTTTTCTTTATTATTTTTTTGCTTTTTTATCTTATTTTAAAACTGTTCCTTTCATTTTTTTTTTTTTTAAATCATTTTTACTGTTATCTTAGGGAATGTAAATATCCCCTATGATAGCAATAGGTAGTGACAGGTACTCTTTTTTGAAAAAATTGGGGTCTATTAGACCCTAGATTTCTCCTCTGCCCTCAAAGCATCTGACCACACCAAGATCGGTGTGATAAAATGCTTCCCCAATTTCCCAATGGCGCTATTTACATCCGGCGAAATCTAAGTCATAAAATGCTCGTAGCTTCCGGTTTCTTAGGCCATAGAGATGTTTGGAGCCACTCTGGTCTCTGATCAGCTCTATGGTCAGCTGGCTGAATCACCGGCTGCATTCTCAGGTTCCCTGTTGAGACAGAAGAGCCAGAGAAAAACACGGAAGACGATGCGGGGGGGGGGGGGGGCATTCTCTCCCACTGCTTGTAAAAGCAGTCTAGAGGCTAATTAGCCGCTAGGATTGCTTTTACATGAAAGCCGACCGCTGGCTGAAAAGAATGATACCAAGATGATACCTAAACCTGCAAGCATCATTCTGGTATAACCACTCAAAGTCGTGAATGCTGTACCTGAAGACAAAAAAATGGTTAACAATAAAGCACAGTAAACGGTAAAGTATAAAAAATTGCATACCTGAAAAGCAAACATGATAAAACATAATAACAATAAAACATTGCAGAATAGAATACAGTAAAAAAGAGCAGAACAATAGAGAGAATAGAGAGAGAGAGAATAGAGAGAGAACAATAAAACGACAACTATTATTTTTTATTTTATATTTTTGTTTGTGTTTTTTTTTTTTTACACTTTTTTTGTAACTGTAACTTTTATAACTGTAACCGGTTCCAGGTTCGGGTCTCTCAAAATGCGATGGCATCTTGGGAGACCCTGTGAAAGTGTGTCCTAGTCTGTGCAATGCTGTACCCTACGCTAATACTCAGCTAGTGAATGGTAGCGTTCAAAACATTCACCAATGCAAAGACCAGGATTGTCAGGACAGGAGGGACAATAATAGCGGGTGTCACGCCTATATCCGCGCTTGCTGCAGACACATCTTTTTTGGGGGGTTCGTTGGGTAGGGGTACTCGGGAGGACATAAAGAAAATGCCTCTCATGCAGCCGACTGCATTTGGTTGGGGATGTGAATGGGGGAAGTACGGGCGCTGCAGAAGTGGTGGGTTCCCAATTAGGATTGGCGAATGCAGCAGGAAGGGCATTATGGGCACGACGGGCCTGTGTTTGTCTTCTTGGTGGCAGCGGGACACTATTTGTGCTTGCCACCTCACCAGCTTGAACTGCACTTATGGGACTCGCCACGTCACCAAGTGTTACTGCAGTGCTGGTTTGACTACGACCGGGGTGTACTAGGCCGCTGGCGCTTGCCAGTTCACCAAAACGCTACCAAAAAAACTGTTAACGATCGCAGGGATCAGGCCTGACTCTGCGAACGCTGCAGTTATGCGTTTAGTGTTTTGTAAGTGACAGTGATCGATCGATACTGCACTTGGGTGGGCTGGGCTGGGCAGGGCGGAGGGGCAAAACGCAGGTGCTAGCAGGTATCTGGGCTGATCCCACTAACACTGCGTTTTTGGGAACCCTAAACTGCTGGGGACGCCAGTATAAATCTGATCTGATCGGATCAGATATTGATGCGTTCAGATACTATACCACTAAGGGAGGTGTACGGTGCGTGGGTGTTAGCGCTACTGGCACTAACCTGACGCTGCCTGGGGCTGGTGCTTGCCATTTCACCAAAACGTTACCAAAAAAACTGTTAGCGATCGCAGGGATCAGGCCTGACTCTGCGAACGCTGCAGTTATGCGTTTAGTGTTTTGTAAGTGACAGTGATCGATCGATACTGCACTTGGGTGGGCTGGGCCGAGCCGGGCGGAGGGGCAAAACGCAGGTGCTAGCAGGTATCTGGGCTGATCCCGCTAACACTGTGTTTTTGGGAACCCTAAACTGCTGGGGACGCTAGTATAGATCTGATCGGATCAGATATTGATCCGTACAGATACTATACCACTAAGGGAGGCGTATGCTGCGTGCGTGGGTGTTAGCAGTACTGGCGCTAATCTGACGCTGCCTGGGGCGACGCATATCACCGCCGGGCGATCAGGGGGCTAAATCTTTATTCGGTAATAAACGGCTGGTGCCCTGACACTATAAAAAATAAACGAACTAACCAGCGTCACCCGTAACGGTTATACAGTGATCAGTGGTGAAAGGGTTAACTAGGGGGCAATCAAGGGGTTAAAACATTTATTAGGTAGTATATGGGGGTCCCTGTCGCTATAAAACGCTGACGGCGAACCTAAATATTTACCTCACTAACTAGCGTCAGCAGCGACACTAATACAGCGATCAGAAAAATGATCGCTTAGCGACACTGGTGACGGGGGGTGATCAAGGGGTTAAAACTTTATTAGGGGGGGTTAGGGGGGTATCCTAGACCTAAAGGGGGCCTAACACTCACTGCCCTAACACTGTAACTGTCACAAACTGACACCAATACAGTAAACAGAAAAAAAAAAAAAACCTGCTTGGTGTCAGTTTGTGACAGGGGGGGGGGTGATTGGGGGGGGATCGGGGGGGGGATTGGGGTGTTTTGTGTGCCTGGCATGTTCTACTGTGTGTGTGTGTGTTGTGCACTCACATTACAGTCTTCTCTCCTCGGCCCGGAACGGAAAATACCGAGCCGAGGAGAGATGACATCATTTCCTCTGCCTCTGTGTACAATACAGAGGCAGGGAAATGATCCCATTGGCTGGGAGCGATCGCGAGGGGGGGGGCCACGAATGGATGGCCTCACCACCGATCGCCGGGGGAGATTTGCCGACCGCCGCAGGCACCGGGGGGGGTCCGATCGGACCCCCCACCCGCGGGCAGGCAAGGACGTACCTGTAAGTCCTTTTGCCTGCCCGTGCCGCTCTGTCGACGTATATAGTCGTGCGGCGGTCGGCAAGTGGTTAAAGACAAAAACCCACTTTCATAGTATTGTTAATATACATATGTTTGTCACCCTTAATAACACCTGTTAGTGATTTAATACACATTTCTTAAAGTATATATTTGTGTGTATTATTGTACAAATCTTAAAATTTGTTCCCAGAAATATTTATGATTATATTTATAAACAGTCTGGGCGCATCACCAAGCTTTCTACAAGCATTTTCTAATTCTCACGTTTCCTATCACCTTTTCTATAGTAATAATTTCTATAACAATAACAGTGTTGCCACATATGAGACTGGCCAACTAAAAGCTATTGTTAGAGACTCACTCTAAGTTAAGTCACAGTAAAGCACAGAGTAAGTACAAAATTAAGGTGGGGTCTTTACAAGACCCTTACAAAAATATTTGCCTTTTATTCATGAATGCATTTAAATGCAAGATGCATAGATGAAATATTGGGACTGCTGTTTATTTGTATATGTTGATACACACAGTGGTGGATTACGCTTATGTCATTGCCACTATTTATTTTTTATTATCCCTGTATATTTAAGTCTGTCTGACACTAGTAGGTGGAGATATGTTCACGCCTCCCTTTTATCTAGCTCTTTCCCCCATATTTTCAGTATATGTTAAGTTGAACATCTAGAACAGAGTGAGAGGAATTTACTAAAACTGGAGCAGCCAGAACCTGAAGCATCTGTACATGGCAACCAATCAGCTTCTAGTGTTCATTTTCAAAGCTTGAACTGAATAATCTGAAACTGAAAGCCAATTGGTTACTATGCACGGCTGCTCCAGACTTCTGTCTGCTCTAGTTTCGGTAAATTCTCCCCAGTATGCTTGAAATTTGTGCAACGAGTACAGAAGATTTTTCCCTGATCTTCTTCACTTTTTCATTTCAGTTTGTCTCAAGCCTGTTTCAGCAGCAGCAGAAGCCATGTGTATGTATAACATGTTCGTCAGATGTACAGTGTGCTTTGACTGCAATACTTGCTCGAATACAGAGACAGTGAGTATACTGACATTTAATGTTTTTTCTCTCTCTCGAGTCACACACAAAACCGATATCATATTTGTTTTGCTAGTAGCTGCTGCTCCGAAAAAGAGAGTGTGTACCCTGTTTACGACAGCATTCTCTAACAAAACTGCTCTCTTTGCCGTGAAATATGTTGTACCATTTATACAGTATCTCTTTTAGCTTAATTCTGCAGTATAAGACACAGGATGGATATTCATAGACACTGGGTTATAGGCTGCTACCTTCAGTTGATTGGACACTGGCAAAGCTTTGCTGGACATGCCACTTTGGTGTACCTCTAATTATATTCCACTATCTTTGACATCAGTTTCTTTGCTTCGGTGATGGGCCTCTTTTGTCTTACTAAGACATCATTCTATTATTAAATAGTTTATTATTTTTCTTTGGAATCAATCAGCTCCTCACTGTCTTCTAATACAATAGAAGCGGTGCATCTGGATTGGTGCAACCTCTGTATGACCTTGGGAGTCATACCTGGACTCCACATTGTGGAGATGGCCTTTAATGTTTCCGGCACTGGATACTTCTTTGGTGCTCACCTTGGCACTGAGTGCAACATGTGTAGTTACCTGCAGGGCTCTATACAGGTCTAGGGCCATGGTCTATCCCAATGGAACCCAGACCCTAAAGACCCATCCAGGGGAATGCCCACTGTAAACGGGCGAAGCCAGGACCACAACTGGGGACCATGGAAATGGACTGGGAACACAGGTTCACCCAGTATTGGACAGTAACTTAACTTATGATTCCTAAATAGAATTTGTTTCTACTTTATTCGCTTGCTGACCAGGGCATGAAGATGTACGTCAGCACAATGGCACGGCTGCGCAAATGGGCGTACCTATACGTCCCCTTTAAATCACGGGCTTGTGGGCATGCCCGATGTCAGCCGGTGGCCCGTGATCGTGACACGGAGAGGCAGAATGGGGAGATGCCTATGTAAACAAGACATTTCCCTGTTCTGCCTAGCAACATGACAGGGATCTACTGCTCCCAGTGATCGGGAGCAGTGATCTCAGTCATGTCCTAGTGAGCCCACCCCCCCACAGTTAGAACACAGTTAACCCCTTGATCGCCCCCTAGTGTTTAACCCCGTCCCTGCCAGTGTCATTTACACAGTAATCAGTGCATTTTTATAGCACTGATCACTGTATAAATGTCACTGGTCCCAAAATAGTGTCAAGTGTCCGATGTGTCGAGCGCAATGTCGCAGTCTTGATAAAAATCACAGATCACCGCCATTACTCATAATAAAAATAAAAAAAAAATGCCATAAATCTATCCCCTATTTTGTAGAAGCTAGAACTTTTGCGCAAACCAATCAATATACACTTATTGCGAGGTTTTTTTTTTTTTTTTTTTTTTTTACACCAAAAATTTGTAGAAGAATACATATCGGCCTAAACTGAGGTAGAAATTTTTTTTTTTTAAAATATTTTTTGGTAATATTTATTATAGCAAAAAGTAGAAAATATTGCTTTTTTCAAAATTGTCGCTTTTTTTGTTTATAGCGCAAAAAATAAAAACCGGAGAGGTGATCAAATACCACCTAAAGAAAGCTGTATTTGTGGGAAAAAAAGGACGTCAATTTTGTTTGGGTGCAACGTCGCACGACCGTGCAATTGTCAGTTAAAGCGACGCAGTGTCGTATCACAAAAAGTGCTTTGGTCAGGAAGGGGATAAATCCTTCCGGGGCTGAAGTGGTTAAAACCATGAAGAAACCAGAATCCTGTTTGAAAATAATATATAATGTTATGACATTACAGACCCATAGGCCAATATATCAGGCAGGTATGTCCAGAGTAGCAAATGGAAACCCACTGTGGCTGACAGTCAGTATAAAGTAATAAGCTTAGGGAGAATGTTCTTGGTAAATACTTTGTCCTGTATAGCATCTTTCTTTCTGGTCTTTTGCTATTCATGTTATTCATCTCTTACTTTCTTTTCAACAATTTTTATTAAAATAGTTTCAATAATAATACCATTTTCAGTAAAAAACACAGCTTACATGTCACCCTTGAAGTGTCAAAATGTATTCCATATGTAATTATACAATCTAGAATTGATTTGGATTTGGTGAATAGCTCATCTGCTTCTACTGTTTTTTTTCTAATGCAATTTTCTACCACATGGTTTACCAGATCATTCTCCTTTTGCGAATAGTAACTGATGGAAAGACAGGGTAAAACGGAGGGGTGGTGGTGTCTGTCTCTGTGAGAAGTGATCACAAAGCGAGTGTAAAAGAGGACCTATTTGATGGAGAGTGTGATGAGTTTGAAGCATTATGGGTGGAACTGTACATGGGTGTTCGGGGAGGGGGGGGGGGGACCTGAGGCTATTTCCTTTCATACAAGGAGCTATCAGTTAGCCCTGATGTATCACACATGTGTATGAGATATAACAAGTTAGTGACTAAGCAACTAGGGACACCAGTGTTCATCAGCAAAATAGTTGGTTGCCCTATCCATGAGAATGAGTAAAGCAGTAATACAAAATAAGCAAAAAGGCTAGATAAACACGAAAGTGAACATATGGAATCAGTCTTGTCAGGATTACGGATGAGCCAAGGGCACCCTAGAGTGCAGAAGCTGGCGGCATATACTGGGTGCTTCGGAGGCTGGCAGGACTTTAGCAATATATTGGTCCCACTTGTGATGAAAATGTAATGAGGTTGTTTTTGCTTTGCATCTATCTAGCAAGGCAACTTTGCGGTATATGCAGGGAAACTCAGACCGCTGCAGTGTATAAATGTGCTTTTACTATACAATAAATGCTGTACATACAAAACTATTACAATATTAGGAATACAATTCAAGACTGACAGATATACCTATAACAAGTAAAATGCCTAGCAAATATGCAGAAACTATGGTCTGTAACAACAGTATAATTACGCTTCAACGTTACCCAACTCCGGTTACTGTGTGTTCGTGATCTCCATTGATGAGCTCTCAGGCTTTTTTAAGCACTTGCTGGAGAATCTGTCAAAAGCGTCTTCAGGTATCTACTGGCTGGTTACAGACCGTCTATGGTGTTAATACATTATGGAGTCCTGTCCAGCTTATGCCTGACAAACTTTCATGTCAAATGGCCAAGCTTTTTTGACAACGGTTAAAATATTGTTTACCTTAGTTGCAAAATAACACACCCTTTGCAATTAGAGAGGCATTCTCAAATTATACCTCAAGATGGCACTCTGGTATCATACATGCCATAGGTTATATGTCAGGTTCTCAATCTATTGTTTACGACAGTTACAACAATAGACTGAACAACAGTCAACTAAAATACAACAATGGTAAGTTCCCATTGTTTGACTCGGACTCGGTGTTCCTGTTACCAAGGCGTTAGTTTGAGAAGCATCCACTCAAACACAACCTGATTTCTGTTTCTGTGACAGACTACTAAACAGATTGTTCCACACCTGCACTAAAGTCTGAGAGTAAAAACATATAATATACATACAGTGGGGACGGAAAGTATTCAGACCCCCTTAAATTTCTCACTCTTTGTTATATTGCAGCCATTTGCTAAAATCATTTAAGTTCATTTTTTTCCTCATTAATGTACACAGAGCACCCCATATTGACAGAAAAACACAGAATGTTTGACATTTTTGCAGATTTATTAAAAAAGAAAAACATGGTCCTAAGTATTTAGACCCTTTGCTCAGTATTTAGTAGAAGCACCCTTTTGATCTAACACAGCCATGAGTCTTTTTGGGAAAGATGCAACAAGTTTGTCACACCTGGATTTGGGGATCCTCTGCCATTCCTCCATGCAGTTCCTCTCCAGTTCTGTCAGGTTGGATGGTAAACGTTGGTGGACAGCCATTTTTAGGTCTCTCCAGAGATGCTGAATTGGGTTTAAGTCAGGGCTCTGGCTGGGCCATTCAAGAACAGTCACGGAATTGTTGTGAAGCCAATCCTTCGTTAATTTAGCTGTGTGCTTAGGGTCATTGTCTTGTTGGGAGGTAAACCTTCGGCCCAGTCTGAAGTCCTAAGCACTCGAGAAGGTTTTCGTCCAGAATATCCCTGTACTCGGACGCATTAATCTTTCCCTTGATTGCAACCAGTTGTCCTGTCCCTGCAGCTGAAAAACACCCCCACAGCATGATGCTGCCACCACCATGCTTCACTGTTGGGACTGTATTGGACAGGTGATGAGCAGTGCCTGGTTTTCTCCACACATAATGCTTAGAATTAAGGCCAAAAAGTTTTATCTTGGTCTCATCAGTCCAGAGAATCTTATTTCTCACCATCTTGGAGTCCTTCAGGTGTTTTTAGCAAACTCCATGCAGGCTTTCATGTGTCTTGCACTGAGGAGAGGCTTCTGTCGGGCCACTCTGCCATAAAGCCCCGACTGGTGGAGGGCTGCAGTGATGGTTGACTTTCTACAACTTTCTCCCATCTCCCGACTGCATCTCTGGAGCTTAGCCACAGTGATCTTTGGGTTCTTCTTTACCTCTCTCACCAAGGCTCTTCTCCCCCAATAGCTCAGTTTGGCCGGACGGCCAGCTCTAGGAAGGGTTCTGGTCGTCCCAAACATCTTTCATTTAAGGATATGGAGGCCACTGTGCGCTTAGGAACCTTAATTGCAGCAAAATTTTTTTGTAACCTTGGCAAGATCTGTGCCTTGCCACAATTCTGTCTCAGCTCTTCAGGCAGTTCCTTGACCTCATGATTCTCATTTGCTCTGACATGCACTGTGAGCTGCAAGGTCTTATATAGACACAGGTGTGTGGCTTTCCTAATAAAGTCCAATCAGTATAATCAAACACAGCTGGACTCAAATGAAGGTGTAGAACCATCTCAAGGATGATTAGGAGAAATGAGCACCTGAGTTAAATATATGAGTGTCACAGCAAAGGGTCTGAATACTTAGGACCATGTGATATTTCAGTTTTTCTTTTTTAATAAATCTGCAAAAATGTCAACAATTCTGTGTTTTTCTGTCAATATGGGGTGCTGTGTGTACATTAATGAGGAAAAAATGAACTTAAATGATTTTAGCAGATGGCTGCAATATAACAAAGAGTGAAAAATGTAAGGGGGTCTAAATAATTTCCATCCCCACTGTATATTTATATCAAGTGCGACACATTCCACCCTTGATTTTCTCTCAAACTCCATACAGAAAATAACTTTATTACCAATAACTCATTCTAAACCTTAATTTTCCTTGAATGTAACCCCCTCCCATATTTCTGCAACTGAGAAGGTGTTTCAGTCTTTGTCTAAAATTTAATTAGAAAGTCCATTCTAAATAAGTCCAGGCCTGCAACACATCAAAAGCTTGCTTTTCACAGCTCTAGCAGTTTTCTATTATTCTGTCCTCCATGAAGCCACTCTTTTCTGGTCTTCCTATGGATCAAATTGAAAACGGCCTGTGGAGTAGAAAACAAAGATTATCTGTTCCTTCTAATAATACATAAACAGTAGACCCTGGGCCTTCAGCTACAATCTCTCCTCTAACTGGCTTCTTGCCTGGATCTCTGGCCAACACTTTACCACCTGCCTGTATCCACTTCTTACCCTCCCAAACAACAACACTAGGGAGGAGAGGAAATATACTGACATTTCCCAGATGATCACTGCTGTTTATTTTGGAAAATTTGTTCTAGAGCCTCACTTTTCACTTTTGCTGAGAAGTATCCACTAACCCATCAGAGTCCTAACCACTGTCCTGAGCATCTGCCAATGCAAATATAATTTCAAACCTTCCTGCCAGATTCCCTTCCATTCCTAGATAGGCTTCAGATACGTCACTCTTGGTTTCTAGGTCATGGGAAGCAGTAACGTGGTACCTGTTAAGCCCTGTTCTTTCAGGAACTCTATGTAAATACTGAACTCTGCACTCCATCTGTGGAATCTGCACCCAGTCCCCACCATCCTCTTATATGGCGTGCTTTTGGCTATTGGTGTAGAATTTAACATTACTGCCTGTGTGAAGACCCGATCCTACCTCCTTAGTGTATGTGTGGGTGTAAATTTGCGTATCTGGTCCTTCAATAGCCAGTTGTATCTTTTATTCAAACCAGCTGTCTGTGGATAGACAATCTTTGAAGAGTGAGCAGTTATCACTTTGGACTTGTTTGGGACAACCAAATGCAACAACAAGTTTCGGGAGCAGTTGAAGCATTGAGACTTGCAAGGATGAACAAGCAAAAGTCCTGAATAGCTGTTCACTGCAGTGCAACAATATCTCAGTCCATTGTTTCCCTGGAAAAAAACAAGGAAGAGGGGCGCCACTGAGTATGTATCAAATTAAATTTATTATTAAAAACAATAACCACTCACATGTAGGACTGAAGTGTAGATTTCAGGTACATCTCATACACGAGAAGGAGCGGAGGACTACAGGTGGCAACAAGTCCAGATGCACTGACATCACCTCTCATGAACTGAAGATGAGCTGCAATAAGCCGATGTTGTAGTCCAAAAGCACACCAAGTACAGGAGAGCAGAGGAGCCGTCTAGGGTGGTGTGGGTTCCAGAGGAAGGTGAGGGCGTCCAAGCTGGTTCTCACATGTGTAGCGGTGTATCCCAGGGCCTCGTCCGGCGTCCGTGATGGAAGTAAAGCATGGCCGTGTGATCGGAGCCAGAACGAGGCTTGGATCGCAAAACACAGTGGCGCCGAGCTATGACGTCACTCCTGTGCGACACGTTTCCGAGATAGCTCGCTATGGATGGAGGAGATAGCGGCACTCCTTTATCAAGCATAGGGGAGTGATGCTAGACTGTGGTATTATATAGTCAATCAAATGGAACACCATAGGGACATAAAGTAAAATAAGAAAACACAAATTACATTGTTCTATGAAGCAATAAATTATACATAGACTAATCATAACAATAAAGAAAAAAAACGGGTATTACTATGTGCATAATTGGAAAAATAACCAAAAGAAGCATTGGCCCTGGGAGTGAATATTTGTAAATGTCAAATGAGCGATGTTGGATGAGAAGGCTCATGTAAAGTATACAGAGGTTTTTAATGGAAATTTTTATTAAAAATGTATATTATGGTTATGGAAAAAACATCCCTTGGGAGTGGGTGGATGTGAGTAGTGGTATAATAGTATGATCTAAAAAATAAAATAATAAAATAAAAATAAAAAGGGAATATAATGTATTAAATATATTAATTAAATCTGAACTCAAGAGGTACTTGGACTATAAAGGTAGATGTCGAATAGACATGTTAAATGAAAAGGCTCATATAGAGTATACCTATATTTATAGTAAGATGTTCCTGTTAAGCTAGAACATCCATATCTAGGAAATAGGTTAATATTAGTAGTAGTTTAATAATAATAATAAAACCACACATGATATTAATATCTAAAAGTGAACATAAATTATAATGGAAAAGTGGCATATTCTAAGGGACAAAATATAAATATATGATCCAAAAGTAAAATAAAATAAATATATATGCATAAACACACGCACATCTGTATAGAGATAATATAAAAAAATGTCTGATCTGTAAAAAACTTATAAAACAGTAGAAATTTCTATACTCTCGTTGAGGCCACCAGGCGAAAGAACATCGAGAGTATAGATCCCAAAAGTCTCCCTGGCACAAAGCTTTTTAAAACGTTCTGCTGCAGTGAAACATTCGGGAATTTGTTCAATAACCCACACACGGAGACCCGTGGTGGATTTTTTATCAAATTCTGCATAATGTCGCGGGACACTGTGCATGTCCTTCCCGCCCTCTATAAGTCGGCGGTGTTGTCCGAATCGCTGTCTCAAAGGGCAGATCGTTCGGCCCACATAGATAAGACCGCAGGGGCAGGTAAGGGCATACACCACAAAATTAGAGGAGCAATTATAAAATTGGTCCAACTGATAAGTTTTGCCCTTACAATAAAACGATTTCTGTCCATGTGTGATATAGGGACAAGTTTTACACAGTGCCTTTTTGCATTGAAACATGCCAACTAAAGGTATTAAAGTGATAGGATGGTCTGTAGAATGACTAGATAATGAGGTAGGTAGTTTACTAGGAGCGATTTTGTTTTTTAAATTTGGGGCTTTGCGATATGTGACTCTGGGTTTGGTAGGAAGAATGGTATTCAAAAGAGGGTCCTGTAGTAGAATATCCCAATGTTTACTCATTATTTTTTCACTGCAGCAGAACGTTTTAAAAAGCTTTGTGCCAGGGAGACTTTTTGGATCTATACTCTCGATGTTCTTTTGCCTGGTGGCCTCAACGAGAGTATAGAAATTTCTACTGTTTTATAAGTTTTTTACAGATCAGACATTTTTTTATATTATCTCTATACAGATGTGCGTGTGTTCATGCATATATATTTATTTTATTTTACTTTTGGATCATATATTTATATTTTGTCCCTTAGAATATGCCACTTTTCCATTATAATTTATGTTTACTTTTAGATATTAATATCATGTGTGGTTTTATTATTATTATTAAACTACTACTAATATTAACCTATTTCCTAGATATGGATGTTCTAGCTTAACAGGAACATCTTACTATAAATATAGGTATACTCTATATGAGCCTTTTCATTTAACATGTCTATTCGACATCTACCTTTATAGTCCAAGTACCTCTTGAGTTCAGATTTAATTAATATATTTAATACATTATATTCCCTTTTTATTTTTATTTTATTATTTTATCTTTTAGATCATACTATTATACCACTACTCACATCCACCCACTCCCAAGAGCTATCTCGGAAACGTGTCGCACAGGAGTGACGTCATAGCTCGGCGCCACCGTGTTTTGCGATCCAAGCCTCGTTCTGGCTCCGATCACACGGCCGTGCTTTACTTCCATCACGGACGCCGGACGAGACCCTGGGATACACCGCTACACATGTGAGAACCAGCTTGGATGCCCTCACCTTCCTTCCTCTGGAACCCACACCACCCTAGACGGCTCCTCTGCTCTCCTGTACTTGGTGTGCTTTTGGACTACAACATCGGCTTATTGCAGCTCATCTTCAGTTCATGAGAGGTGATGTCAGTGTATCTGGACTTGTTGCCACCTGTAGTCCTCCCCTCCTTCTCGTGTATGAGATGTACCTGAAATCTACACTTCAGTCCTACATGTGAGTGGTTATTGTTTTTAATAATAAATTTAATTTGATACATACTCAGTGGCGCCCCTCTTCCTTGTTTTTCTCTAGTACATTGGACCTGGCTTTTTGGTTCTTTCTGGCGGCTGCCTTGAATGACTCTTTGCTCCACCCATATATATGCCATATATATGTTTGTATGGATCCTGCCCCTGTGTACATAGGCAATGGTATATAAGGTATTTTGTATTGCGCCTTCTTTTACTTGTCTCATTGTTTCCCTTTGGGACCTTTGGGGACCTGTGAATAAATCTGCCAAATCTCTGCAGGCTTCTAACCCCTCTTAATCAATCCAGTGGAGTACTTTTGCAATGGCCATTGTCACACTTCTCATACTGTACAGTTCCCTATTACACTCTTTATTATGTCAATGGGTATAGGCAATCCTCTCTGCTGTGCCCATTCATATGTTGCTTTCTGCCCCAAATGTCCAGATTGCTTGTGGGCGCAGTTGGCCAAGTTCATCAAGACAGGATTAATTGGCACAACTGCGTTCACCTTGGCAATTTTATCTGCCACTGTTATAGTTCTCAAAGTCTGGGACCAGGGGCCTATGTGCATCAACATGTCCCACTTTTGAGGTTCGGGAGTGAGCTTCCTTCCAGATGTAGTCCCAGTCTTCCTTGCCTCCCCACACTACCTTTAAATGAATCATCCATTTATAGGACTTTCACTTGGGAATCCAAGTTGTCATTCCTTTAAAGACCGCCCAGCTGTCAGTGTAGATAGTGACATGGGAAAAAGGGTCCTCCTGAAGAGTCATCACTACAGCTTTCAACTCTGCATATTGACTGGACCCTCCAATTCTGGTCTTCTGTAGGACTGTGTCTGTACTCGAGTTGTAGGCTGCTGCTGTCCATTTATGCCCAGACGATGTGACTATGGCCGAACCATCAATGAACCGTGCAGACTCCTTCAGGTCTTCTGACAGAGACTCAAAGGGTGAAGCCCCCTGAATGGAGGATAACTGCAACACAGGAATTCTTCTGGCTGGGTGCTTTTAAAAGTGACAAGCATTGCCAACTGTTTTGAAATGTCTGACATCCCCAGTTGCGATAGCCCCTGTATCTTGAAGGTACTTCTATTTCATCAGTGTCTGGTTCCCAATCCCTGATGCTGTAAAATGGCTTCTTCAGCAGCAAGGAGTGCGGTCTGCTGCTCTGAACCCCATGAGAACTCATTATTTTTCCTGGTGACATTGTATATAGGCCTCAGGATCAGTCCAAGATGTGGGATGAACGATCTCCAGAATCCCACAACTCCAATGAACTGCTGTGCCACCTTTTTGGTAGCAAGGGGCAACAGTGCCTGGATAGTTTGCACAACTGACTGGAATTTTCTTTTGTGTCCCAGTCCACATCATCCCCAGGAATTTCACCTCTGTGGCAGGTCTTTGGCCTTTGTCTCTGTTTATAGCTCACCCTCTGTTCTCCATGTGCTGTAACAGCAGGTGCAGTGCTTCAGTTACATCTTCTTTTGCCCTAGAGATCATGATGTCATCAATGTAGTGAAAAACAGCGGCTTTCAAATTCAAGGTACTTAAATCTCAGGCAATCAGTCCCTGACATATCGTTGGAGAATGAAGGTAGCCTTGCCGAAGGGCAGTGAAGGTGTACTGGTGGTAATCCCACACCAAAGCAAACTGGTCTTGACACTCTGGGTCTGTCAAAATTTGAAAAGGTGGCATTAGCCAGGTCAATCACAGCATGATAATCTCCTGCCTCTTTAGCAATTTTCTCAACAATTGAGATCATATCCGGTACAGCTGACTTGAATGGAGATGCCACTTTTAGAACTCTGTAATCCGCAGTGATTCTATTTGTCCCATCAGGTTTCTTTATTGGGAACACCAGAGACAAGAAAGGACTTTATAGCAGGTCTAAGGATCCCTACTCAACAGTTCTTGAATAGTCTCCCCAATTTCTTTGTGGCCTCCAGGAAGTCTGTACGGCTTGAGACAGGCTGGCTTGACTAGTGAAGGAATGTAGACAGAAGTCCATTTCGCATAACCTCTGACCTCAGCCATCATCGCCCTAATGAGATAACGCTTTATCAGAATACCTGAATGTACCCCTTTCAGTATGAATTGACTGACCTTGAAGTACATTCATCCCAAGAATATTTTTGGGTAGCTCTGATAACAAAACATTTGTCCAAAATCCTGGTCCCTTGCCAGTAGCCAATTTAACCCGTGTCCTAACGTCCTAACTGCTGGTGTTTGCCCTCCCAAACCTACATAAATCACTTCTTTGTGATGGAAAGGCTTTCCTTCCAAAAATGTAACTTCAGCTCCATTATCAACTAAAGCAATCAGATGTGTAGGAGAAGACTCCCCCCCTCCATGCAGTGACCGGTGTATATGGGTGCCGGTCTCCTGCTGTCAATGTCCTCACTTCTATTATAGGAGACCCACCTTCCCGCTATAAAGGATAAGGAACTTCCCAGACCACCAACGCTACCCAGGTGCTATCTAATAGATCCAGATATTCAAAATGGGTGCTTGCATCCCAAGAAATGTGGTTTAGAGAGATAACTGACCCAATGGGTTTAAAAGAGGTAACAAAAACATACCAAGCATAGCGTTGACTTCTTTCTTCCACATGTGTACCACCAATAAGTGGACTGCGTTACTGGAGATGCACAAGACACTTACCTGCGGACAATGGAGTGAAGAGACACCCTAGAGAGTACACTAGCTGGATAGGTCATGCAACATGTCTGCTGCATAAGGCTGCAAAAGACAGTGTAAGCGATCCCCAGCAAGGCTGTAAGAAGAAAGCAAACAAGACAGAGTTGAACAACAATGATCAAAGCTGGCATCGGGCTAAGAGTGAGGGAATAGCAAAAGAAAAAGGCAAATTAGTGAATAATGGGCAGAAGAAGGTCCAGCGGCGAGAGGTAGCTTGCATAGTTATCAACGAGGCTTATTGCGACTATAGTTATTGGAGTAGTGAAGCCTCCTTGGAGGGTCTTTCCTCGTGCTACGTTGATTCTTGGGACCAGGTGGGTGAGGAGAAACAGAATAGCAATATTGGCTTGTAGGCATGGCGGGGGGTGTCGGCTCCGAGCGGGACGCTGTGGCTGTGCTAGAGCCGCTGCCCACAATGAATTGGTCCATCCCAAGTCTCCTGGGGTGTCAGAGTGAGACTGAAGGGGCTCGTGAGCGTCCGCAGGCTTCAGAAAGCAGCTTTATAAGCTGCTGGTACCAGAGCCACCAGTCCTTGCTCCTATCACGTGAGGAGCCAGAACCTGAAGTTTTGAGGATAAGCTTTTGAAATCCTTTTAACCATTTCAAATCTCTAGAACTGGTTTCTTTCAATATCTCTAGAACTAGTTTCTTTCAATATCTCTAAGTTTCGATTATGCTATACATGCTCAACAGAAGCTAAGTTGCCTTAGATTATATACACTGACAGAGTTGTTTAGCGTGCTTAATGCTTCTTCTAAAAGGGATAACGTTTAAATGGGAACAACGCGTGGATCCTATAACTGAAGATCAATGGGAATGTATTCTGTGTAACGTCCCTAATTTAGCTTTATTTACCTCTAGTAGGATGACACAGTTAAATATATTACATAGAACATATAGGACACATAAGTGGTTACATAAAATTTGATTTAGAGATTCCCCTCTTTGTCCTAGATGCCCTCGAGACCCAGGCTATCTGATCCACATGTTGTGGCGGTGTGCGATATTGTCAAGAAATAGTGGATATGATAAACATTGTATACAATATTCAAATTCCCTATGTCCCGCTCAGCTGTGTTTTGAGGGAGTTTTTTGGAGTTAATGGAGTAAAATCAGGATTTCTCAAACTAACATTAAGCATTTTTCACTGCCGGCTCAGGTTTTAAAATTTTTTTTAAGCAGAGGTGTCAGTCTGGTGCTGTTTAAACTCGCAAGTGAAGGGCAAACTACTGTGTGCTGTGCGGGCTACCCACTCGCATCCTAAGAACCAGCAGTATAGTCAGTGTCATCTGGTGCTCCAAATGGAGGAGTAATCCTTAGGGGTATAGTCTGGGGCTTTAATAGCTGGATGGTGATGTATCCATAGGTTGGGTGGTTGGAAAAGAAAGAGGTTATTAAGGGTTAAAAAGGAAGGCAGCCGTCCTTCAGAGTGTGTCCAGAACTGTGCTAGACATGTAAGGAAAAAACAGGGAAGGGGAGGCGCCAAACTGAGTGTAGTATTAAAATAATGACTTTAAAACACTTACAAGATCATAAAAGATGCATGCAAGTAAAGTGCAGTCCTGGCTTTCCTCTTGGCTCTGTGGGTCCCACCGCTGTTCCAGGTAGCTGGAAATGATTGCGCAGCTGGCTGGAATGGATCACAGTGTTTCTCCAGGAACCAGGAAGCTTCACACTGACCAGCGTGGACCGTGGAACAGGCAGTGATGTCACCGGCGTCTTATTGGACCAAGGCAGGGCTGGAATCTTGTCAATCAGGGCTGCAGTGGTGAAGGCTATGCCCACAGAGCTGGCTGCTCCTTCTATTGGCCTGCTGCTGCATGAGGTGCCTCCGTCATCCGCTCTCTTCTCTGTCCTCTCTCCCCCTCCCTGCCTGTCAGCTCTGTCCGCTCCTAGATCCCACCCTCCTGCTGTAAAAATAAGTTTTTGTTCTATAGTTCCCTCTTTTAGATAACATTAAACTCCCCAGTGTATGTGATTTGTAAAAATATGCTGCCTAATGCATTATTTCTGAGCGGCGCTCATGTGACTGCCTGCTGGTCTCCTCCTCCCTGCTGATGTCAGCAGGGGATAACCAGCCCCTCCCCCTGCAGCTATCAGATCAAGAGAGGAGACCAGCGGCAATCATGTGAGCGGCGCTCGAAAATAGGGTATTAGGCAGCATTTTTTTAAAAATCACATACACTAGGGAGCTTACTGTCATCTAACAGAGGGAACTATAGAACAAAAAAGTTGGCATAACAACTACTTTAGATTACTCTGAATACTGGGTATTAATCGTTTCCTGTTTTTGGCAAGGAAGTTAGTGGCTAGGAAGTGGCTCTCACCAGCCCCTCCAACACTGGATGATTAGATTAACCACCCTGGCAGTATGATTATGTCATATTTTTGCGTCTCAAATCGGTACATTGTTTTGCATAGAAATGTGACATTTTATATTTTAGGCCTGTACTTCTTCGTAATAACACACTTAAATCTGTCCAAACAGGAGTCTAGTAGACATCCTGGGTATGATAAAGTTTGAAACACTAAATCATAAATTATAATATAATAAATTATAAAACATAATAATATAATAATAAAATTTCTCCACGATTCACTATCGGTCAATTCTGCAAGTGTTCTAATTTACTATCACTGTTTTCTAGCTGGTCTCAAACCGCTTTTGATGTAAAGGGACACTTTTTGGTTGCCATGGACAATCTCAAGTTTCCAGGCAGAAAGAACAGTATATGTAATATAAAAGTGCATGCAGGGCACTGGACAAAGCACTAGGGACAAATGAGGTGAAATGATTTCATATAGTAATGTAATCTGTAAGATTACAGTGTACTGTGTTATTTTTTTGTACTTTTTGAATTTGCCACCGGGCTCCACTCCCATGCGTCACGACGTTCACACGGAACGGAGCCCAGCACACAGAGGCATCAGGCAGAGGACACAGCCCGCAGACAAAGTGGGGGGACATTGCAGGATCCTGGTAAGTAACCTGCACCAGAATCCTGAGATGCAGTCCTGAGTGTGGCTCGGGGTTACCGCTAATGGTACTGAAATTTTAACCCCGAGCCACATTCGGGAATACACCCAGGGAGGTTAATGTCTCTCTTTGGGGAAAAATGTATCAAAAAAGGATGCCCCAATCAATTTGAAAATCTAGTTTGCATGGCTAGAAGCGCCTCAAGTGACCCTACTGGAAGGTATCTGAGATAGCTCACTATGGTGATACAGTATATCCACATATCTACTTCCTATGTTATTTTTGAGTGATGAATAAATACCTAAATACACAGTAGAACTAAATACCACCACAGTAGAACTTTATAATTAGCTAGAGGTCTAAGTATTGTAATCCTACTCTGTGATCTGTCTCTAGGTCTTTTTCCCATGATAGCTTATATGAAAGCTTATGTGACATGTTAAACAATTTATATAACAGTGATACACCACCTGTTAAGGACCCCACCGATAACATCCGATTTTATTGACAGTTCCTACCATTATGTCATCTTTCTTTTAAAGTTGTAAGAAAATGAGTAATCTGACATAAATTGAATGATTCCAACTGGGACATTTGCAATTGAAGAAAGTAAGGTGTGTCTGATAACTCTGCGAACATAGAAGTGCCCAATGCGGAATAATCCCTTATTTATCCACCATTAAAATAGTAGAGGCTGCATTCCAGGTGGGAACTCGGGGTTGGTAACTTAATAGGGCTATTGGTGTATGATGGGGGAGGAGAGGATATATTTTGCATGAAGAATCCCACAATCGTATGTGATAGTGCAGGGCATATTACCTGACAATTCTAAACCACTTGCCTACAGGGCACTTGCACCCCCTTCCTGCCCAGGCCATTTCTCTTTCGTTCATTAACGGACACAGCTCCATTTTCTTGACCGTAGGGTTATATCTTCCTCCTTTCAGGAGAGACTAGGCAGAACATGCATTGCATGTGAAAAAAACAGAACTATACAGTTCCGCCCACTGAGCGGTCCCTCTGATATAACCCCTCAGCCTTCCTCCTGCAGCTCAGTTTTTTTTTTGCCTAGCAGAGGAGAAGGACCTAGGCTCCCTATCTGGACCATTGGTCCTGGGGGTTTTTTCCGGATTTTGCCTTTTTGCGCAAGATTTTAAGATCCTGTGATCTTCTATCAATAGCCGGCTGAGTGACAGGCTGGATAAATATAGATCCTTGTAGTCTCCCCAGCCTGGCCACCGAGCGTGTGCAGGCCCTACCTACGCGCTGGGTTGGCAACGACATGCCCCTCAGGCTCCAAGGCGGCCGGTGAGCTCCAAGCTCCGGGGCACACATATGACCGGACTACGGATGTCTTTGTCACAGTGTGCCATGGCCCGCAGCCACTCTGTACTGCTCGGGTGTGAGTCTGTGATGGGATGTCCCCAGCTCGTCTGGAGGGTAAGTACAACTCTTCCAGTCTCGGCAGGACTGAGCAGCTGGGCATTCCCTGGGAGGTCGATTAGGGGGTCCCTCTTCTCCCTTTCTTCTCTCCCTGTCCCTGCTTTTCCTTCCCCTCCCATGGGGGATGCTGCAGACTAGCGGTGTTTGTACCTAGGCAGGGGTCCTCCGGGGGGCTCTTATCCCTAATGGGGGGGCTGTGCTGGCTGTCTGTGTCCCTGATTCTGTGTTTCTGGGTGTCTGTTGGCTTTTTTATCTAGGTACATCTCTGAGTACAGTTGTGATGTCGGCCATTTTCTGTTAGCCCTGTGAAAAACGTGGGTGACGGCTATTTTCCCGGAGCTCGGGGACCATTTTCCCTGTGTTTTTGTCCTATGTACAGGACACCCGGTGGCCATTTTCTTGTAGCCTGGTGTGCTTTTTCTCCACACAACTCTATTCCCTGGGCTCAGAACAGTGCAGTTTTCATTCCAGGACACCTGTGCATTCTCACAGGATACAGCCAGCAGCAGCAGCATGGCACAGCTCTCGGTCAGGGTGGTGAGTCCTGTGGTGGGAACCCCTCAGTCTGTAGCAGCTAGGAGGGTGGGACTATACACCTTGTCCTAAGTCCCCCAAGGGTGGCAGACAGGAAGGGTCAGCATGGCGTCAGAACCTGATATTTCTTCCCCAGATCTCCCTGCAATTGCAACCGGCTCACCTGTAAATAGTGCGGTGCCTTTGGATGCTTTGTCGGCAGTCCTTGAATCGTTTGTTGCCAGGGTGGAGATGGCGTGCGGGCGCAAGGGGGGGTAAGAAACGGCCCCTGCCCCCCCGTCCTCCGGGGAGAGCTCTGATTCGGATTCGGGCCCCGCAGTGACTGGGGGCCCCTGTTCTGATGTGTCAGAGGACGCTGACCAGGACCGATCAGACAGTGATGATGATTCCGTGTCTGGGTCCGCGCAGGAAAAAGCGCTAGTTGGAGCACTTATCACCGCTGTACGTGATACCCTGAAAATACAGGATGCGGCAGGATCCTCTGCCGAGGTGGCGGTCCCTTTTGGGTCCCGTAAGCCAGCCTGTACACCTAAGGTGTTTTCGTATCTGACTTACTTTCATAAGTTCATATACAAGGAATGGGGTAGCCCACAACAGACCTTTTCGGTCCCAAAATGAATGGCGGTGCGTTACCCCTTTGAGGAGAGCCTTCTTAAGAAATGGTCGGCTCCCCTGGTCGTGGACCCCCCAGTGTCCAGGTTAAACAAAGTAACCACGGTCCAGGTAGAAGGGACTCCTGCATTTAAGGATCCTACCGACAGGAGGGCCGAGGCAGTGGCCTGATCCATCTTTACGGTAGCGGGGTTAGCGCTACGACCGGTACTGGCCATGGCATTAGTGTCGCAGACCCTTACTGAATGGACGAAACTATTGCACCGTGAATTGGAGAAACAGCAGTCTCCTCCTGTCTGCATGGAACTAGCAGACCAATTGGTGCAAGGCCTTAAGTATGTCTGTGATGAGGCCCTGGATTCACACTTCCTTTGCTCTCCAGAGCATCAGTATCAGCAGTGGTGCTGCGGCGCCTGATATGGCTGAAATGCTAGTCTGCGGACCAGGCATCTAAAAAAGCTCTGACGGATTTGCCTTTCCTTGGTGAACGGCTTTTTGGAGCCTCGCTAGATGACATTATTAAGAATGTCACGGGTGGGAAGAGCACTTTGCTCCCACAGTCCAGGAAGGGTAAGGAGCCACGCTGCAGGCAAGGGTTTCTTTTCCGCTCAAGAGGTTTTCTCATCCACCCGGGACCTCAGGTAAACGTTCCCTGTCTGACAGGGCGACTACTGAAGGACAGAAGCGTCCCTGGCCTCGCAAGCCCAGCAAGCCGGCGAGCAAAAGTGCTACTGCATGAAGGTTTGCCCCTGCCCAACACATGGGTGGGGGGTTGCCTTTGGGAGTTTGCAGTTCGGTGGGCCTCTCGGCTATCCGACAAATGGGTCTGCGAACTGATTTCATCGGGCTACAAGATGAGGTTTCTCGGCCACCAAACAGATTTTCTCCCTCCAGCATACCCTCACTCCCGGCTCGCCGGGAGGCCCTGTTTGGGGCAGTAAGGGACCCACCCGCTCAGCCGCGGGGTGATAGTGCCTGTTCCAGAAACGGAAAGGTTTCAGGGATTTTATTCCAATCTGTTTGTAGTCCCCAAAAAGGAAGGGGTACGTCCAATCCTTGACCTAAAAGCCCTCAATTGCTTTGTGAAAGTACAGAGGTTCAGAATGGAATCAGTTCGCTCCGTAGTTGCTGCACTCCATCAGAGGGACTCTCTGGCGTCTCTGGATATCCAGGACGCGTACCTGCACATACCCATATGCCTCAGGCATCAGAGGTTTCTGCGATTTGCAGTAGGGGAAGACCACTACCAGTTTGTGGCTCTCCCTTTTGGTCTGGCTTCAGCACCCCCAATCCCTTACCAAGGTATTGGCTCCAATTTTGGCGTTGTTGCGACAACATGGGATCGCAATCGTGGGTTACCTAGACGATCTCCTTCTGAGAGCAGCTTCCACCTCAGAATTAAGGGAGGATGTGGCGATCATCATGCATACTCTACAAGAGTTTGGGTGGGTGTTGAACCTCAAGAAGTCAGTGCTTGTGCCAACTCAACGTCTGGAATACCTAGGCTTTCTGCTGGACTCCGTGGAAGGGAGAGTGTTTCTCCCTTCAGACAAGCTGCAGACTCTCAGGACCGCGGTGAAGCGGTTGAGGAGCCGCAGGTGGTCGCCGCTGCGTTTCTGCAGTCGAGTTCTGGGCCTTATGGTGGCATCCTTCGAGGCGGTACGGTACGCCCAATTTCACACCAGTCTTGCAGAGGGAGATATTGTCGAAATGGGACAAATCTCCGTTATCCCTGGATCGACAGATTCGGATGAGCCAGTTAGTCAGGGACTATCTTCTCTGGTGGCTGAGATCTCTGGCCTTTCGGTCCTGGAAATCGGTCCTACCACTGCATTGGACGGTGATCACGACGGACGCCAGCCTGACCGGCTGGGGTGGAGTATTGGGAGTACAATCGACACAGGGCCTCTGGTCATGGGAGGAATCCCAGTTCAATGTGCTCGAGCTTCGAGCGATCAGGCTATGCCTCTCCACATGGTCGATGAGACTACAAGGACGTCTGATCAGGATCTAGTCAGGCAACGCCACGGCGGTGGCATATGTCAACCATCAAGGAGGAACGAGAAGCTCGGCTGCAGCACGGGAGGTCGCTCACATCCTTCGGTGGGCAGAGCGACATGTACCGGCCCAGTCGGCTATATACATCCCGGGAGTAGAAAACAGGCAGGCGGACTATCTAAGTCATCACATGTTGGACCCAGGAGAATGGGCTCTGCATCCGGAGGTGTTCAGGCTTCTTTGCCTGCGGTGGGGCACACCAGATGTGGACCTTCTGGCCTCTCGGCTCAATCAAAAGGTGTGGAGGTTCGTGTCCAGGACAAAAGATCCTTGGGTGGACGCATCAGACGTGTTAGTGGCTCCATGGGAGCAGTACCGGCTGATTTTCACCTTTCCTCCGCTCAAACTGTTACCACGTCTGCTCCGCAGAGTGGAGGCCGAGGGGATCCCAGTCATACTGATTGCCCCAGATTGGCCTTGGCATCCTTGGTACGCCGACCTGATAAGCCTGGCGGCGGATACTCCTTGGCAGTTGCCGGTGTGGGAGGACCTCCTATCACAAGGCCCGATACTTTATCCTGCTTTACCGTGGCTGTTGAAAGCCAGGTGCTAAGGAACCAAGGTCTGTCGGACTCTGTCATTTCCACTATGCTGAGGGCAAGGAAATCTTCTTCCCGGAAGATATATCATCGTACATGGAAGGCTTATATCTCCATGTGTGAGGAGATGGGGTGGCGCCCACATACTTATTCGGTGGCTAGAGTCCTGCTGTTCTTACAGCGAGGAGTGGACCAGAAGTTGGCCGTGAGCACCGTTAAGGGACAGATTTCAGCTTTGGCTGTGTTTTTCCAACGACCCCTGGCATCTCACTCGTTAAGCACTTTTGTACAAGGGTTCGGCATGTAGTTCCTCCGGTGCGTCCACCTCTACCTCCGTGGGATCTGAACCTGGTGCTGTCGGCGCTTCAGAAACCGCCGTTTGAGAACATCAGGGAAATTCCCTTGTTGACCCTGTCTCAGAAAGTGGTCTTCTTAGTGGCTATTACATCTGCCAGGAGGGTTTCAGAGCTGGCGGCCTTGTCTTGCAAGTCGCCCTATCTGCTTATCCACAGGGATAAGGTGGTGTTGCGTCCGCAACCTTCTTTTTTGCCGAAGGTGGTTTCAGCCTCCCACCTCAATGAAGACATTGTTACCATCTCTGTGTCCTAAGCCGACACATCCTAAAGAGGTGGCCCTCCATTCCCTGGACGTGGTCCCGGCTCTAAGAGTATATCTGTCTGCCACGGCTCCCTTCCGGAAGTTAGATTCACTGTTTTTCAGTGGCTGGTCCGAAAAAAGGGCTAGCGGTCTCGTCGACTACCATTTCCAGGTGGATCAGACAGATCGTGGTCCAGGCTTACGCCTTGAAGGGGCAGGTGCCCCCCTTTCCTGTCACAGCCTATTCCACTAGGGCAATTGAGACTTCTTGGGCTTTCCGACATCAAGCGTCAGTTTCTCAAGTGTGTAAGGCGGCGACTTGGTTGTCCATTCACACCTTTACCAAGTTCTACAAGGTTGATGTAAGCGCATCTTAGGATGCTTGCTTTGGCCGCAAAGTTCTGCAGGCGACCGTGTAATGTTGCAATTTACATTCTTTTCTTTTGTTGGACAAAGTTCATGTTGTTGTCCATGCAGTTTGATGCATTTGTCGCCCGCAGATTCTACTGCGGTTGATTCAGAAGGTAACTCCTCCGTTTGGGGAGCACTTCTGGTTGTGGGTGAAGTTCTGTTTTGCTGTTCCCACCCCTCGTTATGACACTGCTTGGGGACGTCCCTACGGTCAAAAGAATGGAGCTGTGTCCATCAATGAACGAAAGAGAAAATAGGATTTTTGTACTCACCGTAAAATCCTTTTCTCTGGAGTTCATTGACAGACACAGCACCCACCCCTCCTTTTAATTATGTTATACTGCTTGTTGACGTACTGAGCTGCAGGAGGCAGGCTTGAGGGGTTATATCAGAGGGACCGACCCCTGGGCGGAACTGTATAGTTCTGTTTTTTTCACATGCAATGCATGTTCTGCCTAGTCTCTCCTGAAAGGAGGAAGATATAACCCTACGGTCAAGAGAATGGAGCTGTGTCCATCAATGAACTCCAGAGAAAAGGATTTTACGGTGAGTACAAAAATCCTATTTTTTCAGCTTTCAGCGCTGTTGCATTTTGAATGACAATTGCGCGGTCATGCTACACTGTACCCAAACTATTTTTTCTATCATTTTCTTCACACAATATAGCTTTTCTTTTGGTGGTATTTAATCACTGCTGGGTTTTTTATTTTTTACTAAAGACCAAAAATTTTGAAAAAAGTCTTTTTTTTTACTTAGTTTCTGTCAGTAAATTTTGTAACTAAGTAATTTTTCTCCTTCACTGATGTGAGCTGATGAGGCGGCACTGATGGGCACTTATAGGCTGAACTGGTGGGCATTGATGAGGTGGCACTAATTAGGTGGCACTGATGAGGCACTAATATGCCACACTGGTGGGCACTGATAGGCAGCACTGGTGGGCACTGATAGGCGGTACTGATGGGTGACACTGATGGGTAATGATGGGTGGCACTGATAGCCAGCACTGACTGGCATCACTAATGGGCACTGATTGGTGGCACTGGTGGGCACTGATTGCTGGCACTGGTGGGCACTGATTGCTGACATTGTTGGCACTTTATTGTAATCAGGGCACTGATGATCAGTGCCCTGATTACATGTGTAGATGTCCCCCTGCATTGAGATGCCGCTGATCGTCTCTCCTCGCCACACACTGTCAGTGTGAGGTGAGGAGCGCCGATTACCGCCGGCTGTGATTGGACACAGCCGATCACATGGTTAAAGAGCCGTTGACACGGCTCTTTACAGGGATCGGGTCGCGCCATGTCCTAGCAAAATGGCGCGGACACTATCGCCGAGCTACGCGCCAATGCGGCTGTTCTGGGACGCCGCCATATGAGTCGCACCGCCCCGCCGTCACTTTGATGGTGGGCGGGTGGCAACTAGTTAGGGGGTGTCCACAACATAGTTACTGATATAGTTACATAGTTAATCTGGTTGGAAAAAGTCACAAGTCCATCCAGTTCAACCTACAGGGGAATAAAAAAAACAACCAACACGCACAAATAGAAATCCTCCTTATACCCTATCCAATACCACAGCTGATCCAGAGGAAGGCAAAAAAAAAACCCCAATAAAGCAAAATACAATTTCCTCTAGCAGGGGAAAAAATCCTCCCTGATTTCCCAATAGGCAATTGGATATTCCATGGATCAACTTTACCTTTAAATATTAGTATCATGACCATAAATATTGGCACTCCTGTATTTCTGTCAGATAATGCACCACTTCGCCCAGAAAATTGTTGCAATTACAAATGTTTAGGCATTCTCAGGTTTTTTTCTTTTGTATTGGTATGACACAAAGGTGGAGAAACAAAAAGCCAAATCTTGACACATTCCACGCAAAGCTCCAAAATGGACTGGACAAAATTGCCACCCTCAATTTAATATATAGTTGCACACCCCTTGGGAAAAAGAACTGAAATCAATCGCTTCCTGTAACCATCAATGAGCTTCTTATACCTCTCTACTGGAATTTTGGACCACTCTTTTGCCAACTGCTCCAGGTCTCTCAGATTGGAAGGCTTCCTTTTACCAACTGCTATTTTGAGATCTCTCCACAGGTGCTCTATGGGATTTAGATCTGGACTCATTGCTGGCCAGTTCAGTACTCTCCAGCGCTTTTTCTTAAACCATTTCTGGGTACTTTTTGACGTGTGCTTTTGGTCATTGCCCTGCTGCAAGATCCATGAGCTCAAGAGACCCAACTTTCTTGAACTGGGCTCCACATTGCACCCCAGAATTCTTTGATAGTCTTCAGATTTCATAATGCCATGCACACAGTCAAGACATCCAGTGCCTGAAACAGCAAAGCAACCTCAAAACATCAGTGAACCTCCACCATGTTTGACTGTTGGGACTGTATTCTTTTCTTCAAGGCCTCATTTCTTTTTCAGAAAACAGTAGAAGGATGGGCTTTACCAAAAAGCTGTAATTTTGTTTTGTCTGTCCACAGCACATTCTCTCAAAAGGATTTTGGCTTCCTCGGCTAAGTTTTAGCAAACTCTTTGATCAAAATTTCTTTCATCGACGTCCAGGAAGATGAGCTAGAGTACCATAGGCTGTAAACTTCTTGACAATGTTGTGCGCAGTGGACACAGGAACATTAAGATCTCTGGAGATGGACTTGTAACCTTTTATATTGTCCATGCTTTTCCACAATTTTTGTTATTCTGTGCCCCAGATGATGTCAGATGTGACAAAATACGTAGGGCGGAGCCTGTTGTGATGTCGGTATTGGAAGCGACTGGGAAGCTTACTGCTGTACACCGGTGGTTTTTATGTGGAGAGCGTTTTTTTTTTTTTTCTGGAGGATATGTGAATGTTATTTCTTTGTATCCAATGAACTACAGTTTTCTCAGTTTATGTCTATACAACATGCAGAGCTATCGACTATTGAGGTCACAGCGGTATCACTATCAAGGTTTTAAAGATTCCGACAACATGTGCGCTAGTTGAACTATCTGTAGTGGGTGGTCAATTCTGTCCAAACTCAAAGCTTACTGATCACTTCTTTTTATTGGAAATTGTCACAATGATTTGTTTTATCACGGACGCATATTGGGATATTATGGACTTGCGATTTTCATTATTATACAATTCACGTCACTGCTTAGGTAATAGGCATTAATATCTTCATGTTTAGCGCAACGTTTTTTATTTTATTTTTATGCTAGGTTATGTGTCGCATGGTGACGAATATAGTAATATCTAATATTCTTGTATCTCAGGGGCGTTTCTGGATGAATAGCAAAGTCTTTGTGTAAATATGTCTTTCTCTGTGTCATCTCTCCTTATGGGTGTGTGAAGAAGTGTGTCTGTCTTTATCCAAGGCTGCATCTCCATCTTAGTAGAAATTGAAGAATCCTTTGTACAATACTTCCAGGAAAGTTGTTTATTGTTCAGAAAGATAAGTAAAGACAAGACTTGCATAGTGACATCTGGTAACATATGGTATGGTGATTAAAGTCAGAATATAGGGGATGGCGCTGTGTAAAAAACAAAAAGTGTGAATGTGAGTGTTTTAAAGTGACAGGTGCTTTAGTGCGTGATACAATCCTACATAAATAGAAAAAATAAAATAGAAAAAATAGAAAAAATAAAAAATGTGAATTGACCACAAATCAATAAATATTATAAAGTGACAAATCCTTATTTGAATTGCAAACAATTATAATCCCATACATTAAGCAAACTCAATCCTTATATTATCTAAATTGTAGAGCATGTGTTAGCAAAATCCACTGAAAAATGCAAAGTGACACAGGTGTGGAGAGACAGTGAGCCTGTGAGCTCCCTCTCTTTTTATTAACGCCATTTTAAAGCTTTTCTATTTTGGTTTGAGTGGATTCAGTCGTGGTGTTGGACTGTATTACACAAATAAAATATGAATTATAAACAAAGTTACGCTATGAAGGAATTTTTGTTTTTTATCTAACACATGAAAGTGGATGCCTGGTTGGGATCTGTGCTACAGCAAGGGGCAGTGAGTCCCCCTCCCCTCCTCAACGAGTGGTTCACCTGGATTGGGCCAAGTGGAAGGATACTGGCACCGGTGGGATCGGAGCGATTAAAGGCTGAGGATTACCATCACACGCTCATAACCCTGCAGGGGCAGGGAGCTCTGGTGAGTGCAATCAGATTGGGGGAAATTGCTAAAAGTTATTGTATGGATCTCCATTAACAAAGAAGAATCTTCTGGGAAATACGCTATACGATTTATTGCACTGCATATTGCATCACCATTACGAACTTTTATATTGAATAGCATATGGGACTATATATATTTTTTTGATACATATTATTTTTTGATACACTTTTTTATATATAATAGATTGGTCTTAATTTTCAACGGTTTTTGCACAGAATTGCACTGTGTGTATTGCACTGTGGTCTGACAACCAAACTTTTTTAGATTTGGCACTTGTCACTTTGCATTTTTCAGTGGATTTTGCTAACACATGCTCTACAATTTAGATAATATAAGGATTGAGTTTGCTTAATGTATGGGATTATAATTGTTTGCAATTCAAATAAGGATTTGTCACTTTATAATATTTATTGATTTGTGGTCAATTCACATTTTTAATTTTTTTATTTTTTATATTTTATTTTTTCTATTTATGTAGGATTGTATCACGCACTAAAGCATCTGTCACTTTAAAACACTCACATTCACACTTTTTGTTTTTTACACAGCACCATCCCCTATATTCTGACTTTAACCTACTTGGGGTATCACTGAGGTGTTCCCTTCTTACATAGGGGAGTCTGAAGCGCGGACCCATTGATAGATTAATATGGTATGGTGATGGCTTCAGAAGGAGGAAGAGATATCAGATGTTACATTCTCCATAGTATAGGGTTCCTTCCCTCTCTTTCCACCTCTCTTCCAAACTACCATTCAACCTTCTTCAATTCTTATACTGTTTCATAATGTTATGTCAGCATATTCTAGAGTAACACCCATTTTGCATATATGCTTATATGGCTTCAGTCTAAAGTTAAGTTGCATAACTCCACCCATTGTCCTGACATAGTAACTCAGAATAGAAGTACCTACACAGAAAAACTACTTCTCTCCGTCCTTTGTCTTGTAACCTTCATTACAATTACATTATAACATTCATGTGTTTCATATATTTTTCAGAAACTTTTATCACTTAAAATAATAAACTCAAAATCTCTAACAATTCCCCCTCAATGCACTATAATCAACAAACAAAATAGGGGCGTGGCTTGACCTTGGAGAAGATGGCTGCCTAATTCTAGAGCTCCTGCTGACAGGGATGGAAAACTGACTATTACGGAAGGTTACAGACCACCTATACACCCGAAAAAACTACGGGAACAGCCTCCAGAACTTCCTCGACAACTCGATCACGCTCGCCCCACGATTTGAACGGAAGACTGGCTCAAAACATCCCGGAAATGTTCCGGACCCAGGCAGGCAATATGGTGCCGGCCTTCTCACAGGGACCTCGGTGACAAATGCCTGGCCCTAATGGAGCTACACTTACCACACAGAAGGAAAATACAGATGGTGGAAATTCCATGATTGTGGACACACATACCAGGCAGCTCAGAGACATGAATCGCCACTTAGAAGATCTAGATAACCGTGGCAGACGCCATAACCTTCGCTTAAGGAATCTACCAAAAGTGGATGTGGATCGTTTACAAGCAACGGTCATCACCATCTTCAATGACATGCCGAACAGAGCCAGGATGCACAAATAGCCATGGAGAGAATCCACCGTGCACTTAGACCGAAGGGAAAAGACACTAACCCGCCTAGGGATGTAGTGTGCTGCATCGTCGATTACCACATCAAAGAGGAGTTGCTGAGGAAAGCATGCGCCCTGTCGCCATTAATGCACAATGGTGTGGAGCTCCGCTTGTTTCAGGATCTTTCCAGCATCACCTTACAACGCAGGAGGGAGCTGAAACCCCTTCTGGCAGTACTCCACACTAACGGCATTACCTATCGCTAGAAATTCCCCTTCGGTCTAGCAGAAACATCACACGCTCTGCTCTCCCCAGAGTCCCTGAAGACCTCCACCATTTCTGCACGACCCTGGACATCCCGCTCACAGAAGTCCCGGAATAGTATGCTGAATTCCGCCCTGTTTTGGTGTCCTCGCCACACTACAGATTTGAACCGATGGAGACACAAGAGATATGTTACCGGAGGCAACAGTCCCCATCAGAGGCAAGATCGCAACACCACGGCTCTCGACCCTCTGCAATCAACAGCCTGACGAAACCTCCATACAATCGCAGAGCCAGGATCGATCGCTAGAAATCCGAAGCTCATGCAGAATGATGAGAAGGCTTCCCCCAGATGGTTAAGGTTCTGTTTTTCTTCGAACGGTAATTTAATACCCCTATTTGTCATCTTTTTTTTGTTTTTGTTTTTTTGTTTTTTTGAGACTCGGTTACACCGGTTTTTCTTTACTTCATGTATCCGCTCTGCTTGCTGTGTCTGCCCGCTATAATTGCACCCAATTGTGATCATAAACTGAACGATCCAACTACCTTCTAACTTCATCGATGAAGGGAACTTAACCCCCTCCCGCACGCTGATAGACACCACTAATCCCTGTCCCATACAAGGCTAGTACACAACTTTATCAACTTTATTGACTTTATCAATTTTCCTTTATCTCTCTCAAATGGGCTAAAACCTTCTGCAGTAGGTATGCTCCAACATCTCATCCCAGAGGGACAGATCCCGAGATGGCAATGGACTCGGACACATCCTTGGACTTTTTAGTAATACAGATGTAATGAACGATAAACCTACAATATTAACTCTAGGTATATTATGCTGCTGAGGAACGTAACAGGTTGAGTAAGTTTGGTGGTACTGGGGGTTAATAATATGCAGAGATTTATGCATCCTTGGAGGGGAGGGGGACTCAGATGAGAGAGAAAATCCCTAAAATACAAAATGTTCCCTAATAAGACCTATATGCATCCAAAAACTAATCACAAATCAATCGCTAAAATAGTATTGTTAAATGCAAGAGGCCTTAATACGCCTGAAAAACGCTCACAAGCTCTCCTATCCCTGCGCAAAACTAAGGCGCAGACATTGTGTTTCTTCAAGAAACACATTTTAAAATAGATAATGTTCCAAAACTCTCTAACCTACATTATCCAACAGCACTACACGCAACCAACAAGGCATCCAAAGCGAAAGGGGTATCTATCCTTATTTCAAAAAATTGTCCGTCCAAATAACAGAATCCTTCCTGGATGAAGAGGGACATTTCCTTTTCATCAAAGGCTCCTTATATGGTAAACGCTTAACCCTAGCTAATATTTATGCCCCAAATGTAAAACAAGTACCCTTTTTCAGACTTATCTTGCAAAAACTCACCTCATTTCAAGAAAGCTTTTTAATAGTAGGGGGGATTTTAATGTCCCTCTGAACCCTCTCCAAGATACATCAACTGTCTCATCTAAGTTACCATTCTCTGCACTACGGGCAATTAAGAAATGTCTCCAGGATCTGTCATTACACGACACCTGGCGCACATTAAACCCTAAAACTAAAGACTAAACCTTTTACTCCAGCCCCCATGGAAGTTATTCCAGACTTGATTATTTCTTTATATCACAGAGAGATCTCCCCATACCCCTTAAAACCACCATCGAACCAATGTACATATCGGATCATCACCCCATCACCATGTGTATTGAATTCACGATGGCTCAGTCGCGTCCCCAGATATGGCGTCTAGACCCGTCACTGCTCAAAGATACCAGGATAGTATCCACCATTCATGACAGACTAATGCAATACTTTCAAGATCACGATACACCTGAAATATCCCCAATGCTTAAATGGGAAGTGCACTATAAGTGCACTATACGGGGGGAACTAAATGCGGTTGCCTCCAAAAAACGGCGTGAGGCAAGCACACATTTCCAATCTCGCCAATCGTATTCACGAATTAGAAAAAACACATAAAAAGACACAAGCACTCCTCCACCCTCCATGAACTCGCCCAAACCAGAACCGAACTGATAGACGCACTGAATAAGATGATGAAACGTAACTATATACTATCACAAAAATTATTTTATGAATATGGCAATAAAGCCGGCAAATCCTTGGCCAGGGCTCTCCGGGCGAAAAAAATCAGATACAATAATTGACTCCATCAATATTCCAGAAGGAACCAAACTGACTTCCAATGACCAGATAGCGAACCAATTTGGCAAATATTATACACAACTTTACAATCTTAGGGCTCCACCCACACAGAAAGTATCAGACAACAGACTACAACTGATTAAAGATTTTTTGGCCCAGCACGGTCCTAAACCCATCTCAGACGCAGATGCATCGAGCCTGGAACAACCTCTATCTAAGGAGGAATTAGACGCTGTTCTCAAACAAGTGAAACCAGGCAAGAGCCCTGGCCCGGACAGCCTAACATTGGGATACTACAAGGCGTTTATTGACACTCTTTACCCACATTTCTTGAGTGCATTTAATTCCATATGTCCAGACAACCCTCCTCCCTGAGACTTCCTCGCTGCACACATCTCAATTATTCCAAAGCCAGATAAAGATCCATTATCAGGAACCATGAATCAGACCGAGACAGAAGTATAGTAAAATCACACTTGTTTAATAATAATAAGGTAAACAGCGTATGCGTAGTCAAAACAAGCCAGAGTTTCAGTAACCAGATCGGGTAGTCAGCCAAGCAAATGCTAGAGAGCCAGAGATAAACCTAGTAGTACAGCAAGCAGGATCAGGAGCCAGAAGAAACGTCAGCCGTGCAAGTCTTCAACAGGAACGCAGGAGAAAGTCTGTGAGATGTTGACAAAGGCGAAGGCAGAGCTCAAGTGAGCTGGACGGCTTTAAGTAGGCAGGACTGATGAGCAGAATCAACAACAGCTGGGTAACTGTGGAGAGAGATGGGAGCTGGCAACTAGCCAACAGCTGAGCGGCAAGCTCAGAGAAGGAAGGGCTGAGCCCAGTCCTGACAGTATCCCCTCCTCAACGATCCCTCCCCCTTGGAGGACCATTGGGCTTGAGGGAAAAGTCTATGGAAATCACGGAGGAGGACAGAGGCATTGTCACGGAACGTCCCACACTCCGCTTGAGTGCTTCCGTCATATACCACTTCCTCCCAGTCTGTATACAGATTTTAGATATTCCAACCTCTCTGTTCACAAACAAGGCGACACTTGCTTGTTGCTACCAAGAACTCACTTTATTCAGAACCAGAATACAGTCTTATATACACAGGAGAAGATTACTCTAACAATACAAATGTAACCTAATTAACATGAGCTAATTATCTAATCCTTTATACAGCCTAGTTGACTGAGACATGACCTTTCGCCCAGACTTGTGGTCACCGAGCTTCATACAGTTAATTAACACAATAGCAGTCATCCCGTCTCCTACATTGTATAGAGGACAATGTCATTAGCTCATTCAATTAACATAAACACAGGTTGATGACACCAGCATCTCCTCACAGGATGTGTCCCAACAGAATGAATCCATTGAAAATCCAGGGCCCATAATCAAAAGGCAACAGGCTTGCATACAGTCCTCTCCAACAGCCTCTGTCCCGGCTAGGTCTGTGACATTTCTCCCCTTTCGGCAGGAGACTAACACAGGAGGAGACCCCAGACGGGTTGACTCCGAAGTTAGTCCATAGTTCCAGTCCTCTACTGCCTGTACCCACACAGTACCCCAAACAAATTGTTCCAAACAGAGTATTACTCACCCAGCCAACCTCTGCCTCTCTCAGAGAACATATCTGCCGCTGGGGAGAGGCCGGGACTGGCTCTTCTCCCTGGAATCCTTTCTGCCGCTGGAGAGAAGACAGGGTGTCTGGGCTCACTCTGTCATGCTGTTGGGGATCAGGGCCCACTGCCCAGCATCCCTGGGGTATACAGGTGGAGACTGAAGTCCCATCCACCTTCACAGTCCAGCAGTCCTCGGCCCTGTTGCCAGCCCTTCTGCTGGAAACCCCACACCATCTGTTCCGGCTAACTGTTGGAGAGGGAGGCTGACTGCCCCGCCTCCCTGGAACTTTGTAGTTGTTGCCGGTGCTGGGCAGAGGTTGGTAGCACTCTGCCCTGTTGCCAGCACTTCTGCTGGGGACTCCGCATCCTCCGCTCCGGCTAACTGTTGGGGCAGGAGGCTGGCTTCCTCCACTCCCAAACTGTGTAGCTGCCATTGGGGAGGTGAGCCGGCTGCTTCCTTTTCCATTCCCTCATCTGGCTGCTGGGACGACATGTCGATGGTACTGTCTCCCAGGTACACGGATCTTTGCTGGGGAGGAAAGCCCACTTCCTCCACCCTGGCCAACTGTTGGGGAGGGACAACACACACCTCCTCTCCCTTCTCCCCCTGTATCTGCTGCTGGGAAGTGATTGCCATCTTCTCAGCCTGAGCCTCCACAATTGCTGCAGGTGTGGGGCAGAGGTCTTGGACCCTCTGTCCGGTTGCCAGCACTTCTGCTGGGGGTTTGCCAGGTGGTTCCTCCTCTACAGAAACGTCTATTAAATCCCCAGTCTCTGGAATTGGTAAAAGTGTGGGACAGAGGTCTTGGACCCTCTGTTCAGTTACCAGATCTTCAGCTGGAGAAGTTTGTTTTAACTCCATAGATGCTGCTGGCAGAAAATCACATGTCCCTGTCAGTGTTGTGGGAGAAAGGCCGACTACCTCTTCTCTCAGGAAGGCTGAAGCCACTGTTGGTGCTGGGCAGAACACAGTGAACTTTGGCCCTGATAGCAGCTCTTCTGCTGGAGGCTCATCAGGTTGTTCTTCCTCAGCAGAAAAGTCTATCAAATCCCATGTCTCTGCAACTGATGTCTGGGGATAGAGGTTCACCATCTTCTGTCCATGGAACCCAGAAGATGCTATCATTTCTGGGCAGAGGTTAGCAGAGCTCTGCCCTGTTGTCAGCACTTCAGGTTTGGGGACGGCAATCTCCGGATTTTCCACTGCCGATTCTCTGGCATGCTGCTGAACTTGTTCTAGTAGTTTCCTGTATGCCCTTTCCAGATGATGTTCCTTCCTTAGCAAATGGTCCAGATCAGGTTTGAGCTCTGAGACCCCTGCAAGACCGAGCATAGACTCTCTATAGTCTCTCAGGTCCTCAAGGTCAGGTTCCCCTTCATCGCCAAACATAAAAAGATCTGTAAGGCTCTCCCACAGCAATCCAGGGCCGTCAAAGTCATATCCCTCCGGAGAGCATTCTGTTGTCTCCCCTAAATATCCCTCCTCTGCGTGCCATTGCAGAGCCCGATAACGATTGTCCAGCTCTATCTCCTGCTGGACCAACCTGTCCAACTCAGTCACCCATTGCTCCTGGGGCTGCTTTCCCAGGAATGCCATCCGCAATGCCCGTTGGTCACTGGCCCGTTGCTCTTGGGTTGGAAAGCACTTGCCCTGTTTTATACCAGCGAGACGGAGGGCTGCAATCCAGAGCTCCACCCGAATTTGCTGCCTAAGCTCCAGGTATTCATCCTCAGACACAGTCCTGGTGTATGTTGAAAGGATGATCCGCAGCAGCCCCGGGAATTCTGATGCCAGGTCCATATCTCCGCTGGGGTGACTGAAGTCTGCTATCCTGATCTTGGATCCAGGTGGAGGTTTAGATTTCCCAGACTGCAGGAAGCTTTCCCGCTGCTTGCCACCAATGTCACGGAACGTCCCACATTCCGCTTGAGTGCTTCCGTCATATACCACTTCCTCCCAGTCTGTATACAGATTTTAGATATTCCAACCTCTCTGTTCACAAACAAGGCGACACTTGCTTGTTGCTACCAAGAACTCACTTTATTCAGAACCAGAATACAGTCTTATATACACAGGAGAAGATTACTCTAACAATACAAATGTAACCTAATTAACATGAGCTAATTATCTAATCCTTTATACAGCCTAGGTGACTGAGACATGACCTTTCGCCCAGACTTGTGGTCACCGAGCTTCATACAGTTAATTAACACAATAGCAGTCGTCCCGTCTCCTACATTGTATAGAGGACAATGTCATTAGCTCATTCAATTAACATAAACACAGGTTGATGACACCAGCATCTCCTCACAGGATGTGTCCCAACAGAATGAATCCATTGAAAATCCAGGGCCCATAATCAAAAGGCAACAGGCTTGCATACAGTCCTCTCCAACAGCCTCTGTCCCGGCTAGGTCTGTGACAGGCATGTACGTCCAAGGATGAGACCCAAGAGCGTTCCTACGGATCGTACCCCTTCCAATGCACCAGGCACTGTATGCGCCCCCACGGAACCTACCGGAGTCAACAATGGATTGTACTTCATACTCCTCATGGTTCTCAACCTGTATAGGGTGGGGACGTGGCACTGAGGTGGTAAAGCGGTTGCAGACCAAAGGTTTCAATAAGGAGACATGAAACACATTTGAGATGCGCATACTAGGAGGAAGGTCCGAGGCGTAGGCCACTGGGTTAATCCTGCAAAGGATATGTAAAGGCCCAATAAACCGAAGTGCGAACTTCAAAGAAGGAACACGAAGTCGGAGGTTGCGAGACGACAGCCAGACTCTCTCCAACCTGGTAGGAAGGCGCAGGCAGGCGTTTGCGGTCAGCATGGAGTCTGTACCTATCGTAGCATGTTGCAAAGCCTGAACTTGTGCCCAAGTGGAACGAAAACCACGGAGATGCTCCTCTAAGGCAGGAATACTCTGCGGAACAAACGAATCAGGCAACATGGATGGTTGAAAACTATAATTCGCCATAAACGGGGACAATCGGGAAGCAGGATTCAAGGCACTGTTGTGCACAAACTCTGCCCACGGTAATAGGTCTGACCAGTTATGATGGTCAGAAATATAGCAACGTAGGAATTGCTCTAAGGACTAATTGGCCCCATTAGACTGCGGGTGATACGCAGAGGAGAAGGCAAGCTGAATTCCCAACTCTGCACAAAAGACTCGCCAGAACCGGGAGACAAACTGACTACCCCTGTCCGAGACAATCACCTTGGGTAGCCCATGTAAGCGAAAGATCTCCTGAGCAAAAATGGAAGCCAGTGCCTTAGAAGTGGGCAACTTTTTAAGTGGAATACAATGACACATCTTTGAGAACTGGTCAACAACCATAAGGATGACAGTGTTGCCTTGGGAGTTGGGTAACTCCACAATGAAATCCATAGACAGGTGGGTCCAGGGCCTCTCTCCATTGGGTATGGGTTGTAGGAGGCCCACAGGAAGGTGTCGTGGAGTCTTACTCTGATCACACATGCAACAGGCAGCTACGAAGGCAGTTACATCAGCCTGTAGACTAGGCCACCAGAATTGTTAGAAAAAGGCCCAAACGAGTTGATTCTTTCCAGGGTGGCCAGCTGCCTTGGGAGAATGGTAAGTCTGGAGCATGGCAGTACGGAGACGCTCTGGGACAAAGCAGTGCTCACAAGGTTTCTCAGGAGGAGCATAGACCTGAGCAGCAAGATTTTGTCACCCAAAGGAGAATTAAGACTGGTACGAACCGTAGCCAGAATACGATCAGGAGGAATCGCAGGAACCGGAACTGACTCCAACTTGGAGGTGGAGGAAAATTGTTCTGACAAGGTGTCAGCCCAAACATTATTAGTACCAGGTAAGAATGAGACAATGTAATTAAAACTTGACAAGAAAAGAGCCCATCACGCCCTTCTGGGAGAGAGAGGCGCTTAGCCTCAGACAAGAATGTGAGATTCTTATGGTCAGTAAGAATGAGAACTGGCACAGTGGTACCTTCAAAGAGATGTCTCCATTCTTTCGGGGCTAAAATGATCGCCAACAGCTCTCTGTCACCAATCTCGTAATTGCACTGTTCAGGTGACAATTTCTTGGAAAAGTAGCCAGACGGATGCATAGCGCTCTGAGTTAGGACGTTGAGACAGAAGGGCGCCAACTCCAGTCTCAGAAGCATCAACTTCTAGGATAAAAGACAATGTAGGATCAGGATGTGCCAACACAGGAGCAGAAACAAAGGCAGCCTTGAGACTCTCAAAGGCCTTAATGGACACTGGAGACCAACTCTGTGGGTTACCATCCTTTCCGGTCATATCAGTCAGGGGCTTGACCAGAGACGAGAAGTTACAACTAAACTTACAATAATAGTTGGCAAAGCCCAGGAAACGCTGCAGAGGACATAAACCCACGAGTCGGGGCCACTGTAGGACTGCCGACAGTTTCTCTGGGTCCATCGAAAAACCAGCAGTGGAAATGACATAGCCCAGGAGTTTAACCTGTTCACGATGGAACTCGCACTTCTCCAGTTTACAATAGAGATTGTTTTCTCTTAGTTTCTGAAGCACACGATAGACATCTGTGTCGTGGTTCTCCAGGGGCTTGGAAAATATGAAGAAATCATCGAGATAAACCACCACACATAACTGCAACAAATCTCTGAGGGCATCGTTAATAAATTCCTGGAAAACTGCCTGGGCGTTACAAAGGCCAAAAGGCATTATGAGGTACTCATAATGGCCTGTTTTCGTATTAAACGCAGTTTTCCACTCGTCTCCCTCCTTAATCCACACAAGATTGTATGCCCCTCTCAAATCAAGCTTTGTGAAAACCGTTGATCCCTTGAGGCGGTCAAATAACTCCTGTGATCAACGGAATCAGGTAGGCATTCTTAATCGTGTAACGATTGAGACCCCTATAATCAATACAAGGTCTCAGTTCACCGCTCCTCTTCTTCACAAAGAAGAAACCAGCACCAGCAGGAGACCAGGATTTGTGGATGAAACCTTGAGAGTGCGTCTGCAACATACTTCTCCATGGCCTTATCCTCCAAGACCAACAAGGGGTAAACCCGGCCACGAGGGGGTATGGCACCAGGTTGAAGGTCAATTGCGCAATCATAAGGGAGAAGAGAAGAGGTGCACAGGACCTTGGCTAGCTTCTGGAAGCATGTCTCACTGCATTATGCTGACCAGGAGAGAACCTCAGCACGGAGCCAATTAAGAGGGGTTGTGCCTCTGTAACCAAGGATAACCAATAACCAGCGGAAACCTAGATGAGGAAATAACTTGGAATTGGATTATCTCATGGTGAAGAGCCCCTACGGCCATGGACAACGGAACCGTCTCATGAGGCACATGGGCAGGCTGTAGAGGTCTCCCGTCAAGAGCCTCAATGGCAAGTGGAGTGTCACGCAGCTGCAGCGGAATCGAGTGATGTGATACAAAGGCAGCATCAATGAACAGGCCTGCAGCCCCAGAGTCAATTAGAGCCTGTATCTCGATGGACGACTCAGCCCAAGAAAGGGTGACGGAAACCAGGGGCTTATCCTTCTGGATAATTGGGGACGAAACAACGCCACTTAAGGTCTGTCCATGACAGGACCTCCAGGTTCGGGCGTTCCCTGGACGGGTAGGAAAAGACTTCAAAAAGTGACATGCCTGGCCACAATAAAGGCACAATCTCTCCCTCTTCCTAAAGGCTCTCTCATCCGCAGAGAGACACGTGAAGCCCAAGTGCATGGGTTCATCTTCACTGACTGACTCAGTACCAGGAGGCATGGGAGGTGAGGGAGGCACGGGTGGGACTGCAAAGCTCGGAGGCAAACGTACAGGAGGCTTCCGCAAGCGCTCCTTAAAAGAGAGTCTTTCTCTAAATCTGGAGTCAATGAGGATGGCAAATGTGATCAACTTCTCCAGCTCAGTGGGTATATCTCGGGCTGCTATCTCATCCTTGATGGAATCCGAGAGACCATGAGAAAAAGCAGCCATGAGGACCTCATTGTTCCAAGCAACCTTGGCTGCCAGAGTACGGTATTCAATGGCGTAGTCGGCAATAGTTCTCGTACTCTGATGGACATGAGGCACTTGGCAGCAGAAGCGGCGCGTGCGGGAACATCAAATACCCTTTTAAAGGAGGCCCCAGGTCAGGGTAACAGGTTTTTGCATCTCCCATAGAGGGTTTGCCCAGGCCAAGGCTCTCTCAGAAAGAAAAGATATCACAAAACCTACTTTGCTTCTGTCTGTGGGAAACACCTGGGGCAGCATCTCAAAGTATATCTCAACCTGGTTGAGAAACCCTCTGCATTGAACTGGATTGCCCCCAAATCGCTGTGGAAGCGGAGCGGAACCAGACATACCTCTTATAGAGGTAATACTCGAGGCGGGTGCCTGCACGGAGACTTGTGCAGCAGCAGGGACTGCCTGCAACTCAGGTTGTACCGGAGCAACCATAGTGGGAGACTCCAGGTGAGCCATGCAACTCAGGAGCGTTTGTAACGCTATGGCAAACTGATCCATGTGGTGATCCTGCTCATCGAATCTGGAAAAAATATTACCAACAAGTGGATTGACTGTATCTTCTGAATTCATGGCCTTCACCTACTATCAGGAACCATGAATCAGACCGAGACAGAAGTATAGTAAAATCACACTTATTTAATAATAATAATAACGTAAACAGAGTAAGCGTAGTCAAAACAAGCCAGATTTTCAGTAACCGGATCGGGTAGTCAGCCAAGCAAATGCCAGAGAGCCAGAGATAAATGTAGTAGTACAGCAAGCAGGATCAGAAGCCAGAAAGAATGTCAGCCGAGCAATTCTTCAACAGGAACGCAGGAGAAAGTCTGTGAGATGTTGACAAAGGCGAAGGCGGAGATCAAGTGAGCTGGACGGCTTTAAGTAGGCAGGACTGACGAGCAGAATCAACAACAGCTGGGTAACTGTGGAGAGAGATGGGAGCTGGCAATTAGCTAACAGCTGAGCGGCCAGCTCAGAGAAGGAAGGGCTGAAGCCAGCCCTGGCACCCATCTTCAGTATCCAACTATAGACCAATTTCATTACTGAATGTGGATCTAAAAATTTACGCAAAAATGCTAGCTAATAGAATCTTGCCCCTCTTACCCAACCGTATATCTCTAGACCAGGTAGGTTTTGTTCCAGGAAGAGAGGCGAGAGACAATACCCTAAAAGCTATTAATATACATAAATGGCTGACTTCAACAAAACAACATGGATTCTTTCTTTCCTTGGATGCGGACAAGGTATTCGACAAGGTGGCCTGGGATTATATGACAGAAATCCTCAAACAAATTGGCATTCGGGAATGTATGCTACAGTTTATACTCGCATTGTACTCGGGCCCGACTGCTAAGGTTCGAGTGAATGGACACCTGTCGGATGCCTTCTCCATATCTAACGGGACACGCCAAGGATGCCCGCTCTCCCCACTAATTTTCGTTCTAACGCTAGAACCCTGTCTTAAACGTTTAAAAGATAACCTGCATATTAAGGGTATTTCTATAGCACAATCCACTTACAAACTGGCAGCATTCGCAGATGACATCCTCTTATCCCTAAAAGACCCACATGTCACTCTACCCAACCTCCTCAAATTAATCTATCTACTCCAAACGATACCAGTTAAATTACCACAAACATTTTTTTCTACTTTTCGCAAAACATGCACGGATTTAATTTGATATGAAGCTTGAGCCAGACTGCGCTACGACAGACTGGCTTTACCCAAAATGAAAGGTTGTCTAGGCTTACCTGACATTCGGAAATACTATTGGGTGTGTCAATTGACCAGAATAGTAGATTGGAATATACACGCAGGAACCAAAGCATGGACTACCATAGAACAGGCCTTCTCAAACCTACCACTCCAAAACATACCCTGGATCAACACATGCCACATCTCCAACAATGCAAACACCCCCTAATCGGCACCACGCTGCAAACTTTCAAAACAACATGTCTCCTATTTCGAATCTCGTCCTCCCCAGGCCCACTTACACCGATTAGACATAACCCTGATTTCTATCCGGGGACCGACGGAAGCTTTCTGCTAGAATTTTGGACACACCCAGACCCAAAAGTCGGAGACTTCTTCTCGGAAGGGATAGTGACGCCACTGCCCTCACAGAATCCGCTGATGACAAACCACCAGAGTCCTTAATGGCCCTATATGCAACTAAGACATTTTCTCACTGACCCCCAGACACGTCAGGCCTTCTCGAGAAAGCAATCACAGTTTGAATCTTTATGCACCACCAATGAACCGCAACGCCACTTAATCTCCATTATTTACTCCATCCTTTTTGACGAATATGATCCCAAATCTAATATCGCTTGCACACAATGGGTAAAAGACCTTAGCATCACCCTTTCTGAAGCAGAATGGGGGAATATGTACGCAATATACACAAAGGCTCAATCAATGTGACAACCCAAAGAAAACGGTTTTAAACTGTTCTCCAGATGGTACAAAACCCCCCTCAAATTACACAAAATTAACCTGGAGATTCCATCCACATGCTGGAGATGTCATACCAATGAAGGTTCACATCTACACATCTGGTGGGACTGCCCCGCAATCCTACAATTTTGGACTGATGTATTCCGACTCGCTTCCAAAATTACAACACTTCAACTAGAGTTCTCCCCAGCCCAAGCACTGCTCCAGCACTCAAAGTTACCAATGAAAACATACCATCAGTCTCTAGCCCTACATCTCCTCAATGCCGCAAAACTATGTATCCCAGTCCTATGGAAATCGTCTACTCCGCCTACGATATCAGACTGAATCAAGAGAGTAAACAAAATTGCCACAATGGAAGAACTTGTACACCAAGCCCATGATTCCTCTTCCACATATAGAAACACCTGGGCCTGTTGGCATAACTTTAAAACGCAACCCGAATACACCCAACTTTTAAGTTGAAAATTTCACCAGCTTGAAGCTGTTTCATTCAAATGCCCTAACTTGCCTCGAACACTGAATATGGTTTACGTTAGATACCAGGTGATTTAGCTATCATCCATTATAGTACTGAACTATGGCAAAGATAAGATATATTGATCCATTATGCTGTTTATACCCCCCCCCCCTTATTTCTTTTCTGTTTCTGACAATAAGCACAAATGTACAGGGATGAGTATATATTTCCTAAATCGGAAAGTCACTGTTGTAAAACGCTTCCAATCTTGGAAAACATCTTATATGCTTCCGATATTAGGTATTTTCCGGTTTCCCCAGGCTGTGCCCGGGGAAGGAAGAACACATACCCTACTCTAAACATATATACCTACGCAATGGCCCACGGTTACCCAATATCCTAGTATAATTGGATATGAAAAACTCCATGACTTGGCACAAAACCAATTGTGAACACTTCTGTCCATGAACCGATAGTCAAGACTCTTCAAAGACACTGGAGATGATACATAGATCAAACATCGACTCTACTAAGAGATCACAAACCCCATATCTCTTTTCGATATCATACAGAATAATACACTTATTGTAATATCTTACATTTAGAGGTTGCTAAGGATAGATAGAAGGTTCACGGGTAAAGATTACACCCAAGACTTACAGACATTATTCCTCCTCTCTCATTGTTGATTCCAATAATACTTCTATCAATAGTGTAATGACTGTATCAAAGTCTCTGTTTGTATTGCTTTATAAGTTGTCAACAAATGTTTATTGAGGATTTACTATTGTACCACACACATGCTGTTGATATCTTTGTACTATTGTTTATTACTTCAATAAACTTTTTCTTGGAAAAAAATCAAAACAAACAAAATAAGTGCATTCATCCTAAATAATAAAGGTCTCTGATCCTCTTTTTTTCAATAAAAACAATACAATAAACAATTTAGTGTGTCAGATATTGTACGTAAGCATTTTTCAAAACTGAGATATTCCTATAAAAAATATTTAACTATTTCATTCCATTGAGAAAATGGAAATTATGATATTATTTATTAATTTTAATTCTCCATCTAAATCATGTAATATTAAAGATTTTCTTCCTTCAACTTCATAAATTTAACTTCTTGTGAAACTCTTATAACTTTAACCATATCATATAACTATTTTAATATAAAGAAGAAATACATATCTTTGAAATATCAAATTATATTGCTTTGTAATATAAATTATTAATAAATAAAATTTCTTCCATTCCTGGAAATTTCAATAACTAAATAACTTCTACAATATAAGTTTTTATACATTATCCTTGACACTGAACAATTATAAACATAATAAGTAATTACTCGTCTGTATATACATGAAAAACGTAAAACTTTCTCATTATTTGATTGTCATATTTTTAAATATTCTATCTGTCTTTCTATTTATGTTATTTATGTATCTATCTATCCATGACCAGCAAGCAACTTTCTATTTCCTTTTTTTTTCAACGTTCCATATTATTTAATTCAACAATAACTCTGTTTAGACACATAAATCCTTTTCGTCATATACTCTAACTATACCTTTTGTCTTTCCTTTTTATCTTATCATTATCATCGTTATTCAGACAATTCATAAAAAATTCCTATATGAGAATCACATCCCAAACATCCCAACTCCCCCTCACATAATGATCAACCAATCAATGTCGCTTTTGATGCAAATCCATATGAATAAATCATTGAAGTTCACCCAAAAATGATAATCCTTGATAACATAATCAAAAAAATTATTTTTGTAAAAACAAGAAATAGTAACAAATAGAAGTTTAGTTTGTACTTGTTGCATTGTCATGGAAGAATTAAAAAAAAAAAATCATTTTCTTTAAATTTAGAAATGAAAGACATATCTAAAAGAAAATGAAAACAAGTATCAAATTCTTATAAAAAATTATGTTTTCCTTAGTAATTTTTATTACCGTATATACTTGTGTATAAGTCGAATTTTTCAGCCCCTTTTTTGGGGCTGAGAGACTTATACACGAGTCACCGCCGTCTGTCTGCATGATCAGCGTGTCATGCAGGCAGACGGCGGCCAGCGTGTGCTACATAGCATTCGGCAGCGGCTCTCGGCTCTTACTGTTCAAAAGCTGCGCCTCCTCGTCTGTGATAGGCAGTCAGTGTACAGCCTATCACGGACATTCTCCCATCCTCCTCCGTGGTATGAGGATGAGAGAATGTCCGTGATAGGCTGACTGCTGGGAAATGGAGTTTTCTGCCTAACATGGACGAGGAGGAGGCGCGGCTTTTGAACAGTGAATGGCCGCCGCACATGCTGATCGGTTCGGAGCGGCACACAGAGGATGCACAGGACACAGGTAGGATGCACACAGACACATGCACACAGGACACAGGTACATATACACATGCACATATACACAGGTACATGCGAATATACACAGGACACAGGTACATGACACATGCACATATACACATGACACATATACACATGACACATGCACATATACACAGGACACATGACACAGGACACATATACACAGGACACATGACACACATGCACATGACACATATGCACAGGACACAGGGAGGTATACAGCTGCAGATGGGCATTGTTGACCCTCTTTTTCCACTTACAGTAGCTGCTGCATTTCTCACCCTCGACTTATTCTCGGGTCAATAAGTTTTTCCCATTTTTTTTTTTTTTGTGGTAAATTAGGGCCTCGACTTATACTCGGATCGACTTATACTCGAGTATATACGGTAATCAATATAAACCATTCTAGACTGATAATCCTTTGTGTTTTACCCATTTTATTCTTATTTTTACCAGTTATTTTTATTTTTACCAATTCTTTTGAAACAAAAAACTATAATTTCAATGTACCTTAAAAATAACAAAATAATCTTCCCAATTGATATCTCAGTTGACATCTCTATTGGCATCCCTAGTACCTTCAGATCTATAATTCTTAACCATAACTTTAGCTACTGGATTAAATTACTAAACCTACTCATTAGAAGTAGAAATCTCATTCAAGACATAATTTCTATTTAAATTTAGCAAAGGCCTAGCCATGTTTTGTGAGCAAACTTCTGAAATACCTGTACCTGTTTGCAAAGTTTGCAACCACACTTCTTTCTATACAACAGATTATATAAATAACTAAGTATGCTAATCTCAAAAGACATCCTGTCATTAACTCAAAAAACTAACAAACCCGATGTTTAGAAGTTTTTAAACTAAAACTATAGCAGGTAAATAAGTCACCCAATCTTTACCTTATTCTTGAAACATCTTAACCTTTTTAGACTTTATAATACTATTCATACGTTCTACAATACCTGAGTACTTAAGATAAGAAACTAAAACTTTACTAAATACCTAAAATTGCATACATGTCCTTCATTACCTGCCCTATAAAATTTTAAATCATTATCTGATTCCATGGTTTGAAATCCAACCCCAATGGAATATAACATAAGTTCACAACAACTTCGCTTTTGTTAAAAATATAATTTTTTCTAGAACTACTTCAATTCATTTTTCAAAAAGAAACATTAACTAAAAAAAAAATCCTTGTATCCTCCTTTTAGCCTGTGAAAAAAAGAATATAATCTATATAGATTTGCCAAATCCCTCAATACTTTGTAGTATCAGGTTACTCTTTCCTTTTGGATTGTTCTATAAACAAATAAAACAATATTCAGAAGTTTTATGACAAAGTGTTCTAAAATGAGTAGTTCAGAATTTCTTTCATTAGCTTAAACAAAAAATCAGTCAGTCAGGTACCTGCATATGCAAAAAGAAATATTTTCATTTAAAAATAACTCTATCCATTATTGATGGAATCAAGGTATGTGTGAGTGAATGACTCAAATATGTGAAACTAGACAAAAGCAGATAAATGTGAAAAGCAGCAATTCTAATTATATGACACCCATAAAGTAATAAAATATAAAAACCCAAGAATCGCGCTTATGTGTATGTATAAACCATAAATTGACATATGAAACTAAGTGAGTGGATTAGTAATCTCTAGAAAAAATTCAAATTAAAAACAAAATTGAATGGGTATAAGGTGCAAACATAAAAAATACGTCTCCGTGAATAATAATGACAAATATCATCCACCCGTGCAAAAAAAAAAAACAAAGTACAAAAAACGTCCACAAAAGGCAATCTTCATCCACTGTGTGACATAAAGATGTGATCCACCACCGGTATAGAAGGGGTTACTTCTTATCAGACAGACATGATCCCCCACTACAGAGGATCATGAAAAGCATAACAGCTGTGACTCTGGAAATATCACCCGTGCTGATCTGCCGCTGGGTCCTTGGATCATCGCCTTGTATGGACCGGCTCATAGGAAATGCATAGCGTGTAACAAAAGATATGGAAGCTCCGATAGTGTAAAACCTTTTAAAATTGTATTCAGTAGCATAGACAAAAACACACTTACAGAAGTCGCATGGTAAGATGAGCCTTAAGTCCGTAGTGCCGGCCGAACACACTCGGACAGACCCATCCAACTGGAATGGGAGCAGTGAATGGAGGTCTTTTCTTTTGTTACATGTTATGCATTTCCTATGAGCCGGTCCATACAAGGCGATGATCCAAGGACCCAGCGGCAGATCAGCACGGGTGATATTTCCAGAGTACACTACATTGTTTAGAGGACAATCTCGTGAAACTCAGATTGGGTCCTGCCCATGAACTGCGATTGGCCATTTCCCTGAGAAAAACTCCTCCCTCAACCAAAGTCCCTACTTTTACCAGAAATACT